>NC_142031.1:117297576-117602258 GCF_982192425.1 Myodes glareolus | reverse complement strand
TATTCATTCTTCGGTTGAGGGGCATTTAGGTTGTTTCCAGGTTCTGGTTATGACAAACAAAGCTGCTACAGTTGAGCACATGTCCTTGTGGCACGATTGAGCATCCTTTGGATATATACCCAAAAGTGGTATTACTGGGTCTTAAGGAAGGTTGTTTCCTAATTTTCTGAGAAATTGCCACACTGACATCCAAAGGGTTTGTACCAGCTTGCATTTCCAGCAATGCATCATCAGAGAAATGCAAATCAAAACAACTCTGAGATTCCATCTTACACCTGTAAAAATGGCCAAGATCAAAAACATTGATGACAACTAATGACGAGAGATTGTGGGGAAAAGGGAACACTTCTGCATTGCTGGTGGAATGCAAGCTGGTACAACCTCTCATTTTTTTTTTTAATATGAATTTACTCTGAACATTTTTGTTTCACTTTAAGTGTCTTATATCAATAGAATCCAAGAGTTTATTATATAACAGGTAAATTTATCTCAGTTATATTTGATTTCTTACTATGCTTTAATCCCTCATCACCTTTTCTATTTATTATCCTCTCTTGCTGCAGCCTTTCCCCTTTTTCTGAACTTCTGCAAGAATATTTGAGTGTGGGTGCCTACATGTGATGGTCAGAGGACAATCCTGGGTGTCAGTACTTGCTGTCTACCTTTTTTGAGACAGGGCCCCACCACCACTCTGTGCTCCAAATGATCTGGTCCTAGAGCTTGTGCAGTCTCTAGTCTCGACTTCTTGCCTCCTCCCAGGAGCTCCAGAGTTACAAAAGTCCCCGTTATGCTCTCTGGCCTTTACATTGGTGCGGGGGTTTGAACTCTAGTCCTCACACTTGTACAGTAAGCTTTTTTTTTACCCACAGAATCATCACCTCAGCCTAACAGGAATATTTGTAAATTATTTCATTAAAAGCAGAAAAGTCAGTGAAGAAGAAATTTCCTCTTAATTTTAGTGAAATAAAAATCAATTCATGTATGACTGTAATCTTGATTACCTGCTGACCTAGCAGAATCTTGGAGGATAGGATGCCTGTAGGTTAAGTCTGTCTTCAGATGAGTTGGCAATTGGTGGGATCTGTCAGACAACCCTAAACTTTATTATTGTCCCATCTTGTACTAAATGATCCTACCCTCCTACTGACCAGTCTATGACACCTGACAACTGCCATGAGGAGAATAGAAAGAAGTATAAAGGAACGAGCTCAAACAAACAAACAAAGAAGTGTGCCTGGATTCCTAGAATCATCTTTCCTAACTGTTCATTTCTTCTACTCTGCATCTGAAATCTCTCAGTTTCTAACAAGTCAAGCAGGTTTATACACATAACTTCCATTTCTCTTGTCTTTGACTGTGCATAAGTCTCCTTGGAACTCTATGTTTATTGGAGACACAATTTAAACAGAACAAAAGGACCCAGTTTGGGGTGAAAAAATTGGTAACAGCAATAGTTAAAAGAAATCATAGAACACAAAGGCTTATACAAAAAGGAACTCTATGGTGGGCATGGTGATGCATAACTTTAATCCATATCACCCTAGAGGCTGAGGCAGGAGGATCAGAAGTTTAAGGCTAACCTGGTCATAAAGGGTTAGAAGAAGCTGTCTCATAAGAACAAAACTAACCAAACAAAATTTCTCTTTTGGCGTTTATATCCACTAGCCCTGTATCTTTCTTACAGAGTATGATGAGTCCTATTGTCTTAAACAAATGCATACCCAGAGCCACCATTTTTCATTTGTATTCTATGCTTGTAATATTTCATACTTTGTTGTGCAGTTGAATTACCTGTCATGAAAGTATTTCCAGCTTATTTGCCTTGGGCTTTGTAACCATTGTGCAGTTGACTCTGGTTATATTTTCTTCCTTTAAAAATAACTATTGCTGTGGATGCAGCCCAGTATCTCTGCATAGACTACATGATAAAATTTTAGTGGCAGTCAGCCAGTTGCCAGGTCCACCAGTAGCTGTAGAGAAGTCATTCGCACTGGAGAATGTTGCCAGGCTTTCTATCTTTGGAGGAAAAGAAGGCTGCTTGTATTAATGTCCATCTATTTATATGTAAAGAGATGCTACACATAACAACACCACATGACTTATGGAGTATGGCTGCTCTTTACAAATGATCACAGAGTGCATGTGGTAGCAGTAAGCCGACTCTCTTGAAGGGCTTTTTGAAAAAAGCCTATGAAAAGTCAGTATAGAAGTTTAAAATCTAAAAATTGAACCATCCTGCAGTAAAGCTGTGTCACTCATGGGTGCATTCCTAAATATTCTAAATAGTAGAACAGACATAGCTGTACAGCCATGTTTACTGTACAACTGTACACAGTAGACAAGGTAACGAACTAGCCTGCATGTCCACCTTCAGATGGACAAAGAAAGAAAAACAGGAAATGTGGTTAACTTACACAATGTAATTTTATTCTGGTAAAAAATGAAACTTTGTCATTTGCTGGAAAATTGATAGAGTTCATGTTACAATGAAATACACTCTATTAGAAACAGACAAATATCAGTGTCTTCTTTGGTACACAAGATCTAGATTCATAAATATGTGTATGATATGAAAGCATAAGGGGGACCACTTAGAAGGAAAGTTACTGCCAGGGAGGAGGAACAGAGGCACAAGAGTGACACGGCTATAGTGCATGATTGTTCAGGTCTTAGATTTCTTTTGAGAAACATCCACACTGGCTTTCCTACTGGGTATACCAATAAAGATCCCAGCAGCAGCAGTAAGAGCTCCTTTCCCCCCATATCCTTACCAGTGTGTTGTGGTTGTCTTGATATTATTGTGAATTATATTATCACATATAATTATATTATCTATTATCAGTTTGATTTGCATTTCCCTAATTTTGGCTAAGAGCAGTGGCTGTTTTTTTTTCATGTTTATTGGTTTGTTTGGTCAGTTTTTTTTTGGGTGTGTTTTAGTTCATTTTTTTTTTGTTTTTGTTATATAGCCTAGACATTGTCATATGAATAGCTGGCAGTTACTTTTTCTCCCATTCTGTAGGTAGTTTCTTCATTCAATTGTTTCTTTAGCTGTGCAGAAACCTTAAATTTCATGCAACACCATTTGTTTATTTTTTCCAGGGCTGTTGGAGACCTCTTCAGAAAATCCTTCCCTATATCTGTATCTTCAAGTGATGTTTTATGTTTTCGTTTAGTAGTTCTAGGTATTAGATGAAGGTACATGTTCCATTTGAATGGAATTCCCCATGGGACGAGGAATCTAGCATCATTCTCGTGAAATCCAGTTTCCTACCACAATTAATTGAGATTTGTTTTCAGTGTGCTTTTGATATGTTTCCTCAGTAACTTGGTGGCTGTAGATTGAGGGTTTATTTCTGGCCCATCTGCTCTACTCGTTTGCTTGGTTTTGTGTCAGCACCGTGCTGATTTTGTTATTATGACTGTAGTATACTTTGAGATTAGGTGTTAAACTGCTAGCATTGTTCTTTCTGCTCAGGATAGTTTTGGCTATTTTGTGCTTCTTTATCAATTTTAGGCTTTTTCTCCAATCTTGTGAAGAACCTTATCTGAAATTTGATGGAGATTACACAGAATCTGTAAACTGCTTTTACTCAAATGACAAGTTTTCATAATATTGATTCTGTAGCTCCACGAGCATGAGAAGTCTTTCTATATTTTAGTGTCTCCATTAATTTCTTCAATGTTTTACATTTTCATTGTTTTTCAACTCTTTGGTTGTTTATTCCTGGGTGTTTTATTTTTATGAGGCTATTGCAAATGGGACTATTTTTATTTCTTTCTCAGCATGCTTATTATTGGTATGTAGAAAAGGTTTTCTATTTTATCCTGTTACTTCACTAAAAGTGTTATGGAGCCTTTCGGGTTTTTAAAGAACAGGTCATATCATTGCAAAGCATACTATGACCTCCTTTTTTATTTGTCCCCATTTTATTTCTTTCACTTGCTTTATTGATCTCTGTCAAAAATTTCAGATACTATATTGAGTGAATATCTTTGTCTCCTTCCTGGCTTTAGGAGGAATACTTTGAGGGTTTTCCCCATTTAGTATAAAGGTGGCTAACATTTTTTTATATATACATTTTATTATGTTAAGGTATGTTTGTTCTTTCCTGAGTTTCTTTGGACCTTTATCAGGAAGGGATGTTGAACTGTCAAAGGCTTCTACATCTATGAGAGGATCACATAATTGATTTGTTTCTGAACTTATATGCTATATTGCCTTTGTTATTTTGCAGATGTTTAACCCACCCTTACATCAAAACTTCATCATGGTTGTCATGGCTTGACTGTGATACATTGCCTATAGGCTCATTAATTTGAACACTTGACTTCCAACTGGTGTCACTAAGGATATGGGGCATTTGGAACTGTGTTCTAGCTAGCAGAAGTGGGCTGCTAGGTCAGTCCTTAAAGGCTTTTGGGCCTGTATTCTGCTTTCTGATCCACCAAGATGTGAATAAGCTCCTGTCATTATGGGTGAATGTCTCCAGTTCTTTCTTATTGCGATGGACTCCCCTTCCTGGCACTCTGAGTCAAAATAAACCTCTCCAACGTTTGTTTCCATTGGTATGTTCTCATAGTAATGAGAAACTGTGCTGGCTAGTTTTATGCCATCTTGACACAAGTTAATCATTGGGGAAGAGGGAACCTCAGTTGAGAAAATGGTTCCCTAAAATCAGACTGTAGGCAACCCTGTAGGGCATTTTCTTAATTAATGATTGATGTGGGAGGGCACAGCCTATTGTGGGTGGTGTCACTCCTAGGCTGGTGGTTCTATAAGAAAGCAGGCTGAGCAAGCCATGGAAAGCAAGCCAGTAAGCGGCACTCCTCCATGGGTTCTGCATCAGCTCCTGCCTTGAGTTCCTTTGATCATTAACAGTGATGATAATAAATAAACCCTTTCCTCCTCAAGTTGCTTTGGTCCTGACATTGGAGCGCAGCAATAGTAACCACAACAAGCACAGAAATATAACTAACACAATAGTGCATGCTCTTTGTAGTGAGTGTGTCATGGATTTTTAGCGTGCCTAGTATTTTATTAGTAACTGATCTGTAATTTTTTTTTGTTGTATTTTCATCCTGCGGTATCCCAGACCCAGAAACACAAACATGGTGTGTACTCACTCATAAGTGGATATTAGCTGTAAAGTAAAGGATAACCAGGCTACAATCCACAGACCCAGAGAGGCTAGGTAACAAGGAGGACCCAAGAGGGACTGGGAAAGGGTGGGTATGGAAACTTGAGGGACTGCGTTGTGGGCTGGATGGAGGGGGAAGAGTACTAGAAGAGACGACTGGAAGGGGGGCATTTTGGGGTCAGGTAGAAACCTGATGCAATGAAACTCCCATGAATCTACAAGGATGACCCCAGTTATAAGACTCCTAGCAATAGTAGAGAGGTAGCCTGAACTGGCCATTTCCTGTGATCACATTGGTGGCTACCCCAATTGTCATCAGAGACTCTTCATCCAGTAACTGATGGAAACAGATACAAAGACCCGCAGCCAAACATTAGTCGGAGCCCAAGGAATCCTGCTGAAGAAAGGGAGGAAGGATTGTAGGAGTCAGAGGGGGTCAAGAACATCACAAGAAAACCCAAAGAAACTGCTGGCTCATAGGAACTGAGAGTCTGAACTAACAACCAGGGAGCCTGCATACCCAGACCCTCTACACACACACACACACACACACACACACACACACACACACACACATATGACAATTGTGTAGTTTGGTCTATTTATGGGACTCCTAACAATGGGAGCAGGACTGTCCCTAATACTCTGGCTGGCTCTTGGGAACCCATTCCTCATACTGGGTTGCCTTGCCCCGCTTTAATACAAAGGGAGGTGCTTAGTCTTACAACAACTTGATATGCCATGTTTCGTTTCTATCCATGAGGCCTTGCCCCTTGCTGAATAGACACAGGAGTGGACTTGGGGGTGGGGATGAGAGAAGAGGAGGGAGGGGAAACTGTGGTCAGGATGTAAAACAAATATAACTAAAAAAATAAAAATAGAGTAATATTGGCTTTAAGAAAGGATTTCATAACATCTGTTTCTTTTTTATTTAACAGGTAGTTTGAGGGTCATAGCTTCTATTCTTTAAAGGTTGGGTAGAATTCAGAAGTGATCTGTTTGGTTCTGGGCTTTTCTTTGTTGCTTCAATGTCATTGTTGCTTCAATCTTGTGTGTAGGTTGTTTATATCCTCTTGATTTGATTTTGATAGGTCAGATGTATCCAGGAATTTAACCATTTATTTTAATCTTTCCAATGTTTGGGAATATTTTCAAAATATTCCCTAGTGATCCTCCAGGATTTCTTTGGTGTGTTGTAATGTCCCCCTTTCACCTCTAATTTTATTATTTTGGGCCTTTTACAACTTTAGGTTGCTTTGGCTAAGGGTCCTTGATCCTATATCTTTTTAAGGAACCAACTCTTCACTTCACTGATTCTTGGGCTCTTCCAGTCTCCGTCTCATCAAGTTCTGCCCTGATTGTATCATTTAGTTCTCATCTTGGATTATATTTGTTCTACCTGGAGGTCTTGAGGTCCACCTTTGTTAATTTACAGTATTGTTGGTTTCTTAACGTAAGCACACCTCATTTCTATGAGCTCCCCTACATTGCCAAGATTCTAATAAGCTGCTTTCCTTCTCATTCTTTTATAGCTTTACAATTTCTTCCCCAGTGTCTTCACAATCATTAGAAGCATATTTGCTCCTATACATATGTAGGTTCTAAAGTTCTTGTTACGGGTTTCTTTTATGCCACTGTGATCTGATGCATCATTTATTATTATTTTTTATTTATTGACTCTTGCTTTATGGACTAAAATGTGATCTATTTTGGAGAAAAATCCCATAGGCTCCTGAGAAGAATCTTTGTTTCATAGCTGTTGGATATAACAATCCCTACATGTCAATTTGAGTTACAGCAGTTTTCTCTGTTGAGCTTTGGGTCTGTTATCTTTCTATTGGTGAGAGTAGGAGTAATTATTTCCCATATTATCATATCTGGGCCTGATGACCCTTAATATCCAGGAGTGTATGATTTACAAAGCAGGGTATACCAATGTCCAGGGCTTATATCCTCCATCACTGCACATTCTTGATGTAGTTTATAAAATTGTAATCACCTTATTTATTGCTTCAAATTTCTGACTAAAGTCTGCTTTTTTTCTCTTGTGTATGTGTGTATGCAGGTGCTAGTGTATGCCAGAAAGTGATGTCTGGTATCTTTCTCAATTGCTCTTCACCTTAACTTTTCTAAGAGAGTCTCTCACTTAACTAGGCTGGCTGGCCACTAAGCTCCCAAAGTCCTCCTGTACCTTGTCGATGCTACTTTTATCTGGGTGTTGAGCATCAGGTCTTCTAGCTTGTGCAACATGTCATCAGTTAACCCATCTCTCCAACCCTTCAAACCTGCCTTCTCAGCTATCAGCATAACTATTCCTGCTTGCTCCCAGCTTCTACTTCCTTAGTATACTGACTTTCATCCTTTCACTTTTAGTCTGCTTCCCCCCGCCCCATGAACATCAAATAGTTTGTTCTTGGTTGTTATCAAGAGCCTCAGACCACAGAGTCCTTTTCAGAGAAGTGGTATTGATGCTGTAATAGACTCATAAAGCCAAGAGGAGCCTTTGTGCAAGGGTTCTCAGCTCTTCCCTGCAGGATAGAAGAAGGTGGTGAGCAGAGAGATCTGCCTTCATTTGATGGCTCGTCCTAGTTTTCCTTGTCACTATTAAGAGAAACTGAAACTGTGTTTTCTTACATGGGAGAAATTATTTGGAGACTTTAAAAAGCTCCAAGAAAAATGACAGTGGGGTTCATTTACAGCAAGTAAAGATACAACAAATGTTTTAGGTGTCTGAAAAGCATTTTAAGACATGGAACAGAGCCACCAGGGCTGGGTCTCAGACACTACTGGGCCTCCCTTAGCTTAAGAATACAGCCTCATGAACCTTCATAACATCAGGGGGCTCTGAAAACAACCACAAGCATTGGGTCTTCACACGTTCTCAGACCATGTAAGTTAATCTTCTATGTCACACCCTTATAGATAAATTAGTGTAGTGAGGACATCAGCTGATTGTCATGACTGCTTTATGTGACAGAGAAGTATAGCCTAGACTTTCCAAAGTCATTACATGTAAACATGAATAAACTATCTACATATAGATGATAGTTACTTAAAATTTTGCAAAAGCAAACAATGACACTGACTTGTAAGCCATATATTATTGCATATAGAAATTATAAAGAGCTTCCAGCTCAGTGGTATTTTGCCTGTTGTCACAGCTTACACTTCAACTTATGAACTTAGGACCAACCTAGGCAACATGAGACTGTCTTAAGAAAAAACAAAAAATAATTACTAAGAATGTCTCAGAGAACAACTCTGACCATCAATCCACTAGATGTAATACACAGGAAAACACAGAAAGATGAGAACAATTGCAGAAGGCATCAGTCTGGATGGAAGATGAAACTGAGCTCTAAAGATAGATGTTCAGAAAACTATAAGTTGGCCCAAAGTGCCTATCCCAGTTTGGTTCAGGGTATCATCCTGACTAACGAGTAGAGACAGAGATGAGACCTAGAAGGAAGGCTTGCGTGCTGCCTTCTTTATGGGGAAGAGAAACCGCTCACCCCAGACAGTGAAGACAGACACATTCTTTTCATCTAGTCAATGATCTGGACTTTTACTCAGTTTTTATTTCTTCTATAAATGGCAGTGTTTGAGAAAGAATCTGGTAAGTGGGAAAACAGGAATCTTTTCACCCAACATTAGACAGGAATGAGGAATTCTCTTTAGAAATTCATCCCTACCCCAGACATTCTGCGTTCCTTATTCAGCTAGGAGAGGTCAAAATTTTTTGAGATATTTTGTTTTGTTCTTGGTCAAATCCAACTTGGTAGGCAGGCCCAGTAGCCTTTGCCTTTGGGTCTCCTTATAGCCAAAAGTAAGAGCTTTTTCAGCCAGACCAAGCAGTACCTCTACCTCTGGTATCTTCTAGCCACCACCCCAGTCTATTTTGACTTCACAATGCAGTGTGCAAAGCCCTTAGCTTAGCATCCACATCACATCCGATGCCAGCCTACTCTTCAAGGAAACTCAGAGTTCTTAACTAAACATGAGGAACAGTGACAACCACAACATGCCAAATGTTCTAGTTTAACATATTCTAGTAACTGCGTTGCTTGGAACAAAGACTTTAGTGCCTGAAGGGGCTCTAGTCAGTCCAAGCATGGCAGATATGGCTCTGGCAGCCCTTGCCCTTCTCTCCAACTCCCTCTGCCTTGCTAGAACCCATTAGATGGCATTCCTACAGCTAGCCACCAAGGTCTGCTCCCTTATTTGTCCTTCCTCTTCCTGAGCCTGACTAAGAAAGGTTCATCCATCAAATTTTGAAATCCAACAATCAAACGCCCCCTTTGGTTCACCTAATTAACATGCCCAATAAAAATAATCATAATAAAAAAACCTTATTCAACACAAGGTTTCCCCTTTTATGTTCATAAGCTGCCATTTGCTTATGGGCCATGCCTGAATAGATAGTCTCCTCTCTATCCAGAGGCAGTCTTTTGTCCTTCCGGAATAAATACCCTTTCTTCCCTCCCTCCCTTCTTTCCTTCTCCTTCTCCCATGTCCTCTATCTCTTGTCTTTGTCCCTTGTTTCCTCCACTTTGTCCCTCTGGGGCAAATAAATCTCCTCTGTGCTGACAACTTGGTCTTGGGGTGTCTTGTGTTGATACCAGTCCCTTCAGTGCCTAGGAAAGGTACTAGGAAAAATTATTTTGCTTTAATAAATGTTGTTCTAGCACGGTTAAAATGGTCTGGCTCACCCAGGTAAGGGCAAAGCCATACACAAGGTCATAGACACTCTCAATTCTTCCTCTAGGCAAATGAGTGTCTGATGAGACCAGGAGTTATGTGATTGTGATCACTCAGTTTTGTGCCTAAATGTGGCAATAACTAGGAAAATAGTAAGAAAATAAAGAACCATGTTTTTCTTTCTTTTTTATTGTTTTTTTAAAATTAGTAAGCATGTTTTAAATTAAGGCTGTCTGTTATACTCATCATCCTAAATGAAAGAACACACGGCAAAACTAAACATGTCAATGATACCTACATAGGGAATGACGGACAGCACAGTGTGACTATGAGATGGGATCCTTTTTTTTTCTTCTTCTTTTTTTCTCAGAGCTAACATCTTGGCTCTCTTTTCACTTTTTTTTTAAATTTTTTTTTATTTTATGTGCATTGGTGTTTTGCCTGCAGGTATGTCTGTAGGAGGGCATCAGATCCCCCGGAAGTGGAGTTACACATAGCTGTGAGCTGTCATGTGGGTGCTGGGAATTGAACTCAAGTCCTCTGGAAGAGCAGTCAGTGCACTCAACCACTGAGTCATTTCTCCAGCATGATCCTTTTCTTTTTTGAGATGGGGTCTTGCAATGGTGCTTAGGCTAGCCTCAAACTCCAGTCTTTCTACCTCAGTTTCCCAAGTGTTCAGACTAGAGATATGGATCATCACGTCTGGCTGAGGAGTTTATCCCAGTGATCTGAGGTTGGCATGCTGGGATACAACAGTGTTACCATAAACTAACACAGACTGTTAGCAAACCTAAAACAATGTACATGAAAATTAACTTGGAAAGATACCAATGTTTGCAACAAATATAAGATTTTCTGTGCCTACTATGTGTTTCTTTATAATTAATTTTTAGACCTGCAGTGAACATTAAGGTGAGGGAAAGAGTTCCAAAGCACCCCCCCCCCCACCATGGTGGCTAGATCTGCCATCCTGGAGCAGGCGCAAGAAAGGTTCTCTGTTCAGGCTGGTTACTTCTAACACTTGCCAATCCTTTTTGTTCAAATGGAGACATGTTAAACATGCACCTCCCATGTAGTGGTGTGAAAGAAAATGGCCCCTAAAGGGAGTGGTACTATTAGGAGGTATGGCTTGAAGGAAGTGTGTCACCATAGGGGTGGGCTTTGAGGGTTCATACATGTACAAGCCATGCCCAGTGTCTCAGACCACTTCCTTTCCCTGTACAAGACAGAAAACTCTCAGTTACCTCTGCAGTACCATATCTGTCTGCATGCCACCTTGTCCCATCATGATAATGGACCTTTGAACTGTAAGCTGCCCCATTAAATGGTTTCCTTTCTAAGAGTTGGCATGGTCACGGTGTCTCTTCACAGCAACAGAAGCCCTAGCTAAGACACCCGACACCCTGCCAAGTAACATTAAAAAATGCAAAGTGAGCATAAGCAAGCACAGGCAGGAGCTGTCTCTTTCTGTAATGTGGTGATCCCACAAAGTTCAGCCACTGATGTTGTAGCATAACTGGGGACTCTTAGAGTTGTAAAAGCTCAATTTTGCCTTATTTTATCAGAAAATGGTACCATCAAACAGCACACAATGGTCAAACCAAAGCTGATTTGAATGCCATTTTTCATGCAATGAGGTTGGAGTCCACTAAGTTGAGCAAAAAGTTCTAGAAGTGAAGGGAGCTGCAGTCTCACTGCCTGTTGGCTTTACCAGTCCCGAATATTCACCCACACAGACCATGTGTGTGTGAGCAGGTAGTGGTACACACCCACCTTTTCCTCAAAGAACTTTCTCCTTAACTTGGCATCCATAGGAGGGACTATTTTCCTTAGATTTCTGTACCACTTTCTAACGATGTACCCTCTCCAGTAGGCTTGGACTCTAAAACACAGAGATATAGAAATGATGACTGCCTAATAGTCTTATTTTTACATTAAAAATTATTTTATTTTATTATGCACATGAATGTTTTGTTTACATGAATATCTATAGCACTTGTGTGCCTGGTGCCCATGGAGGTCAGAGAGAACATCCAATTCCCTAGAACTAGAATTACAGACAGTTGTGAGTCACACCATGTGGGTGCTGGAAACTGAACCTGGGTCTTCTAGAGCAGTTAGTGGTTTTGACCACTGAGCCATCTCTGCAGCCCCTAATGGCCTTATTTTAACAAGTACTCCTCCCAGCCTGAGCTGCCCTAGTGACCTTCTGGGTTAGTAATCACAGTCTGAGCTACAAACATTTGTCTCCCCTCTGCAGGGCATGGAGGACACTCTTACCTGGTGGCACACTTTACTCTGAACAGGCGGGCCCCATCATGTATCACTCTGGTTTGATATTGGTTCTTTCTACAGAGGGGACAGGTTTTTTTATTTGTGAACTTTTCAAAAGCCTGAAGGCATGCCTGAAGAAAAGGATTTCACTTAAAACCTTATAAGTCATTACTTATAAACAACATTTTTACTTCTAATGTAATTAGTGTTCTCTTTCTCAAGTGAAACTCAGTCCAATTTAGATTATGAAGTAGCTTCAATCAGATGTTAGCACCTTCCTCAGTAAACCTGTTTCAAAAATGATTTTCCACAAGAACATGCATGCAGAGACTTCAAAAACCTCTGAAAGTCAAGTGGCGTAAAGGTGAAACGCTACGTGTCAGACTGCCGTGCAAACAGCCGGCAGAAAGCAAGCTATCAGCAGCTTTGGTGTGCGGCACTAACAATCTGCTACACAAACATCTGCAGGTCTGTCACAGAATCTAGGATTTTCACAACAGGATGAGCTGCAGTCTACCCTAAAGCCATGTTTCTGACTACAAATGGTGCTCATGGATCAACAAATGGCTCTTTCAATGAGTGAGGGAAGGAGGCCAGGCCCAGGGTGGGGTTCCTTACCTTGTGGAATACGTGTGAGCAGGAAAGCAGCACCTGTCCACCCGGAGAGAGCAGAGTCCTAGGTTAGTAATGCATCCTCTAGAAGGGCATCTGGATGCTTGAAGGTAACATTCAGACAGCTGAGCACTTTTTTAAGTTTAATATAGTATAAGCGTATCATCTAAACAAAGCCAATGACCCAATACCATAAAACACATCGTACTTGATATTAATCCAGTAAAAGGAGTGCCAAGGTAGATACTGCTAGGTAGATAGGGTGGGACAGGAAGGAACCCGTCCACATGGTGTGGACTTGGTAGGAGAAGGAGCAGAGACACAATAAGCAAACATCTTTATAGGGTTTTGTTCAGCTAAATTACACTCCTCAACTTAAAATCACAGCTTATTATGACATAATTCTGAGAGTTTTTGGATGGAGAGAAAATATGTTCATGAGAAAATGCCACTCTTCTGACTCAAACTCTCCACCCAACAGTGATGTTTTGACCTGGAAAACCAAAAATCAAAACTAGCCTAGACCCAATAAGGAGAAAGGATTTTAGACCATAACCACGGGCAGGTGAGTGGGAAAGATACACGTCCCACCATTTTCAGTGACCTACCCTGTGGCTTTGCTCACTCTGTGTTTTTCTTAAGTGGGATTAAGGGAAGGAATTTCAGAATAGAGCTCATAAACTCCTAAAACCTTTTTAAAATATTTATTTTATTTTAGAAACATGGGTGTTTTGCTTGCATGTGTGTCTGTGTACCACATGCATAGGGTACTCATAAAGACCTGAAGAGGGCATTAGATCCTCTGGAACTGGAGTTAGAGGTGGATATAAGCACCATGTGGGTACTAGGAATTGAGCCCCAGTACTCTGGATGAGTAGCCAGTGCTCTTAACCTGTGAGCCACGTCTCTAGCCCCTAAAACCTTTTTCTGGACCCTGCCAACTGTAAGCTTAAATTTAATTATTGTATTAAAATCATCTGTGGACTCAGTTATTTTTTAATATAATTTTCAAAGTCTTTTATCAACAGATACCATTCTGCTCTAGACAATGTAAGCCTTACATAATTCTAATAAATAATACTAGAATATTATACTTTGAGATACCCATATATTCATTATAGGTAAACAGTTCATGGTGATAGTTACACAAGTGAGGTCTACACTTCATTTACATTTTGTCATATTTCTGGGTTGGTCTGTTGTGAATCACCTGAGTTCTGTTCTCACTGTTAGATGGTGTCATCTACTGCAGAGATAAGAAATTACTTGAACTGGATGGTAGTGGTGCACGCCTTTAATCCCAGTACTTGGGAGGCAGAGGCAGGAGGATCTCTGTGAGTTTGACACCAGCCTGGTCTACAGAACGAGTTCCAGGAGAACCAGGACTATTTCACAGAGAAACTCTGTCTCAAAAAACCAAAAAACCCAAACCAAACAAACCAAAAAGAAAAAACACTCCCCAAACAAATAATAAAAAAAAACACACACAAAAAAAAAACCAACAAAAAAAGTATCTTGAAAGTAATTGAGAAAGTTATTTCTATTTTTATTCGTGTGTGTGTGTGTGTGTGTGTGTGTGTGTGTGTACGCACGCGAGTGTGTTTTGCCTGCATGTATGTCTGATTTGTTGCCTGGTGCCCATGGAAGTCAGAAGAGGGCATAGGATCTCCTGGAACTAGAGTTGGAAGCCACCATGTGGGTACTTGGAATCAAACCTGGGTCTTCTGGAAGAACAGCCAGTAAATACTCTTAACCATTGAGCCATCTCTCTAATTCAGAAAAACTGTTTTTAACTAAAAAAAAAAATCCAATACGGGAATACTAAGTGCAAGATTAATACAATGCTGTTAGTACTTTAGCCAAATAAAATGACAAAGTTTAGTGAAATGCTTACATAACACCTGAAATATTAAGTTTTCATCCTTCATACAACCAGGCTAAACATGTACAGACAATAAATGAGGTTGCTGATGCTGGATGATTCCTTGCAGCTTTAATTATCTTGCCCTCCGACACAAAATTACAAACTTTCCTACATATGACAATTCTGTGGTTCAATGGCTAACTGAATCTTCCCAACATCCAACTCCTACATAAGATTAAGTCCTCTTAGAGAGCTAGAAGGAAAGTATACTTCAAGCATCTTAATTCACATTACTGAAGAGCAAAAATGGCTGTGAGCTCCTTGCTGATAGTGAAGCATTTTTAAGTCTGAGAGGTCAGGACAAGCCCATGAAGCTTGGGGTCCTCAACTGGGACCCAAGCCTGGCTATATGCTGGGTTTCTCAGCTGCTGTCTCAGTGCCTACCATGTGGAAGCTAAGGCTACACCCTATGCAAAAGCCTTGAGCAAAACCATATTTCTCCCCAAATTCTGAAGCATGAGTGACCTTGGCTCCTTGGAGCTGGCAGTTTAGTCAGGCACAGCAGTGGGTCTGTGTGATAGGGTCACGAGCTTTCTATGCATCGGGATGACCAGCCATTTTATATTAAGAGTTATGTGGACAAAGATTCCATTTTATACCAGGATTCTCCCATAAATTCTTTGAAGATATTCAAAGCATCCTTTCATGCAAATAGCATACTTGTACTTAGTGTCACACCAGTAAGTGGACACTGTCAAGTGATGGTGTTCAGCCATACACACACACACTTTAAGGGTAGTAGAGAAAATGTTAAGTATTTGAAAGTTACAAGGGAGCATGGAACTGGGTGGCTCAGGGACTAATACTGGGGATGCAGAGCCTGGCTGATCTAAAGCTCTGTTATGTACCTGAGGATGGAGCTCAAATTCTTCTTTACATATCGGGCATGGTTGCATGGAGTCCCCTTGTAGGAGGGATCTCTGCTTCACTCTCTCCCATTCATCTGACGACAGTGGCAATGGGGGAGGTGGCAAGAGGCCCAATTTCTGGGCTACAGAAAAGATAAGACACAATAAAAACTCACGTATTTTAGCATAGTCACATGTAATTTTCAATAGGCAATCATTATAGCGACCTTCCACAATGCATATCAAGGTGCTTTTCTATGGAGGTATGAGTGCAGTGATAACACCTGACATTCTCAATAATGATTTCTGTTTTATGCAGACATTGTCATCATTCTGAATGCTAGGGCAAGCAGCATTGATATTTAGTTGTATAGAAGTTGAAGAACACTTACTATTTGCCATTTTCCTTCTTGTTTTTCATCTAATTTAACTGCCAGCCTGTAGCACTGCCTCCGTCCACTTAGTCTTGCTGCCCTCACCTTTACAAAGCACATCAATCATGTGCTACCTAAGAATGCATTTCTTAAGTAAGAGATTTATAAGAGGGGCTGGAGAGATGGCTCAGTGGTTAAGAGCATTGCCTGCTCTTCCAAAGGTTCTGAGTTCAATTCCCGGCAAGTACATGGTGGCTCACAACCATCTGTAATGAGGTCTGGTGCCCTCTTCTGGCCTGCAGACATACAGACAGACAGAATCTTGTATACATAATAAATATATAAATTTTTTTTAAAAAAAGAGATTTATAAGAACCCATCACATGAGCTTATATCTCATGGGGAACTCACTTTGAGAAAGTACCTGCAACATTCCTGAGCATAGGGCTGGTGGTAGGACTGTAAATATAAATTACTATCTGCAAACTGCTAAATAATAGTAAATGTATATTAAAAGAAAAATAGACCTAGCACAGACGGCCATCGGAAAAGCACTCTTGGTCATGGCAGAAGTATGAATATACTCTGAAAGGCTAGAACATAAAAGTACTCTCACAGGGAGTATATTTTCTATATAGATAGACTTCTATGCCTTCCTAGGAAAAGGCACAGAAGAGACACTCATCCCATGAGCCTTAATTGTGGATATATAGAAAATAAAAAGACAATGGGGAGTCACAGTACTAAGAGCTAAGTAGCTATGGGAGCATTGGTGTCAACATGGGAGGTAAATAGCAGTTCACAGAGATGTATATGTCTGCATGCAGTTGCCAGGAAACAAGTCTGCATACAGATGTTTTACCTAAGATGATAGGAAAAGGAAATGCAGCAAAGTGAAAGAAACAAAAATGAAACAAGTACAACAGCAGAAATTCCAAGAAAATAAAAGCCAAAATGAAACTAGAACCAATAGTAGGTATAAATCCAAAATGTCTTTTTCTTCAAAGAGACATTTCTAATGAAACTGATCTAGATAAACACAAAGCACAAGGGGAAAAATATAGAATAAGAAAAGAAAATAATCATAAAATACATGTCCAAAGCAGAAAAATGGGTTCTATCACCAGCATCTATGTAAAAAAAATTGTACAATATTGTGTGCTTAGTGCCAGCAAGGCAGAGACAGGAGATCCTTAGAGCTGGCTGGCCAGCCAGTCTAGGTGAGCTGGTGAGCTCTAGTTTAGTGAGAAACCCTGTCTCAAAAAATAAGGTAAATGAGGAAGATGCTGATACCAGCCTCTGGGCTCTACATGCACATGTGAAAACACACACAAATAAACAACAAACAAAAATTCTGTCAAGAGCATCTATATTCCAAACTCACCTGATAATTTAGGTGAGATTAACTTACTTCTCTAGACTTAATTCTAATAAAAATATACCAACACTAAAACCATCAGAAGAACAACAAAAAAACCAAAAACAAACACAAACAAACAAAAAAAAAAACAAAATCCAAAAAATCTGAGTTGAACCCCAAGCCATTAGGCTCAGGGCCTCTCCTGTCTTGATTTAGTACCTACCATCCTGAGCAATGAACTCATCCTTGATTTATTCTTATACTGATGGACATATGACTTACTGTAGGTGCAGTGATGCCTACGGTCAACGGTCAAGGGTCAGACTCAACTGCACAAACCTGTATCTGTAATAATGGCCCAAAGCAGCAGAGGTGAGAAGCTTTCTCTCAAGGTGCCTGTCTCCCTTGGATGGCTCTTCTGCCATAGTGGAAACTTTCTGCCCCTCACCTCAGCAGCTAAGGGAACAAGAGGTGTACCTTATGGCCTGGTGAGGGGTTTCCCTTTCTGGGCTATGCAGGCATCCCCACCACCTCCTGTCTACGGCACAACAGCCCTAACCAAACCTATTTGCCATGCCTAATCATTTAGAAATCTTTTATTTCTTGCTTCCCAGTTAAAATGATTTCAAGCTTACACAAGATTTTAAGAATGGTATAAAGAATTCTGTGGCCTTAACATGCTACTATAGTGATGGGAACCAGGAAATTAATGCTGAGCTAATTACCCACTGAAGTCACGCTCCCTTATGTGTGGCTGTACTTTCTTGAGGGTTCAATGATTCACAAATATTCTGAAAATATTCAATGAGAAATTCCAGAAATTATTCATAAGTTTCTTTCTTTCTTTCTTTCTTTCTTTCTTTCTTTCTTTCTTTCTTTCTTTCTTTCTTTCTTTCTTTCTTTCTTTCTTTCTTCCTTTCTCTTTTTTTTGCCAATCTAAGCAGCACAGTGAAATCTTATGGTCCTGTGCTCCATTTCTGTCTAGTCTATCAGGCTTTATATTTTTGTATCCTTTGTCCCTCTGTAGGTGTCTTGGTGGTTAGACAGACTGTGGCAGTATTATTGCTTTTGGGTTTGTTGAGGCTCCAGAGCAACACAGCAGAGATGTTGACTATTCAGATGTGCCAAGGGAGGAAGTAGAATACTTCTTTCAAAAGAAAGAGGAAAGTTCTTGATTTCACAGAAAATAATTACATGCTAAAATTGCCAAGGTAAGACCAAATCTTCTATCTGCCAAACTATAAATAAGAAAAAATAGATTCATGACAATTTGACAACTTTGCTTCTGTAATAGTCATATAGGGCTACAGTAGGAGCAGAGGCAGGAAGGCTGAGTTTAAGACAGCTTCAACTACATAGTGAGACTTCCTCTCTCTCTCTCTCTCTCTCTCTCTCTCTCTCTCTCTCTCTCTCAGCTTCAACTACATAGTGAGACTTTCTCTCTCTCTCTTTCTCTCTCTCAAAAAAAAGTTATGACCCTAGTGTATGACAGGGATCCAATTAAGATGGAAAGGCACTAAATTTGTGGATGGTATTTAAACTGATGTCAGTGTCACCAGAAAGCACTGAGCCTGTAAAAATTTTGGGAAGGGGGTCCCTTGAAATGAGGAACATCAAGGCATTTAGTCCAATGAGGGATCACTGTACAGATCCAAGCAGAGGTTTGGGCTGACGAGTATAAGCATTATAAGCATTACTGCTGGGGCTATGCACCAGTGGAGACACTGCTGCCTCACCTAGAGGTGAGAAAGCTGCTTAAGGAGGAAGGACACCACTTGAAGTTCATCTTCAATTTAATGGAACCAGGCTCATCTAGAAGATGCCAGATGGAAACTACATTCACAAAACACAAAGATCTAGACATGTGCCTATAAACCAAACGCTCAGGAGGTTGAAGCAGAAGGATTGAGAATCGAAGGCCAGCCTGAGCTATACAAGGAGATTCCCAAAGCCAACAAAAATATGCAAGAAAGGCAGAAGGGCTTAAAATACAGAAGCACAGACCAAGTCTGGCATTATGTGAAGTGCCACAGGGCACATGATAAAGCCAGGCACAATGTATACAGCCAGAAATTCACTCACAAAAGCAAGTCACTTGCCCTGTTGCTGCAACTTTTAGTATGGCTGGTGGCCACCTTGTTTATGAGACTGTTCTACCAACACTTAATCTCAGAACTGGAAAAAAAACCTTGGCAGACAAAGAGTTGGCATCTAAAGTCTTATTAACAACACACTTGGCTGTCGGTATCTGCCAATAAAATGAAAATGTTAAGGTTGTATTTTTACCCCCAAATACACCATTGCTTCAGCCCTGTAAATAGGGTACTATCCAGCTTGAGGAGGTTACACTGGGTTAGTTAGCATCAAGCCAACAAATGACCAGATGACCTTACCTAAAGTTAGCGCCGGCAGTGTGGGATCTAGAACATACTCCCTTTCTGGATCTTCCACTTTGGGGCCCTCTGTAGTTTTTCTAAGCCCAGTATCTATTATGGCCGTTGTGTCTCTTTTGAGAGATTTTGTCTTGTTCTCATTCTTTTGCACATTTGTCTTACAAGGATCTGCTACCGAGAGATGTCCAAGTTGAAGATCATGTAAAATGTGGTCCTGTAAGGCAACTGCAGTGACTGCTAAGTTACCTTTTTTAGATGAACCCTAAAAAGTAGGAGGTGGGGGTTGTCTTATTTACTGAAACAGTATGTAACTTACCAAACATCTTTTAGAAGAAAACTGAAGCTTTGCGCTCCACCGGTGGCATATTAGCAAATCAATGGCAAGGAATGCCAGAGCCACAGCGTCCAAGTCAGAGCAAACCCAGACCCAACATCTATGTTAGAAACAGAAGCCTTTTCATTTAATTTCTGGAGCCTTAATTATAAACCAATACATTCAAACCAGTGTGTGCCTAAATAAACACCTGCTGTTTTGCTATAACTGAATTAGACTCCAGGCAAACATTATGCTTTTAAGCATAAGTTCTTTGGTGAAAACTTAAAGCATTTGCATTTGCAGGACCAGGTTCCTGAGCCAGGAGAGGCCTGCAGATAGCACTTACTGTTACCCACACTACACACACCTCCCACTCCTGCTCACAGCTCCTCATGAACACAAGGCTTATTAATTATTTTTATGCTCAAAGAAGGTCCAGTTTGACTACATCCCAAGAGTGAAATTATGGGTCGGTTTTGAGGAGGATGAAATACCTTATTTTTTAACATGCTCAATCAGGAAACACTGTGGCGTGGCTTCAACAAAGTCTAGCATCACATTACAATTCCTTCCATTCTTCTGCTGTGAACAGAAAGTGAGAGTGTTGGTAAGCATTCAGATCTCCTAGGGTTATGGAGACGATAACAGGAATGCCAGCTGGAGCTACACCTTCCAGCTTACAGTCATAACCCAGTCCATCCCTGTCCTCCAATAGCTCCCCACAGTGCTGGAAAGAATGTGAACACAAAGAACATCTAGCAGCAAAAACGGGGGTTTAGAGTGAAGTCTCAGACTAAAATCAGACACCAAGTGAACAACCCTTAAAGACAACACTTAAGCCAAGTCTTGAAGAAAGAAATGAGCATGTTGGATAACATGAGCAACAGCCAAGATGTTCAGGAACCCCGCATGCGTGTTTGTTTTTCAGGGAGAAAGGAAAACAAGAGGCGAGTATAAGGGGCCTGCTGTTTATCTTCAATCTGCCCACCACACAGCTGGACAGAAGAGGAGGACGGACTCACTGAGTCCCAACCTGCTTTCTGCTTTCTGGGGTAAGCTAGCTAAACATCTGGCTCAGTTTTTGCATCTATAAAAACACAAAATCACTGACATTGCAGGATTATTATACAAAAGAAGAAAACATCCTAAGGGCTTACAAAGGACTGTTCTGCATAAGATACTATGCAAATGGTTACTGTTGCTCTCATCCCCTCAAAAGCTGGGGGAAGTATTTGATATTGCCCCTTTTAGTTTTGGGACCATGGTGTATATTATTTTCTTTTTGCCAATTTTTATTAATACCTTGAGAATTTCAACACAATATTTTTTATTTAATAAATCTATTTATTTCATGGTGTTAATTTTAGGAAGGCAAGAGTGCATAATATTCTACAGTGGAGAGAAACAGAGCCCTTTTTAAAAAGCAGTCTAAAAAAGAGCATCGAGGGAATAACTTTCAGAAGGGTGCTGGCAGAGCAGCTGTCGCCCACGCATGCATAAAATGCTCTCTGTTCTAACCCCAGCATTACAATTTAAGAGTACAGGAAAGTGAGCTTTGTAGGAACTAATGTGTGAGACACCCGATTTAAGACTAAGAAAAGAACTAGCGGCTGCTCAGATTCTTCAGCAGCCTAGATCATTTTCACTGTGCCTTTCTCCTTATTTATTTTCAGTTCTGGCATGGGATCTATGGAAGAAGTTTGTATTCAATGTTTCTTGCCATGGCCTAGGCTGGAGAAAGGCAGATAAAATGCTGACAGGTCACCACCATAATTTGCCTAGTTCAAAATGCTTATAATCAGCAGAGACCAAGTATACCAAAAATTGTTTAATTTTCAACAAGATTCATATTATCGTTAACCATAGGTAGCTAATTTAGTCTACAGTTTCACTTAGTTTTTATTATACCGTTGTGATTGTTATCAAGGTAAGAGGGTTAAAAAACTGTCGCATCAAGTCCCATCGTATCAGCAAATTGTATAATTTTCAAAAATACTCGAAACGTGCCAGATTTAGTTCAACTGTATGAGAAAATATAAATGGAGACGAGGTGACCAGCTAATCTGGCAACAGGAAAGCGGTAAGTTTAACCTCTGCCAGGCACTAACAGCTACAACAGAAAACAGCCTGTTTGTAAACCTCTGCTTGCACATGTTCGGAGGTAGTGCCAGGTAGTGCACAGCACGGGGTGTCAAGGCATTTAGTCAACAATTGCTTTAAGTTAGCAGAAGGCAACTGATACACACAACAATAAAAATGCACACGCAACACGGCATACTACTTTTAAATACTCCTGCGGAGCCCTTGGACGTAGCCCCTGATCAAACCACACGCCACGCGCAAGGCAGGCAGGACCCACGGGCCGCCCACAGCGACTCGGATCGCCCGCGACACCCGTGCCTCCCCTCCCGCCCCAACACTACCCAGCGTCCGGGCCTCGCCGCCTCCCTCAGCACCCGCGCTTCTCCAAGCCCCAGACAGCGCTGCTGAACAAACGCACACCAGCCTCCCCGCCTCCGGGTCGCGTCGTCTCGTAACTGTTCCTCGTTGCCACGGCAACCAGCACTTCGGAGTGCGCATGCTCGCCGGTGCCTGGCACGCAATGCGCACGCTCCCGGGTTTTTGCCAAGTTCCGCTGACCAGTAGGCGGGGTCAGACGCCCTCTTCGCCTCACTGGCCGCAAGCGGTTTGATGCGCCGGCGCTTGCGTCATGGCCACGGCCCCGTGTCGTCAGCGAGAGTCCGGTTACGTCATCGTGAGGCGCGCGCAGATCCCCCTCCTTTTCCCAGACTGTCTGGTGTTTGTCTTGCTTCGTTCCCACCCGGCATACCCCAGTCAGACTGCGCGGTGCGTCCGGAGGATGCGGGGACTCGGGCGGCTTTTCGCACTGGGTTTGCTGTCGCCCCCTGCGTCGGGAGATTTGTTGGCCTTCTCTCGACTGCCTCGCGTGCGCCGTGGCATTGCCGCCCGGCCTCCTCGTGTTCCTCTCACGATGGCTGCATTGTCCAGCCTTGACTCCCGGTAACTGACCTGACGATCCCGGCCTGTTGTGTATTGCCGGGGCCTTTTCACGTTCGCCCCCCTCCTCAAGTGACTCCTTTCTAGCCCTAGCTCATGACTGCTCTGAAGGCCAAGGGAAAGGTGGAGAGAGCTGTCCCTGTAGCTACTGGCCTCCTGGGGTACCTAACTCCTCAGCTCTCAGTGACATCCCCCACATTGTCCACTGAACCAAGCTTGAACCCCTGGGGTCTTTTAAAAGTCTCTTGCTTCTTGGTCCAAGCAGAAGTCTGTATTGATTTTCTCCTACCTCGAATGAGTTTTTTTGTACATTAATTGAAATACAGTTCACCTAGAAATGCAAAGAAAACACAGTGCAAGGTTCCCTACAAAGAAAGTAAAGTCCGCAGAAGTTACTGAACTGGGAAATTGGTCTTCTGTCACCAACGTCCCAAAAGTCGAACAATAGAACTTTAAGTTCCTCTTAAAAGTTACAACTTTTTCTTGGCAATGAACTTTCTGAACTGGATCTTACTGTTTGAACCTTGTAAAAGCAGATTTAGCAGTTTTAAAAGTCAAATACACAATTAGTTTTAAGTTATGAATTTATAGTTTAGGAGTCTTTGAGGAAAAAGTATTTTTACCTGTGCTACAGTGAATTATGGATTTAGAAAAGCAGTAAGGCCACCTTTTGCAGTCTTAAGACTGGTCTTCATTGAAGCCTAAGTGGATAAAGCTTTTGCTAGACCTGAGTTTAATACCTATTTTTGGCAAGTTGCTTTATTTTCTTAAATTATGGATTTCTTACTTATAAAAGAGGCCTTGCTGAATCATGTCCTTGGACATATCAGTTATCTCCAACTGTAGTCCTAGAATTATTCTGTGAGTGAACGTGCGGCCAATCTGAACTAGTTAGAAACTGTGGTACCATGATGATGGTGACATCATGGCGGGGCGGTAACCTGGCCAAGCTGGGCCAGTTACAGGAACTCAAGTGGATGTGGGGGGGGGAGCAATTGGAAAATTCCTTTAATTCTTCCTACTGAATGTAGGAACAAGAAAAGACACGAAACTGCAGCTGCATCTGCTCCATTAGCATCATGGGGTAAGAGCCCGAAGGTGTGGGGCCACCAGGTAAACCTTAGAAGGAGGATTACACAGGAAATGGTAGAACTGGGATTTGGACACAGTCCAAGATGGGTGATGGAGTTTGAGCCCTGGAGCTACCCCAGTTTTTGGTCTTTTCTCTTGCCTGCTTCGTCTCTTGTGGGTCTGGTTTTCTGTTACTTGGATCAGGAAGAATTTCAATGAAAATAGGGGTTCTGTTACCACCCTAGGGCTGTGATGAAGTTAAAATATAATATTGTATGTGAACTGCTTTGGACAGTGCCTACTTACTAATCATCTTGTTTTGAGGAATTTCTTTCCAACTCTATAAAGTTCTAGAAATAAATCCTTTTTTAAAAAAATGCCCAACCTTATCCAAAATATAATTTCATGATGTTTTGCTATCTAAAATTGGTTGGCCATTTTTCAGTTAGTCATAAAGATTTTTACTTCATCTTTTGATTGAAAAATTAACCTTGTCATTATTACTTTGCTATAGGTTTTCTTCTCTATCTCCCATAGGAGGAGTCTCTTATGCTACCCAGTGTGATTTTGGTTTCTTAGAACCTAAGACTTAGCTAAGTTAACCCATTCTCCTGCCTCAATGGCGTGAGTATCTGAGACTATGTATACAAACATCTATCTGGCTTATGATTTTATTTAAACATTGCTTTTGCTGCATCCCACAAATTTTGAAGACTGGTGGTTTCATTTTCATTTAGTTCAAAATACTTTAAAATTTTTTTTGGAGTCTAGTAACTATGTCCTGGCCAGTGACGGTCCCTACAAAAAGGGTTCCCATCCCTTCAGTCTCGCAGTATCACTGAATTCTAACACTGTGTTACTCTCTCCTCACTCCTTTCATTGGGCCAGTGGATCAGCCTGGACAATGGAAAACAGACTAGCTCTAAGTTTCTGTCCTAAATTATTTTCTTTTTCTTTTCAGGGCTTCTTTGGACAGTTCTTGAAAGTCAGGCCTTCTGGTGGCAGCTTCCTGAACTTTTCATTTGTTAAAAAAATATTGCTTGTTTC
Source organism: Myodes glareolus (assembly GCF_982192425.1). NCBI lineage: Eukaryota > Metazoa > Chordata > Mammalia > Rodentia > Cricetidae > Myodes > Myodes glareolus. Next base: position 117,577,182 of record NC_142031.1, on the reverse strand, counting down.
TAGACAGGATCTCACTGTGTATTTCTGTAACTTGCTGTGTAGCCTAGGCTGACCTTGTATGGACATCAGTCTTCTTGTCTCCTTCCTGATTGTAAGGAATTCAGGTATGCACCATCATGCTCAACATTTTGCATTGATTTTTAAAAGAGATAGTTTGAGGTAAAGTCCACGTAGAACAGCACTGATCATCATACAGCTCAGGGGCATTTGACAAATTCACAGGGATGTTTAACTACCTTTCTCTAGTTTTAAGGCATTCTTGTACTGCATGGTGGAGATAAATCCCAGATTCATGCAACAGTGTCTGCACTATCCCAGCCCCTAGCAGCTGCCAATTTGTATTCTGTATCCATAGGCTTAGACTTATGTAATACATAATCTTTGATGTCTGGCTTCTTTTATGTGACATTTTTGAGGTCCCTTGATGTCATAGCATGTTCCAGTGCTATACATTTATATCACACTTGATTATATGATCATATACAGACTCATGTGTTTTTTTTTCTTTTTTCAAGACAGGGTTTCTATGTATCTTAGAGCCTATCCTGGAACTAGTTCTTGTAGATCAGGCTGACCTCGAACTCACAGAGATCTACCTGTCTATGTCTCCCAAATGCTGGATTAAAGGCTTGAGCCACTACCACCTGACTTTATGTCTGTTCTTATCACTCTTGTGTACATGCAATCACTGGGTGGTGTATGACTGTTTTTCCCAGCAGTTGCTCCCTATTCTGTTCTCACAAATACGGTATTAGGTTTAAATGCTTCCACAGCTCTCCTAACACTTGTTTTCTACATTTGTCTTGATGTTAAGACAGGATTTCATTATCACCCTAGGCTTGCCTTGAACTCATAATCTTTCTGCCTCAGTCTCCTATGTGGTGGAATTCAGATATGAGCTACCATGCCTGGCTTCTGCTTAAAAGAATCCTGTTAGTTAAGAGATGGTGTTATGGTTTTATATCTTCCTAGTTACTGGTGATGTGGTGTGTCTTCATGGACTAGTCTTTAGTGGGAAGTGCCCTGTTGATAAATCTTTGACCCACAGCTTCTGGTTGGGTGTTCTCATTCTTCTGATGAGCTATCCAAGGCAATTTTCATTTCTGTTATGGTGTTTTCAACTGGTATTTCCTTTTGATACTGTCTTGTTTCCTTCTCTGTGCTCCTTTTTTCCATCTGCCCTTGCAGGTGGCTTACTTGTTTCACCACAGCATGACAGGCTACTTTATAAAGAAAAAAAGGACTGTTGAGCTTGATGTTTGAGTTTGATAGGCATGGTAGGAACATCAGCTTCATACTTGATGCTATGCAATGATAGGAGTTTCTGTGGGAGGATGAGGCTTTGTGGCTTGATCAGAAGCCTTAGTGAGTCAGAGTCTGTCTTAGGCTTTTTGTAACAAAAGAACTAACTGACCGTAATCTTAAACCTACCTTTACTCTTCTGAAGAGGATGCTCCAGTGGCCAAAGGTTTCAACTGTGTCATCACTGCCACATGAAGACCAAACCTTTAACATAATGGTTGGAGAACAGACAACATTCTAACCATAGTAACCATTATCTCATTAATCACAGTTTAAATCCCCTTTTTGCTAACTTCAGAGTCTGCCATGATTTTGTCTGTTGCTGCCTTCTCACTTCAGAAAATGCGTTTTCTTGCCTTCCGGCATGCACTGTCTTTTCCTATTGGAAGCTAGACGTGTGCATTGAGTGGTGTGATCTAAAGCCAATAGGTTGTTAGTATGAGATCTAAGTCTTCTTACGGTAGGGCTGTTGACTGTTGGAACTCTATTCTGCCATTTCATAGGCCAAAGCAGCTTATTTATTAACCAATGGTAATAAAACATATTCATAGCATAAAGAGGGGAATCCCACATCAAGACATGAACACACATCTATTCACCTCAGATAGGGAACTGACAACACACCAAAGAAAGGATACTCCTAAAGTTCAACTTGTGAACTGACGAGTTTTATTGGGATTCTTACATGAATGTGTGGGAGAAGTTACTAACACGAGCAGTAATGAATCAAACAGCTGCATCACCAAAAACCAACCCTAGCATGTTGGCAGCTTATGTATAAGCTCGCTGTACTTCCTGTTGGCAGTTCAACAGTTTGAAGACTGTTTCGGGAAGCTCAGGTGGTCTGAGCCTCTTTTAGACAGTTCAGCTTGTCTGAGGGTTCTAGATAACTTGGCTGGTTCCTGCTTGTTTAAGGTGACTTGACTGTTCTTAGACTCTTCTCTGTAGTCCTTATTGCTTCTATATGCTTGGGGAGGAAAGGGCCTAGTATACCTGCTCAGTTTCAGGGACTTGCTGAAACTTTTGAGTTGTTTACCTCTTTAGCTTAGCCAACTTTGCTTTAGCGTGGAATGCTTGACCTCCTGTTAGAACATCCTGTGTCTTAGAAAGCTTTCCTTCAACATGAAGACTTATCATGGAGGAAACTGCTACACAGCACCTGGGCATCTGGCCCCATAGATCCTAAGCTATGGCTGATTTTTTGGGGGGCTAGTTGCTATTTTTTGTGGGCCAGTATCCTTTCATGATATAGGACCTGACTGTTGTCCATTTGTATATGAGTTTCTCAGTGCTTCCATGCACTGCATCAATTTCCATTGCTACATAAAGGCTGTGTCACCACCTCTTTACTGCCTGCCAAGGACGTCAAGCAGCAAGACTTACTTGTCTGATGAGTCATTCTATAGGTTGGCAATTATAGTCAGCCTAAATAGGAGGTTATATTGACCTCATCTGGAATGAAAGGTAATTTTTAAAAAAAAGAAAGAAAGAAAACAAAAGAAACCAAAAAGAGGTAATATTCAGCTAGCACTAGTGGGTTGTTGGGTCACCTAAACTTGCCATGTCTGAGATGACAAGACAGTCTAGCCACACTCCATAAGGCTTTTGTGCTGGCTCAGGCCAGTTCTTCACAGAGCTAAGAGGGCTACACATGGTGTGCAGGATGCTGGGAGCCTTTTCAGCTCTTTTCTTCTGAAGATAAATATCACTAGTCAAAGTAGATCCATGGCTGGGCTCAGAACAGAGTTGTTTGGTACTGTGCCTGTGCATAGGCAGGAAAAATATGAGCCAGATTTAAAGAGGCCTTCTCCCTTTTCTACAGTGGTCATGTGATTTCCTTTGTCCAGGTAAGTGAAAATGGTTGCAGATAAGTACATAAAAAGAAGACATATTAATTGAAGATGATTAAACCATCATCACATTTAAAACCTATCTTTATTTACCTTTCAAGTATGATATCAGTCCATGGGTTCAGTATTTATGAATTCGTAGTTCAGTATTAAAAGTGAGACCACTAAACTGTGATATTCTGTAGTTTACATACTTGAAATGAAGAATTTGGAAGTAGATACTTTTTGTGAAAAAATTAAAGTCGTGAATAGCACCTGAATTTATACAATAGGTGTTTGCACTGCTACTTTGAATCCTTAAGGACTTTCCACAGAGAAAAATTCATTTGTTTTGGCCTGGAAAATTTCTAAGCAATAGTAACTGATCTTGCTGATAGGCCAATTATCTTGCCATACTTACTAAATCTTGTTACAATAGTCGTCACTATTCCTTTATTATCTTTAAAATGAGTCATGAAGAAATGACAGTTATCCTTAAGTAAAGTAGCTATGGGCTCAAGGACAACATCTATATTTAAGTGCAGCTGGGTCCAGTACCTCAGTTGTGGCAGTGTCTTTTTGCGATTGTCCAGAAATGCTTTCTTATCTGAAATCCTCTGTCTAGATTTGGAGGTCAGACTTTAGAATAATAAGATTTGGAGTAATGGCCTTAGGAATCAGCGAAGATCAGGATATAGCAAAGTAAGGGAGTGGAGAAGCATCTGGAAATAGTAACAAGGCTTGTAAGTAAAGAAGCTTACTTCCTCTGAAGTAAGACTTTAGAGGAAATGGTTGAACAGAAAGGAGAGAATGTTTGCTTACAAAGAGCAATTGGGGCAATCCCTAAGAGTGAGACCTGTGTGAGGACTACACGTGTATGGGCCCCACGTATATAGACCATAGGACTATGGGACCCGAAGAATGGGCCTCAGGTATGAAGACTCCGAATGTATAGACCCGGGGGTCTGTGTCCCAGGAGTGTGGACTACAGGTGTGTAGACTCCAGGGCTATCAGAGTGAGTCCTGGGAATTGAATATATGAAGTTAGAAGGATAAAATGTGTTCTGCCATATTGGGCCATAGTCTCCCTTTATTGGCTCAGATATAAAAGATGCTCAGAGCTGGCAAGATGAGTCAGCATGTAAAGTGCATGCTGTGCAAGGCTGACCATCTGAGTTCAATCCCCAGAATCCATGCAAAGATGGGAGGGGAGAACAGGCTCCTCAAAAGTGTCCTTAGACCTCCACATGCTTGTCCCATACATCACACACATTATAATGATAAATTTTAAAATTATTTGAATGGGGAGGAGGGTTTAAGATTTCTAATAGAAAAAAGTTCAATCATAACCTTTAAAATGTGTCTCCCATTGTAAACGATAAGTGAGTATGCAAAGCTGGGCTACCATGTTTCGCTTTTGCACAGCTCACAACCATTCTTTTTCATTTCCATGTTTGCCATTTGCACAGGGCTTCTTACATATTGTTTTCATTTGTCACTCATTAGCACAATAAAAAAGATGGGGCAATCACTCTGGTACCCCAGTTTGTTATTTGCCTGTTTTGGGTCTATGTTTATAAATATATATGCTAATGCATGTTAGAATAAGGTGCTGCCATAGTGTAATAGAGTTTAAGTTGTACAAAGAAAAAGGCAAGGGGGTGTTGGTATAGCTCAGTGGTAACATGTCTAGCTTGTGGAAGACCCCACTTTCCAGATTTAGTACCACAAAGAAGAAAGAAGAGAAATGGGAAGGGGATCACTTACTTGGTGTGTGACATCTTGGGGAAGCTGTTTAACCTTTATGTTTCAATTTCTTCATAATTCCCACTTTGCAGAATGTTGTAAGGTGTGAGTGAGATCATATACAATGCATTCTGCAAGAGATGTTCTGATGATGGCTTTCTTTACAAAATGTGACAGTCTAAGTGAAGTTACTTCCATTCCAGAGCTGTCTGATGCTGTTCCTTGTGGAGAGCACCTGTGGTTGAGGCTCGCAGGGAAAGCCACTGTCTGTAGCAGCATTGTTAAACATTACCAAGGCTAGTGTTATAGTCTGGTCTGGAAGAGATAACACCACAAATTATTTCCAAGCAAGAAAATAGTGGTGTTAGTATGTTTGATTTGAATGTGTACTATTCAACTTAAGCTTTACAATGAGCTTTGTACAATAGCAGGTTGAAACCGCAGTTCTTTGAACAGTAGGAATTTTAGAGCTTGTGGTATGTGAGCTCTATTTATGTCTTTTCCTTCGTATTTGAAACTCCTTGTTTGAGAATGTAGAAAGTTCTATCATTTCAGACATCAGAATTAGCATTGAAAACATGGGATTCTTAATCAGGTTGATGAAAGTAATTTATTGTTTGCTGTGTCAAACGTGGCATGCTATTTGTCACATTGTGGTCTGTGTGTCTTTCTAGAAGCTTTCAACTTTGATCTAAGTCAAAGTACAATCAGTAGCAGAGATGACAGCACAAAACCCCCCATAACACCAGTGATGTGCATTGTCACTCAGAGACTCTAAACCAACAAGTACAGAGGTGCAGAGTAAAAAGCTACCTGACTTTAAAGAGGCTTGTGCGTTCTTGTGAGAGCAGACCTCTGCCTCTCTTGGCATAGACAAAGGTGTGGAACAATTTATTGGTTAAAGATTGGGTTCACTGTGTGCAGTCAAAAGGCGCCTCTTCAAGGCCAGATTCTGGTCCTTGCCTGCATTTTTAGGTAAACACTGGCATTTAAAAGACCTTGCAGAGCCAGGCTCCCAGCACATAAAAGCGGCTTTCTTAAACTGTCATCAGAGTGGATTTTAGAACTTGCTTTTAATACTTACAAGGTTGATGTTTGCCTTTTAAAAATGCTATTTGAGATAGCTTTTTATTTAACTTTCACCTCGGCATGCCTTTTACCTGGTTTGTAGCAGCATTAAGGAAACTTACCTTGTTGTGAGACTAGACAAAGATTTAGAAAAATGTTGCACAATGTGACCTTTTAAAAGTCAGGGCTTAAAAAAAGTATCCTTGTTTAAACACTATAAAAACTGGATGAAAAACAAAGGTATATAATCTCAATCTGAACATTTTGGTTTGAAGATTCTTTTTATTGAGTGGAGTTGATTATTCTGCAAGATTGTTTCTCAGCACTGCTCTTCTATTTCTTTTTTCTAGTTCTATACAAATAATTGCTGAAATCAATAAAATGTTAAAGAGACTGGGATGGAACCTTTATGTGTGTGTGAGTCTGACTCCTTTATGGAGAGCCTCAGATCTGTTTTAGCACTTGTCTGCATTTGTAGAGGTAGCAGGAACTTGAACTTGTGTATTGCAGCACTACCAGGAACAGTGTACCTGCGGCATAATCTGCTTATGTACTCACTACCATCCCTTGTGTTTCATGCTGTACAGTCAGAGCGGTCCTATTAACTTGCACTGATGTTGCTGCATTTTTAAAGTTAAATATATTGAGGTAAAAATACATATTCCTCTTACATTTTCCAGTTCTGTGACAAATGCAGTCACATGACCACTACCATACTCAAACTTGAACATAACCAGTACCACAGAGATGCTCTTTGAGTTCCTTGTGGTTCCTCGCCTTTGGGGCAACTGGGAGCTACTCACCTGTTTGAACTGCCTGTAGCTTTGCCTATTCCACAGCGTTACATTCAAGAAGATTTACAATATGTAACTTTTGAAATCTGGCTCTTCTCCCTTGGCAGAATGCATTAGAGATCCTTGCGTGCTGCTGCACACACACACAGTTTTTGTTGCTAAGATTTATTCCATCAGGGATGGCATCCCACTTTGTTTATTCCTTTGCTGGTTGATAGACAACTGGTGCTTTCCAGTTCTTAGAAACTTACAAGCAATTCACTATGAACATTCCTGTACTGACTTCTGTGTGAGCATGTGTTTGCATTTTTGTTGGATAAATATACTAGTTGTTGGGTTCTGTGGGCAGTGTGTTCAAGTTTGTCAAGTCTATAAGATACTGCCACTTTCCTGGAGCACAATAGGTGAGTTCTAGGTTTTCCATACACTCATTAGGATGTAGTACTGTTAGTTTTTCCTCTCTTCTTCCACTTTCTTATAATGTATAATGTGCAGGCTCATCCAGGTTTATCTTTCCAAGATGTAGAATGGTCCTGAAGCTTCTTTGTCAGCTATATACTCTCATTGGTGACATATTTGTTCAATCCTTGAACCCTTCAACTCATTCTGTCAGTTCTGTCCTCAACTCTTTCATGTCAAACAGCCCACAGTTGTTTGACAGTCTTAGTTCCTTAGTCTTTCCATTATTGGTTTGGGATCAATTTGAATGTATATACAAAAGTCTTGAGGGATTTTTGTTGAACTGAATTAAATTCACAGGCTGATTTGGGAATGAAAAGAAGAGAGGGACCCACCTCTCTCTGGGGCACTAGGCAGGTATTAGATAAGGCTGAAGCACTGTTTAAATATGCTGATTCAGTATTTGTATTAATGATAATTTCTTTAAAGATTTCTTTACATCTATTTATTTACTTTGTGTGCATCACAGTGTGCTTGTGGAAGCAGAGAGCAAGTAGCAGGAATTGATTCTCTCCAATTCTATCTAGAGATAGAATTCAGGTCCTCAGACTTGGCAGTCAGTACCTTTTCCCACTGAGCAATTTCAGTAACCCTACTGATAAGTACTTAATGTAGACATTCCTTCTGATGTTTCTATTCCTGTAAAAAAAAAAAAAAAAAGAATGATGGGGGTGAGTTTGGACACTTCTACCACCTATTTGGAAGTTCTTGGATCCTTTCTAGCTACATCCCCCAGCTCTTTTGAACAACAACAACAAAAATTGTCAATCAATCTGAATTACTCATATGGTTGTATTGATTTTGAACACACTATGGATGTCGTGAAGAAACTGAACTGTGATGGTAGTTGGTTATGTTGACTCCTGAAGGCAGAGTACCAGCCAGGTTGTTTCAGTTTGTACTGGAGTTTTGCTGTCACGGCCATGTACTATAAGGCCTTTCATCTAAGCAGTGGTTCTCAACCTTACTAATGCTGTGACCCTTTAATACATTTTTTCATGTTGTGGTAACCCCTAGCCATAGAATTATTTTCATTGCTACTTCTAATGTAATTTTGTTACTGTTGTGAATTGTAATGTAAATATCTGTGTTTTCTGATGGTGTTAGGCTACCCCTGTGAAAGGGTCATTTGACCCCAAAAGGGTTGTGACCCATGTAGAGGCCCAAAAATGTGAGCCTATTTCCACATTGACCAAAGGTCAGAGAGTTGGAATTTACCTCCAGTTCCTTCAAGGTTATTGTGTTTCTACCTCAAACAAAGGTCCCACCTAGGTGTAGACCAGAGAGAGAAGGAGAGAGAGAGAGAGAGAGAGAGAGAGAGAGAGAGAGAGAGAGAGAGAGAGAGAGAGAGTTCTGCTCTTTCAAGGTTATTGTCAACCAGGTGTGGCTAATATCCAGACCTTGTGCTCTAGGAATAGAGTAGTAAATCTGTTCCTACCTCAAAAAAGAAAAACAAAACAAAACAAAACAACAACAACAAAAAAGTCCAAGGATCCAACTAGGTTCCAACTCCCTTAAGGAGATAACTTTGGATTCCACCCAGGGAGTGGTTTGCCTACAGAATGTTTTGGTCTAGTGTGTGAACGTGACTTGTTTTGTTCTAGCAACAGAATGTTTAACTAGGAATGTAGCCCATAACCTTCAGTTCATATGTTCATTTCCTTGTATCATGTTAATGCAGTCTTTTGTCTTACTCCTACCTTTTAAGCTGTTGGAAATTAAATGTGGGTTAATTTCACTACTCATTAGAATTCCCTTCTGATACTATCCTATATGTTTCTCTGTTTTATTATTTTTGTTATGGTAAAAATAAAATGACACTGTTCCCTGAGAAGCCCGTGGGCCACGAGGGGCAGCGAGACCCAGGCAGGGAGCTGTGTGGTGGATAAAAAAAATTGGCATGAGACCACTGTGGGCCATGAAGGTAGTCAGTCCAGGCAGGGAGCCACTCATGAGATGAAAGACAGATACCTATTAGGCATACCATGCAGAGAAAGTGGGTATTTATTTAGTGGGTTATAGAGGGGAAAGGGGGAAGGGGAGAAGGGAGAGAGGAGAGAGAGAGAGAGAGAGAGAGAGAGAGAGAGAGAGAGAGAGAGAGAGAGAGGAGGAAAGGGGAGAAGTGGAGAGAGCTGGAAAGGAAGGAAGTCAGGCTGAAAGTAGAAGGAAGATATGCTTGCCTCAGCAGGGGGAGGGAGAGGGAGGGGATTGTCTCTTAAAGGGACAGGACAGACCATTACAATTTTCTTTTGTGTCTTCATATTCTTTATTAGTATTTTCTAAATCCCCACGCCTCTACCCTGGCAAGAGGTATTTTTGTTGAGGCTGGTCCCTGACTGACCCACAGGTTGAGAACTAGTGACCTAGACCAAAGGGGAAGCACTTTCTTGGGTGGCTTGGCAGAGGGGCTGCTGTACCCCATGCAAAAGAGACATTGCCATGAATGGTACAAGTACAGACCTTTATTTGCAAACACACCTTCCTGACTACTTAAGCAGGCTGGTCTGCTCAGTTTGTGATGTTGCTGGAACATTGTCTCCTGTGCTGTTCCTCCAGTGTTATATCATTAGGTCGGACAAAAAGCTTCTCTTGTAGTCTTTTTTTGCCTACTTTTAGTAGAGCAGGTTAAGTTGGTTATAAGAAAAAGGAAATATCAGAGACAGCAAAGCAGTATTGATGGCAGAGGCGGTAGAGAAGCAGCAGTCAGGATGAGCTGCAAAAGCAGCAAGGCAGCCAGCTGTTTGCAAGCTGAAGAAGAATCAGAGTTGAGTGATTGGTAGAAAGAGCTGCAAAATTAGCGAATGTTTGCTGCACTGACAGCTGCAAAAGGAATGAAACCATAGTGTTTGGGGACAATGTCAATAGACGCAGCAGCAGCCGCAGTAGTGGTGGTGAGCACCCATGGCTGCCTCCCAAATAGCAACATCTATGAAAGCAGCTAAGGCAATAGCAGGCAGCTGAACAGTTTGAAGGAGCAGCTAGGGCAGGGGCAAGAGGAATTATGGAAGCAGAGAAAAGGGTTAGTAAATGAGGCTGAAGAAGGATAGCAGGTTATTAAGAGCCAAGAAAGAGAAATTGAAACTTTGGTCACTAGAAGTTATTTCAGAGAGCTGTGAGGCCAAAGGTCTCAGATATCCCAGACCCTGAAGCTACAATGCTAACTGCTGCCCAGGACTAAGAAAATCCTAAGTTACTAGGCCTACAGATGAATTAAACATTTGCAGAGTCAAGGGTTCCTTTAATGGAAGCCTTGAGAACTGTAATAGAGTTGCTGTCAAATCCTGAGAGATACAAGGGCTACCAAAGACTAGCACTTGAGCTTCACCCTGTGCACCTACCTTTCCATCTAGGCAGAGCAAAGGATTCCACCAAGCTGGACAGTGAATTGTTAGAGCAAAGCTAATTTTTGTTCCATTTATGCTTTCCTAATTGTTGTGTATTTTTCTTCCTGAAGACCAGTATAGTTTATAGGAAAATGTAATCTTGACACAGTCAGTACAAAAGTGCTCCTGAATGGTCATTTATTCACTGTCTGTCTGATTGCTAACTATGTGCTAAGCACAGGGAGAAGAATAGGGTGAGCTCATGTTTGGAAGAATTCACAGGCTAGTAAGCAGGAAAGAGATATTTGGGTTAATGTAGTTTTCATCAATGAGTTAAATTATGTACTCAAAAGACAAAATGCTCAAACAGGCCAAATATTCGGGGAGTTAGGAAGGGTGGTGGCCTTTTAGAGTCATCACAGGCTTATAATAAAGGATGGCTGTTCAGAAAAGGAGAGGATGACAAACCACACCTCAGGGGCCCAAGTCTGTGGAGCAGTAGAAGAAGCTGTATGATCTATTGAAGTCAGGGAAAGAAAGGGAGGAAGGGTAGAAGGGAGAGGGAGGTCTTGGAAGTCAGACACAGTCTAAATTGAGAACCTGCACTGTTTTTGAGGAGGTGCAGAAGATACAACTTCTTCAAAAGGAGTCAGTGTGGCCAGAATGGTGTGTAGACAGACAATTCAGGGCTTAAAACAAAAGACTTCCTCATCTAGCCAGCAGTCCTCATATGAACCACAAGGGGTTAGACAGGCAGAATAATCTAGCCCAGATGATCCCCATTTTGTGGAGACCATAAAGTTAGGGCATCAATGTGGAGAATGATGAGCAGAGAGATGGAGAGAGAAGGCAATTGGATTCTGATATAGGAAATGAGAGAGAGCCTAGCTTTGTCTGAGGTGTTGATATATCCACCTACATGTGTGGGCTGGACTTTAGACATCAGGGGGTCACAAGAGAAGGATCAATAGTTGAGGAGAGTACAGCCTTGCACAGGAGGAGGTTGATGGATGTGAAGTAAGGAGGGAATATGCAGCTGCTATGGCTCTGTGTTGGTAGCATATTGAAGAAGCTGAGCTTCTTTCACTAGTGATCTTGAAGATTTACAGAAGCCTCTCTTAGTAACACAAAGTATCTACAGAGTTGAATCTTTTCAAAGGTGGCTTTAAGATACAGTTATGGAAACAACTGCAACAACAAACAGGTATCATACTTATAAATTCCTAGGTCCGCACATTAGCAGTAACAGTACACGATACTGAAAATTACTTTCATCTCCTGAGTCATTGCAGTTCCTATCCCTCCACCTTAACTACAATGTGAGATTTTCGTAAGTTTCCTAGTTTAATGTCATTTTTTGATGGTACAGGGTTCAACTGCTTAGCTCTGGGAAGCCTCTCCCAGTAGGTTGCTCCAAGCAAGGCCTGACTGTATCTCAGAGTCCCGCCTTCTAATTGCAGTAATAGCCATCCAGGTAGCAAAGACTGGCTGTACAGCTTCTATTTCATGGAGCTATTAATTCAGAGGCACCATTACTGAAATGTAATTTTTATTATTACAATTAAAAACAGATTTGATTTTATGAGATTGTTAGGAATAATCTCTCTGCCAACTCAAAAATCCCAATCAAGCCAAATCACAACAAGCCGAATTAAAGGATATCGGGGTTTTAATGGGATTCCTGCACTCTCAGGTGGCCCCGAGGGGAACTGGGAAGCCATGAATGCGACCACCAGGAGGAAAGAGACCACAAAGGGACTTTCTGGGGAATGATTTAAATAGACTGGGGGAGTGGTCAAGGGGTCAAGGTTTGGCGGGCACAGGGGCGAGGCCTCCAAAGATGGAGGCCCGAGATCAGGACTTATAGGGATCATGAATTTTTATTTTATGGAAATTTTATGGGTAAATTCAAGTTAAAATATTACCTTTAAAAATATAAACAAGCAGAAAATTATAATTCTGGTGGTTTTCTCAGGCTATGACATTACAAGCTATTGTTGGTCTATTAAATATATATATATATATATATATATATATATTTCCACACATATATGCCCATATATATAGGTATGTATTATCTTCATTTAAATACATTGCTGATTTTTTTTTCAGCATTTTGAGTTGATTTCCTTTCAGCTGATTGTATTGAAAGGAGGTTTTTTTTTTGGCTCAAGGCAAATGTTTATTATTTTATTGTCTGAGCATCACAGAGTAGTAAAAATTGATACTAACTCTTAAACATGCCAGCTTCTGTTCCTAACATTTCAGGAGTAGAGGAAGTTTAACAGTGACTGCTGATCCTGTGTGCCTGTGTGAACTAGACAGACACACAGCTGCTTAGAGACTGAGTAAGAGGACTTATGGCTTTGGAAGTTTCTCTGTGGTATTTTTAGATTGTATGTTACTTTTCTTTTTTGGAAATGAACATGAAAACGTATTTGTGTTAAATAGATTAAGTTGTTATTAAGCATGTCCCCTTTAAACTGGCTGATGATGAGGGCAAAGAAAGTACTTTTTTTCTAAGTCATTGGCACAAACAAGGAGAGAGCAAAGCCTACCTAGATCCCTAATGGACAGAGGCTAAATCTCAAAGGGTCTATGTAGTTAGTCACAATGAATAAGATTCTTCCTCTAGTTTATTTGACTAAAACTTGCCTTCCAGATCCCCTGTGCCATGCAACTTCTTTCATGTGCCTTGCCTTTCTTGTTTTGTTTTAACAATCAAATTAGCATAAGAACAAATACTACTACTCAGGAATGTGTACTTTTCAAGGGTCTGGTCAATTCCAAGTACAGGCTGCATCTTGGTGGCTAGACTGGAGGAAATTTTAGCTCATTGTCATCAATGCCAATGGAAAGAAGTTGTTCAGCTTTTGTGTCCTGGGCTGTGGGGTGGGCAACCCTGTAAAGCCTTCCTAGAACAGGGTACTTTTTTTCCCTGTGACTAACTGTTCAAAAAGGAAGGAGAAAGGGATATTTGCTGGGGATGATTTGGCCTTGGGAAGAAAGTACAAAGCCCTAGGGAATACTGAAGAAGGAGAAAGAACATGGACATCCAAGGGAAATGATCATTTCAATAGTTCTGGTTGTCAAATATAAGACTTTGGGTTTTGACTGGCATATGCCAGAGAAATACAGAGGAACGAGAGTTGAAATAAAAGTAAAAGGTTCAATAGGGTTTTGTAAGGTATGATTCCTGTGAGTCACTAATGTGATCTCTATAGAGTTGAGGATTCACACACATGTTGAAAGGATTGATGATGAGAGGTCCTGCATGCCACTTTCACATGCAATGCTAACATTTCTTTAGGAGTTCAACATGAAAAGTGTCCCAGTTAGATAGTCCTTAGGTGAAAAATCCTGCTTTGAGAATCACAGGGAGCTTCTTAGTCCTTCAAGTAAAAAGGGACTAACTGACTAAGACAGGGCTGTGCCGGGCTTGCATGTAATGTAAGAACTCTTACATTAGAGTTCTAGAATCCATCCGGGCATCTCTGTCTGATTTCTTGCTAGCTGGTGGTGGGTAGCATGTGGAAAGGGTAGTCTCCAAACTTGGTGAGGTGGCCTTAGCTTTCTGCTGATGCTCAATTCACTTTGGTCTGCTGTATTTCCAATGATGAGAACAGGAGATAGGAACTTCCCAGGCATTGCAGTGTTAGAAACTCAGAAAGGAGCAGTTTTGCTTCATGCTATTCTTCACTGACAACCAGTTTGGCCAGAAACTAGAACTGTTCTTGGGTCTAGTTCTATCTTGGTCAGAGAAATACTAAAAATGTTTAGGGCACTGGTTTCATGATCTGTTTTTTTTTGGGGGGGTTTGTTTTGTTTTTAATCTTTCTTCAATGTTCACATAGTGACTTATTTGCACAGCTGCCTGAAAGCAGTGCATAACCTGATGCTTATTGGTCTTGAAGGAGGTGTGCCTGAAGCTTCTTCTAGATCATTGGATGGAAAGGCATGTGAACAGTTTGTAGGTGGGCTGACCAGTTCACCCCATGCCTCAGCCCAGTCAATCTATATTAAGTCCTAGATAGAGATCCTTTGAGAAACCCTTTTTTAAAACTTGCTTATGCTATGTAGGATCTGCTTACTTCCTTCTTCGTAAGCTCTTGCCTATAATAAAACTCCTTTATAAAACTAACCCTTCCATTATCTGTGAAATCCATTTTATTTTGAATTTTTGAGCTATAGAAGCTATTTCCCTGGGGTAGCTTTGTGGGCCATTGATTATCTGACTTACATCCAAGATTTACTGTTCACCTGATCTTTAAAAGGTTCTATAGAACTAGTGGCCTCTGCCTCCTCCCTATTTCACTAGAAGACAAGAGCTTAAAAAGTGGGAAATATGTCTTATTCTTAGTTTGTGGATTCTGGATTTTTTCTAACAATGTTTCTCAGTCCAAAGATTGGCAGCCTGAATTTGGGGATTGTACATATATTTCATAAGCTTGTTTTAGATAATCATACAAGTATAGTACAAAAGGCCCAGGGTTTTATTGGACAGATTTGGTCTGTTCCTTTTAATCATCATTGGCACTTGTCATAAATTTACTTGAGGTCTATCTATGCTGTTTTTTTCCCCCACTCTTTTGGCTCTTTTTTTTGGGGGGGGAGGCTACCACCCAGCTCCCAAATAAATCACATGTGGAGGTCTACTTTTTTTTTTTTTAATAAATGCCCAATCTTAGCTTGACTTATTTCTAGCCAGTGTTTCTCAACTTAAATTATCAAATTATTGTGTCTACCTTTTTTCTCTGGGTTTTTTCCTTTTCTTGCTTCTGTAATCTTACTTTCACTCTTACTCCTGTGGCTGACTGTGTGGCTGGGTGGCTGGCCCCTTGCATTCTCCTATTGTTGTTCTTGCTTCTTAATCTCTCTTGCTTTCTGATCCCTCTTTTTCTCCTTCTATTAATTCTCTCTGCCTGTCAGTCCCATGTATCCTTTCTTGCTGTTGGCCATTCATCTCTTTATTAGACTAATCAGGTCTTTTAGACAGGCAAAGTAACACAGATTTACAGAGTTAAACAATTGGAACATAAAAGAATGCAACATATCTTTGCATCATTAAACAAATATTCCACAACATAAACAAATGTAACACATCTTTAAATAATATTCTATAACACTATGCTTTTTGCTTTGGCTAGCAATCCATATAAGGTGCTACTAGCTGTGAGGTACAGTTAGAAGTTAAACTGAGAAGGAACGATCACTCTGAATGTCCACCAGGAAAGAGCTCACAGGGAGGAAGAAGTTTGATCATGGCCCTGGACCACCCCAGACCAAGATTTCCAACCCTAGAGCTGGATGTATAATGTCTGCTTTATTGTCATCTTGATCTGTGGTCTCCTGTAGCTGTGTTATACTTGTGTATGTCCTACTATTGCAAAGATTTTTATGAAAACTGAGTTAGAGCACATTATAAGCCTTTGGGTCATTATTGAGCTCTGATAACTTGATTTGATTCAGTTCTATAGCTGTTCACTTAATACTTCCTAGCTTTCAGGAATTACTAGGCCATGCACATGAAGAAGATAGCCTGTCATTGAGATGGGGGAGACACATTAGGAAAACTTCATGCACAGAGCCTTGGAGGAAGGTAGGTGTTGGCACAGTATACTGTGTGTGCTTAAAGAGGATGAGCAGATCAGAGACTGACATGCTACAACCAAGCAGCAATAGAATAGCTCAGTACCTGTATGGTCCTTTAAAAGCAGTCTGAGATACAAACAAAAAATAGTTTCGATAGTAGATTGAATTTAAAAAAAAACCACAAGAATTAACCTATTGGAATTAAAAAAACTGCAAAGGTTGAAGGCTACAAAGTTATTAATAATTATATTTCTACTGAGTACCATTATAAATTAGAATTATAATTTAATAATTTACCAGTAGCATAGTAATTCCCAATTGTAAGAGACATGAGTGATGAGATCGCTGGACTAAGAATTTCAGAACCTCATGGAAATAAATGAAAAATGCCTTTCATATCTCAAGGCCCTGGACCTGCCCAGATCAACTGTATTCATGAACTGAAGACACATTATTGTGAAAGTATGTTCAGTGCAATTCAAATAAAAATATTATCAGCAATATTTAATAGAAACTGATAGATATTATAAAATTTACATGAAAATGAGAAAGACCCAAGAATAGTGAAGTGAATTTTGAACTAAACTAGTTGGGGGATGATTCCTCCCATTGTCAGGAAAAGTCATCATAGACTGAAGTGCTAAGATGCATGCATGTAGGGCTGTGTGTGTGTGTGTGTGTGTGTGTGAGAGAGAGAGAGAGAGAGAGAGAGAGAGAGAGAGAGAGTTGGCTGTGTCATTTTCCATATCACTGTTCATATTTTATTTCTGCCCTAATTGTCATTCATTTCTCATCCCAGGCTGTTTCCACAAAATAATTTGCACTGTGTGATTTAAATGATGTAAGCTAATTTTCTCGGAGTTTTGGGGCTGAAATCCAAAATCAAGGCGATAACATGTCAGGATAAGTGACCTTTCTGGGATCTCTTCCCATAGGATCACCAGTTCTAACAGATGGGGCATTACTCTTATGTTTAACCTTGACAGTTCTTTAAAGAACTTATCTTCAAATGCACCCATTCATGGGCTAGGAGTTTAACACACGAATAAAGGTTTATTAAAACACATAGCCCATATAATTTCTCTTCTTTCTTAGAATTTACAAGCTTATGTTTATACACTAAATTTTAATTTTTCATAGGTGAACATAAAGCTAAATATTTCCATTATGTTGCCACAAACACCTTTTCTCAATAGTTTTTCATATGCACATTATTCTTTGATTCTAAATCTGTAATTTCTCTGTGAAATAATAATGGTCAGCAGGGTCCCATCTCTTTTGTCTGTGTGGGTGCAACAATGCAACCCACTAAGTATTATATTTAAGCATCATACTTTATAAACTAGATTGTGCAACTGTACTGCCTGGATCAAAATAAGAGCTCCATTATTTACTAGTCCTTTGACAGTAGGCAAATTATATATGCACTTAATTTCCTCAACTCAAAAATAGGAAGAGTAAAGTTGTTAGTTTGGTGTGTGTGTGTGTGTGTGTGAGAGAGAGAGAGACAGAGACAGAGACAGAGACAGAGAGAGAGAGAACACCTATGTGTGTGGCATTTCCATCTATGATGGCTATTCTTGTCAAATTAACTAAAATCTAAATATGGAGGCGATACCTGTGAGGGACTTTTTTGCTTAATTTGAAATTGATCTACTTCTAATGTGAACCTTTGAGGTAGGAAGACAGGTGCCTTTAATCTGGATTTTGAGGAGGGAAAACACACCTTTAATCTGGACCACACCTTCTTCTGGAAACCTGTATAAGGGTATGGAAAAAGAAAGCATTTGCTCTTTGCCTGTTTGCTCTTGTCTTGCTAGTAAGTCCATTCCTTCAGGATTCCAGAGTACACTGAAGACCAGCTGAGACATCCAGCCTCATGGACTGAACAACTACTGGATTTTTAGATGTTCCATTCATAGGTAGCTATTGTTGGGTTAGCTGGGCTGCAGACTGTAGGCCATTCTAATAAATCCTGTGTGTGTGTGTGTGTGTGTGTGTGTGTGTGTGTGTGTGTGTGTGTGTTCTGTTATCCTAAAGAATCCTGACTAATGTGACATATTTCCCAGACATTGAATTCCCTATTCAGAGTGCTCTCATTTTTGATGGTTGGTTTCATGTGCATTTCTGTGGTATGGTTTTCAAGAATATTTCTTTACTTGGAGCGCCTGATCTTCAGACACAGCACACAAAGTCTCTGTTTCTCTTGTATCAAGAACTCTGTGCCTCCCAAATGCCAGAATGGCCTCATGCACCTTTGCCTTGCCCAGCCATGGGGGTAGCCTTTATGGTTCTGCATTTTATGTGCAGGACTCAACATTTGTCTGCCATAAGAAGAGGTTATGCATTAAGGTCCTTGCATAGGCCCAGAGAAGTCCTAGCCCAAAGAAGCTGGGTCACCAGAATATCTGCTGCCACTCTTAACTTTTGGGCTTCTGTTGCCACACTTGACTTCTGGAGTTTTCTTTTTATTAAATGCAGCTATATATTTTGAACATATTAAATTTTAAATGAGGTTTTCTATGTGACAATAATTGGGAAAGTGATGATTATATCAGTTTATTCCTGGAAATAGGCTGTAATATGCAGCCTTATCAGATTCAAGTATAGTTTTTGTTTTTTAATAGGTAAATGACTCCTTTAGCTGGCCTAAAGTCTAGACCTTAAAAAAATCAATATATACAATTTATTCGATCATACGATTCATCTCAGTTCAAATAATCTATACAATGCCTTTCACAATGAAATGCTGAACTTCAACATAAAAGTAGGCATGAGCCACTTTGCCATACTCTTAAGTATAAATGTAAAAGTGTAAGTAACTGTGCAGGGGCAAGCCATTGCATATACAGTTGTGGTCTTCTCAAGAAGGTAGGACTGGAGAGGCAGGCTGCAAAGTCCTTCCTAGTTCCATTATGGTTTTGTCCTCTGTTGGCATACATAATTTGTCTAATAATTTGGTATTCCCTGTCCTCATTTCTAAGGACTATTTCCAGGCTATGACTCTTTCCTGAAGTTCTGCTTACTTTAATAAATTGATAAAACTGAGACCCATCAAGACTGGCAATTTTGGGTCAGCATATTTTGAAGGCATCTTGGGAATTCTTTGGAAAGAAGAAGTGGATAACTGAATGAAATGCATCTCTGGGTATGCTGAACGGTTTCGAGAAGAGCGCTTTTGGAGTCTTACAATTATTTGAATTCTCTTCTTTTTTTTGTTTTGTTGGATTTCATTAAAGTTTAAATTATAAAAAGAAACAACTCTTTTGCACTTTGGCTGACTGCCTGGATCTGTGTTAAATTGGGTCTTATAAATATTCCATGAAGTTCTGTGTAATGGACTTGCTTTCTACTGGCAGCAAGCCTGTGTAGATGGCATTTTAAATATTTATGCTATTTTTGCAAAACTTGATGAAAATATTTCAGGCATTAATAGTTTTGTTAATAAATTACTCAGCACCAAAACAATACATTATTTATAAAAAACCTTGGAACCAATCAATCTGATGTTTTTCTTTTGGCACTTGGCAAAGGTATTGCTAGACTGTAGATCTCAATTAAGCACAACATCCCTAATGGGAGGACTTAGAAATGCCCAGAGCAAAAGTACTTGCATTTGTCCCCAGTAAGGAGGGACAACTGTAGAATAATGTTGGCCAAATTTGAAGAACTAAGTTCACTCTCACAGTCCTACTGGACATTTCACCCTAGATGTACCTGACCGGTACTAATCACTGTAATTCAGAGAATGTACATGACTGGTGATAAAAGCATTATGCTCAAGTTACACAAGAGTCTATAACTTAACACATTGGAAACCACCAAAACATGAAGTCAATCATTTGTACTTCCAGAACAGTTTCTTTGGGAAAGATTTTTAATATCAAGATGATACCACCATGGGGAAGGGGTTCATATATAATTCATTATAATTCTATAGCTCTATAACAGTATTAGAGTTTTCTATGTTATAGAAATTATAGAATGAATATATATGTATATAAATATATGATTATTATATATTTATTAGAAATAATATAAATATGATTTATTAGGAAGTTTTACAGTCTACACTCCAACTAATCCAAGAATAGCTTGCTATGAATGGAATGTCCAAGGTCCAGTAGTTTCTTGATCCAGATATCAGGCTGTATATCTCAGCTTGTCTTCAGTATACGCTGGAATCCTGAAGAAGTAGGCCCTAATGCCAGTAAAAGAATGGACTTACTGGCAGGGCAAGAGCAAGTAGGTAAAGAGCAAAAACTTCCTTCTTCCATGTCATTATATAATCTTCCAGCAGAAAGTATGGCCCAGATTAGAGGTGGGTGTTCCCAACTCAAATATCTGAATATCTCTCCCACGATCCCCACACTCCCAATTTACTCAGGAGATCTTGTCTTTTTTTTACTTCCCATGTAGATTAGATTTGTGTATCTCTTCGGGTCCTCTTTGGTGTCTAGGCTCTCTGGGATTATGAATTGTAGGCTGCTTTTTCTTTGATTTATGTCTAAAACCCACTTAAGAGTGAGTACAAATTATATTTTTCTTTCTGGGTCTGAGTTACCTCAGTCAATATGTTTTCTAGAATCATCCATTTGCCTGCAAATTTCAAGATGTCATTATTTTTTTTCTGCTGTGTGTACTCCAGTGTGTAAATGTATCACATCTTCTTTATCCATTCTTTAATAGGGGAACATTTAGGTTATTTCAAATTCTAGCTATGACAAATAATGCTACTATGAACATCATTGAACACATGTCTTTGTGGTATGATTGAAGATCCTTTGGGTACATACCCAAAAATGTTATTGCTGGGTCTTGAGGTAGGTTGTTTCCTAATTTTCTGAGAACTCATCCTACTAATTTCCAAAGTGACTGTACCAATTTACACTCCCACTAGCAATGGAGGAGTGTTCCCTTTACCTCACATCCTATATAGCATATATTGTCACCAGTGTTTTTTATCTTGGCTATTCTTACAGGTGTAAGATGGAATCTCAGAGTTGTTTTGATTTGCATTTCTCTGATGGCTAAGGATGTTGAACATTTCCTTAAGTGTTTTTCAGCCATTTTAGATTAATCTGTTGAGAGTTTTCTCTTTAGGTCTGTATCCCACTTTTTTAGGATTATTTGTTCTTTTGATGACCAATTTCTTGAGTTCTTTGTATTTTGGAGATCAGACCTCTGTCTGATGTGGGGTTGGTAAAGATCTTTTCCCATTCTGTAGGCTCCCATATTGTCTTCTTGACCATGTCCTTTGCTTTACAGAAGCTTCTCGGTTTCAAAAAGTCCCGTTTGTTAATTGTTTCTTTTAGTGTCTGTGCTACTGGGGTGCTATATTTAGGAAGTAGTCTCCTGTGCCAATTTGTTCAAGTGTACTTCCCACTTTTTCTTCTTTGAGGTTCAGTGTGGCTGGCTTTATATGAGGTCTTTGATCCATTTGGACTTTAGTTTTGTGCATGGCAGTAAATATGGATCTATTTTTATTCTTCTACATGTTGATATCAGGTTATGCTAGCACCATTTGTTAAATATGCTTTTTTTTTCCATTTGCTATTTTGCTTCTTTGTCAAAAATCAGGTATTTGTAGATGTGTAGATTGATATCTGAACCTTCAATTTGGTTCCATTGGCCCTCCTGTCTGTTTTTATGCCAATACCAGGGTATTTTCAGTACTGTAGGTCTGTAGTAGAGTTTGAAGTCAAGGATTGTGATGCCTCCAGAAGATCATTTATTGTACAGGATTGTTTTGGCTATCCTGGGTTTTTTGCTTTTCCATACGAAGTTGAGTACCATTCTTTCAAGGTCTATGAAGAATTTTGCTGGATTTTGATGAGTATTGCATTGAGTCTGTATATTGCTTTTGGTAAGATTGCCATTTTTACTATGTTAATTCTACCTACCCAAGAGTATGAGAGATCTTTCCACTTTCTGGTATCTTCTTCAATTTCATTCTTCAAAGATTTAAAGTTCTTGTCATACAAGTCTTCCACTTGTTTGGTTAGAGATATTTTATGTTATTTGTAACTATTGTGAAGGGTGATGTTTCTCTGATTTCTTTCTCAGTCCATATATCATCTGTGTATAAGAGGGCTACTGATTTTTTTTGAGTTAATCTTATATCCTGCTGCATTACTGAAAGTGTTTATGAGTTGTTGACGTTCCTTGGTAGAATCTTGGGGGTCGCTTATGTAAACTATCATATCATCAGCAAATAATGAGAATCTGACTTCTTTTTCAATTTGTATTCCTTTGATTTTTTTTGTTTTATTGCTCTACCTAGGACCTCAAGAACTATATTGAATAGATATGGAGAAAGTGGACAACTTTGTCTTGTTCCTGATTTCAGTGGGATCACTGTGAGTTTATCTCCATTTAGTTGGATGTTGGCTATTGGCTTGCTGTATATTGACTTTATTATGTTTAGGTATGTTTCTTGTATTACGGTTCTCTCCAAGACCTTTATCATGAAGGGACATTGTATTTTGTCGAATGCTTTTTCAGCATCTAATGAGATGATCATGTGGTTTTTATTTTTCAGTTTGTTTATATGGTGCATTACATTGACAGATTCTCGAATGTTGAACCATTCCTGCATCTCTGGGATGAAGTCGACTTGATCATGGTGGATGATGGTTCTGATGTGTTCTTGAATTAGATTTGCCAGTATTTTATTTATTATTTTTACATCAATGTTCATGAGTGAGATTGCTCTGCATTTCTCTTTCTTAATAATGTCCTTATGTGGTTTGGGTATCAGGGTAATTATGGCCTCATAAAAAGTTTGGCCTTGTTCCATCTGTTTCTCTTGTGTGGAACAATTTGAGGAGTATTGGTTCTTCTTTGAAAATCTTATAGAATTCTGAACTGAAACCATCTGGTTCTGGGATTTTTTTGGATGGGAGACTTTTGATGACTGTTTCTATTTCTTCAGCAGTTATAGGTCTTTTTAAAATGGTTATCTGGTTTTGATTTAATTTTGGTAAGTGATATTTATCCAGAAAGTTGTCCATTTTCTTTAAGTTTTCCAATTCTAGAATACAGGCTTTGAAATATGACCTGATGATTCTCTGTATTTCCTCCGTGTTTGTTGTTATGTACCCCTTTTCTTTTCTGATTTTGTTAATTTGGATATTCTCTGCCTTTTGGTTAGTTTGTATAAAGGTTTATCTATTTTTTGATTTTCTTGAAGAACCAACTCTCTGTCTCATTGATTCTTTGTATTGTTTTCATTGTTTCTATTTTTTTGATTTCAGCTTTTAATTTGATTATTTCCTGCTGTCTAGTTCTCTTGGGTGAGTTTGCTTCTTTTTGTTCTAAAGTTCTGAAATGTTTTGTTAATTCACTAGTGTGGGACTTTTCCAGCTTCTTTATATAGGCATTTAGTGCTATGAATGTTCTTCTTAACACTGCTTTCATTGTGTCCCATAAATTTGGGTATGTTGTATGCTCATCTTCATTGAATTTTAGAAAGTCTTTAATTTTCCCCTTTGTTTCTTCCTTGACCCATTGATGATTCAGGTGAGCATTGTTTAATTTCCATGTGTTTGTGGGCTTTCTGGAATTAGTATTGCTCTTGTATTCTAGTTTTAAGCCATGGTGATCTGATAAGATACATGGGGTTATTCCAGTTTTTTTTATTTGTTGAGGTTTGTTTTGTTACCGAGTATGTGGTCAGTTTTTGAGAAGGTTCCATGAGTTACTGATAAGAAGGTATATTTTTTATGTTTGGATGGAATATTCTATAGATATCTCTTAAGTCCATTTGAGTCAGAACCTTTTGCTAGTCACCTTATTTCTCTGTTAGTTTTATGTCTGACTGGCCTGTCCAGTGGTGAGAGTGGAGTGTTGAAGTCTCCCACTATTAGTGTGTGTGGTTTAATGTATGATTTAAGCTTTAGAAGTGTTTCTAAACACTAAACCCTAAACATATGAGGGTTCCCTTGTATTTGGGGCATAGAGGTTCAGTATTGAGATTTCCTCCTCATGGATTTTTCCTGTAACTAATATGAAATGTCCTTTTTTTGTCTCTTTTGATTGATTTTGGTTTGAAGTCTATTTTGTTAGATATTAGGGTAGCTACACCTGCTTGTTTCTTAGGTCCATTTGATTGGAAAAATTTTTCCCAACCCTTTACTCTGAGACGATGTCTGTCTTTGAGGTTGAGGTGTGTTTCTTGTATGCAGAAGAAGGATGGAGTCTGTTCTTGTATCCAGTCTGTTAGCCTTTGTCTTTTTATGGGTGAGTTGAGTCCATTTATGTTAAGGGATATTAATGACCAGTGATTGCTATCTCATCTTAATTTAGTTTTTGTTGTTGGTGATATTAATTTGTTTGTTTTTCCCCTTCTTTGGGATTTGTTGCTGTGAGACCACCATTGTCTGTGTTTTTGTTGATGTATCCAACTTCTTTGGGTTGGAGTTTTCCTCCTATTATTTTATATAGGGCTGGGTTTGTGGCTAGGTATTGTTTAAATCTGACTTTGTCATGGAATATCTTGTTTTGTCCTTCTATGGTGATTGAAAGTTTTGCTGAGTATAATAGTCTGAGCTGGCATCCGTGGTCTCTTAATGTCTGCATAACGCATGACTACAATCTTCTGGCTTTCATTGTCTCTATTGAAAAATCAGGTGTAATTCTGATAGGTCTGCCTTTATATGTTACTTGACCTTTTTCTTAATATTCTTTCTTTATTCTGTATGTTTAGTGTTTTGATTATGTGGCGAGGGGGCATTTTTTAAGATCCAGTCTGTTTGGTATTCAGTACACTTCTTGTATCTTCATAGGCATATCTTTCTTTGGGTTGGGAAACTTTTCTTCTATAATTTTGTTAAATATGTTTTCTGTGCTTTTGAGTTGAACTTCTTTTCCTTCTTCTATATCTATTATTCTTAGCTTTGGTCATTGCATGGTGTCCCATATTTCCTGGATATTTTGGGTTAAGCTTTTGTTAGATTTAATGTTTTCTTTGACTGGTGAGTCTATTTCCTCTATCTTTAGTGTTTGAGAATCTCTTTTTCATCTCTTGTATTCTGCTGTTTATGCTTGTGTTTGTGGTTCATGATCATTTTCTCATGATTTCTGTTTCTATAATTCTCAGCTTGTGTTTTCTTTATTGTCTCTATTTCAGTTTTCAAGTCTTGACTAGTTTCTTTCATATGTTTGATTACTTTTTCTTGGTTTTCCTTAAGGGATTTGCTGATGTCTTCCAATTTTTTGTTTGAAGGAATTTTTCCTTCATTTCTTTGAGGGAATTTTTCATATCCTCTCTAAGAGTTTCAAGCATTTTCCTGAAGTTATTTTTTAGGTCATTTTTCTTCTGTTTCATCTCTATTTGGTTGTTCAAGTCTTGCTGTTGTAGGATCTCCAGATTTTACTGGTGTCATGGTGATCTTTGTGGTGTTGCATGTGTTCTCACCTTATCTACTCATCTTTTCCTCTAACAAGTATGGTTGGGGCTGTCTGTGATTCTGTTGATTAATCTTCTAGGTGCCAGAGAATCCATGGCTCAAATGCTTGTTCTTCATGGTATAGTCAGTGCTACGGTCTAGTTACCCAGTTGGTCAGTCTACAGTCCTGGTTTTTGCTCCTCTCCTCTGGAATTCGCTGTCTCACGCCTGCTCTGGCCTAGGTTGTCTGCTCAGACCTGTTTCTGTAAACATCCCTGGTCTGGATCCACTCCTGCAGAGGTCCCTAGCTTGAAGTTGGTCCTGCAAAGGTCTCTGGAGGTTTCAGGCTCTGGTGTGCCCAGACCTGCAGAGTACCTATCTCAGACCTACTCCCTTAGAGGTCCCAGACTCAAGCCTGGACCTGCAGAAGTTTTTGGTTCCTGCCTATTCTCTTTGATGTCCCAGACCTACACCCAGACCCACAGAGGTCCCTGACCCATGTCTGCAGAGATCTCAGGTTCCTGCCTATCCCCTAGGAGGTCCCAGACTCATGCCCAGACCTATAGAGGTCCTGGCTAGGCCTAGTTCCTTGGAGGTCCTAGACTTATGCGCAGACCCACAGGGGTCCTGGCTCAGGTCTCCTCCCTTGAAGGTCCCAGATTCATGCTCAGACCTGCAGCTATGTCTGACTCTGGCCCACTCACTCAGCAGTTTCTCCCCTGTTCTTGCTTTTGTGGAGTTCACTGTCTCTGATCTGCTCTGGACCAGGTTGCTGGCTCAGTCCTGCCTCTGCAAATGTCCCTGATCTGGATCCGCTCCTGCTCCCATGGAGCTCGCTGTCTCAGGCCAGCTCCAGCCTAGGTAACTGGCTCAGTCTGGTTCCCTTGGAGCTGGCTGCCTCAGACCTGCTCTGCCTTAGTTTGCTAGCCCAGTTGTGCTTCCACAAATGACCCTGGTCTGGATATGCTCCTGTTCCCATGGAGTTCACTGTTCCAGGCCTGCTCTACCTGGGTTGCTGGCTCAGTCCTGCTCTGGCCTAGGTTGCTGGCTCAGTCTTGCTTCTATGGAATTCACTGCCTCAGACCTGCTCTGACCCAGGTCGCTGGCTCAATCCTACTCCTGTGGAATTTGTTGCTCTAGACTTACAATTTTTTAACATCTCCTGACATCCTCACATTGGTCCTTTCATTCTTACTGCTATCACCTTACTGGTGGCTGCTTAAGTCCTGTCCTGCACTGTAGGCATGCTGACCTTTTGAGGACTGAGGGCAGCTAGCTCTGTTTTTCTGCACTTGTAGTCCTTTAAATCCATTTTACTGAGCCTTACTCATTTCTTCCTGCCTCAGCTTCCTGGAACCCACCTGTCTCATGAACATCTCACTACTCCTTTCTTAATCTCTGTGTGCTTTTTATTCTATTCTATGTCTTCAGATATGTTGTCTCTGATTGGACCCTCTTCCTCCAGCTTACTCTTGCTGATTATGGTGTAATAATCACTTTCCCCCAGATCCCTGAGGGGCTTTCTCAACAGAACAGGTGCCCCTCCTGAAAAGTGCCATCATCTTAAGACACTCATCATCGATACCTCTTAGCATGATGTTAGACATTTTTTGGGACTCAGAACACTTACTGAGTTGAGTCCCCTCTAATGTTGACACAATTTATAAATGGAGAAGAAATGATTTGTTTTTAAAAAAAACTAATATTTCCAGGCTGCCATTAAAAGAAGTTAGAGCAAGAACTCAAGGCAGGATCTTGGTGCAGAAGCCATGGGGGAATGCTACAAACTGTTTTGTTCTCTGACTCTTTAACTGGCTCATGTTCAGCTAGGTTCTTCTATAGCTCAGACCCACTTGCCTAGAATTGGTACTGCCCACAGTGATATTGATCATTCCACATCAACTGTTGATCAAGACATGATCATAGGGCATTTTGATTTGGGCAGTCCCTCAGTTGAGATTCTCTGAGATGACTCTAGCTGTATCAAGTTGGTTGCTGAAGCCACCTTGGACATCAGGTTGCTAATGACTGTGGTGTTCAGACTACTTGGATCCTGTTGTGTCTGGGTGCCACCTTTTCTGAACATGTACATTCCCCTGAGTCAGGCATATATGTCCTGCAACAGTATACACAGGCCCTTTTCAAGAATACAAGGTTTTAGCAGGTTACACTGTTTGGTGTTATATCATTTGGTTACCCTAAGGAGATGTGTCCTGTCATTTTTGCCCACCTGTGTAGGTTGGAGACAATCGGAAGGTTGAATGACTGTAGGAACTGATTTGGCCACTGAATATTTGGGAACTGTATCTAGAACCTGTGGTCTCTGCCATACTGTGCTCTATATGTGGTGCCCAAACCTGCTGAGAAGGTCAGTACAAGGTCAGTATTGGGAGAAAGTTGGGCAAAGCTAGCTGTCTTATCCTTTTCTGTTTCTGTAAATGTCAAATTAGGCACAAAGAAAACAGCTGTGCACTGAGATGGAGAAAAATGCTCAGAACACGTGGATGCCCTCCTTTGCTTCCCTGGAAGATGCTCTTTGAAGTGTCTAGGCAGTGATATCTCCCCAGCCTGAGTAGAGAGGCAGTCACAGAAGTCAGACTATCTGTTCCAATCATGAGGTGCTGACATCTTGGCTGAGTGTATAGGGTTTGTAAACACAGTTTTGACTTTAATGCCATTTAGAAATGTGAAATCTTTCCCACCTTCAATTCCCCCTTTTTCTGACATTTCATCTTTGATAAGTGGGTACTGGGATAGTTCCTCTGATAAACCTGACTTCTCATTACCAGCTTGGCAGCTCCATGTGGTTACAGTAAGTGGGAGAGCTTGCACATGGAGGTAGGAGTAGGCAAGGGAGTTTGCCTACTGTAGCCCATGGCATTTTATGCATGTTTGTGCTTTGTGATGCAGCGAGGCAAGCAGGGGAGCCTGTCCTAGAAAGTAAGAAAACAATACAGAGACAATAAGTAACTTGTCTAAGTCATAAGCAGTGAGCAATCTCAAGTTTGCAGCTTGGTTTTCTGGGGTTCTTCCTACATTATACAGTTGTCCTCTATCAGCACCTCTAGACTTACTGAAAGCAGGAACATCCAGACTGTAAAACTGGTAAATCAGCTTGCATGTGTGAATAATTGAGTTTACTTATCTATTACTGTGGACTAGTTTGCCTGCTCCTGGTACCACATGGGGTAGTATATTGTATACTATCCTGGGTCTCTGAGGCTCAACTTAGTAAATTTGAATCAATCCTCATGGTTGTATATATTAGTAGCTGGTTTCTTTTCATTACTGAAGGACCTTCTATTATATGAATATTAAAAATATGAACAAATTGCATTTGACTTACATTTTTCTTAGTCTATCAGACATTTAATCTTCATGGATGCTTACCAGTAATAATATTTATATTTGAACCTCTGATTACCCTTTGAGCAGTGTTTTCAGTTGGTTTAAACCCAGTGCCAAGTACATGACTATGTATACTCTAATGCTGAGCGATACCACAGACTCCCTTTCATTGAGTGTGGAGAGCCAGGGGAGCCTCGAGTGAATGTGTAAGGGGCAGTTGAAGTCCTTAGTGAAGGTGTAATACTTACATGAACATGGCCATATCAAGAACCTGAGTTCCTCACACCCATGGAAGTGACAAAGTCTTCTTGACTTCTTGACTGAGGCTCAGAGGGATGGTAAACCCTTTCTCTGGTCTTAGTGCAGATGTTGACAGTGTATGCAAGTACAAGTATCTTCTAAGACAGGCAAGTGTGTGAATAAACTAGCAACCACAGCTTCCTACCAAATATTTGCAGCCTAGGACTGACTGCTGCCTACAGACATCTTCTACCCCATGTGCTGTAATAACAAATGCACTGAAGTTCTGGATTGTTGCCATTGTAAGTGCCTCCATTCCTTCAGAGTTTACAGTTCGCCTGACCCCTGCTTTTCTGTATGTATCTCTGTGCCTGTCTTTTCTTTATTCCTTCATTGTCTCTTTCAGGTCAAGGCCATGCTGATTGTGATAGAAGCATTCACATAACATAAAGTCAGCCATTTTTAACATTCAAGATCCATTGTTGTATAATTACTGCTTCCCATTGGTTTTGAGGAAGCCCTGTACTCATTAACAAGTATATCCCAGCCCCACTTTCCAGCTCTTGGATTTACTTCATTCAGGGTGGTTTTATAGATGGAACCATTCAGTGTAGGGCCTTCTGTGTTTGGTATCTTTCCATGAGCATGATGGCTCATCTGGGTCATATTTTGCATGTTTCATTTTATGGCTGAGGAATGTGTATTTGTATGATGACCACATTTGTCCTTAACCAGTCATTACTTCACAGACATTTGGGTTATTTCCACCTTTGACTCATATGCTGCTGCCTGAAGTATATTTTAATTAATTAATAATTTGAAATTAAAATGAAATTATATAATTTCTCTCCCCCTTCCCTTTCCTCCTATGTCTCCTTGCTTCCTCTCAAATTCATGACCTCTTTTTATTTAGCTGACATGTGTAAATATATGAACACAACTTGCTCAGTCTGTTCAGTGTCACTTGTATATATATGACTTCAGAGCTGACCAGTTTGTATTGTTATACTCAAATATGGGGCTCATCACTGGGAGAGACTCTTTCTCTTGTTCTCAGTATTCCTTAGTCCTTATTTAAGTAGTTCTTTCTTTAGAACTTGGGGGTCCGTAAAATTTCTCCCTTCCATATTAGGAAGTCTATTGGTATTGTATGTGTTTGGAACTTGTTTAGGCAGCCATTTTGTTGAGGCTTTATGGGTGAAATTTCCCTGTAATTTCTAGGAGACTATCTCTTGGCAGATTTCTTGATTCTCTAGTTCTCACAATCTTTCCACTCCCATTCCCAAGGAATTTCCTGAGCCTTAGGTGCAAGAGTTGTATTGTATACTCATGCTTGTGGCAGGGCACTTCTTGATTAGCTTTTCTCTGCATATTGACCAGTTATTATTTTCCATAATGGTCTCTATCTATTGTAAATAGAAGTTTTTTTTTCCAAGGGATGAGAGTTACACTTGCCTGTAGATGTAAGTATTTAGAATGCAGTTATAGGTTATGTTTGTTTAGTAAAGTGGGGGTTGTAGGTTTCCCTCTAAGATCCATGACCTCACTAGTTTTGGGTAGTTGGCTAGATTTCCATTATCAAGCATGATTTCCCTCCTGTTGAGCAGACCTTTAGTCCTTAGACAGCTGTTGGTTGCTGATAAGATAGGAGTACCACTATTGAACTCTTAGGGAAATCTTGCCATCTTGGCCTTTGTTGTGGTTCATAGTCATCACAGCTGTGTAGCCCTATTGGTTGCTTCTTTCCTGTGGAAACTTGCATAGTACCTTTCAGTACTACGAGAGCTGTCTTCAGGGAGTAGGCTTTCAGTCAGATCCAGCTCTGATGCTTTGGTTCTTGGGTCTGAACCACACAGTGTCTTAGTAATAGGGACTTTGACCTCTGGGAGACAACCAAGGGCAACAGCAATAGCTAATAATGTTTTGGGAGTTTTTTGGACTCCCTTAACCAACATCTTGAGAGGGGGTTTCTTATACCTGGTACTAGGATTTTTCTTAGATAGTCTATAGCTCTTGGAGGGAGCATTGTCAGTCTAAATGGCCTAACTTTATTTAAACTATGTCTGTGTATGCACATACATTTGTACGTATCATAAGTATTTTTAGGTAAATAAAAATAATATGATTCTTATGGTTCTTTCAAACATCCGTAGTATTGTTTTTCCTTCCTTTCTCCTTTTCCTCTTGTATTGACCCCTCTCCCTAATTAAAGCCCTTCCCCATGTTCACTCCTTTCTTTCGCTTATATCCTGCTATTCCCTTCTTTAGTGCACCCCTCCATACATTTTTACTTTCTTGGTTTCTGTGGTCACTCCAAGTTATACACTAACATTTGATGATTTGTAACTAGGAACCATAGATGAAAGAGAACATGTACATTTGTCTTTCTTGGTCTGGATTACTTCATTCAACATTATATTTTCTTTTTTATTTATTATTATTATTACTTTATAAATAATACAAGTCAAAGCTTCCACTTTTTACCCTCCTCCGACTTCCCTCCCACTCCCCCCCACACACTCCCTGCCTTCCAGTCCCTGCCCTGTGGGAAGTCCAAGGCCCTTCCCCCTACTTCCAGGTTTAGGAAGGTAAGGCCCTTCCCCCTACATCCAGGCTTAGGAAGTTATGCATCCAAATAGTATAGGACCCTAAAAAGCCAGTACATGCAGTAGAGACAAATCCCAGTGCCATTATCATTGACCTCTCAGTCTGCCCCAATTGTCAGCCACATTCAGAGGGTCCATTTTGATCCCATGCTCCTTCAGTCCCAGTCCAGCTGGAGTTGGTGAGCTCCTATTAGCTCAGGCACACTGTCTCAGTGGGTGGACCAACCCCTCGTGGTCCTGACTTTCTTGCTCATATTCTTCCTCCTACTGCTCTTCATCTGGACCTTGTGAGCTCAGTCCAGTGCTCCAGTGTGGGTCTCTGTCTCTATCTCCATCTGTCACAGATGATGATTCTATGGTGATATTCAAGATAGTCATCAGTCTGACTACAGGACAAGGCCAGTTCAGGCAGCTTCTCCTCTGCCCAGGATCCTAGCTGGGGACATCCCCGTGGACTCCTGGGAACCCCTCTAGAGCCAAGCCTCTTGCCATCCCCAAAATGGCTCCCTCAATTGAGATATCTCCTTCCGTGCTCCCATATCCATCCTTCCATCTCAACCATCCCACTCCCCCAAACTCTCTCCAACCCTCCCATTCTTCCCTTTCTCTCCTTCCCCCCATCCCACCCACCCCCATGTTCCCAAGTTTTGCCTGGTGATCTTGTCTGCTTCTAATTTCCAGGAGGATCTATACATGGTTTTCTTTGGGTTCACTTTATTACTTAGTTTCTTTAAGATCATGAACTATAGGCTCAGTGTTCTTTGTTTATGGCTAGAATCCACTGGTGAGAGAGTACATATCATATTCATATTTTTGGGTCTGGGTTATCTCACTCAATGTGGTGTTTTCTACTTCCATCCATTTGCATGCAAAATTCAAGATGTCATTGGTTTTTACCACTGAGTAGTACTCTAATGTATAGATGTGCCACACTTTCTTTATCCATTCTTCCATTAAGGAGCATCTAAGTTGTTTCCAGGTTCTGGCTATTACAAATAATACTGCTATGAACATAGCTGAACAAAGGCTTTTGTAGTATGATTGGGCATCTTTTGGGTATATTCCCAAGAGTGGTATTGCTGGATTCTGAGGTAGGTTGACTCCCAGTTTTTTGAGAAACCACCACTGATTTGCAAAGTGATTGCACAAGTTAGCATTCCCACCAGCAATGGATGAGTGTTCCCCTTACTCCACATCCTCTCCAGCATAAGCTATCATTGGTGTTTTCGATTTTAGCCATTCTGACAGGTGTAAGATGATATCTCAAAGTTGTTTTGATTTTCATTTCCCTGATAGCTAAGGAAGTTGAACATGTCCTTAAGTATCTTTTAGCCATTTGAAATTCTTCTGTTGAGAATTCTTTGTTCAGTTCATTTGTCTTTCTCAGTCTGGATTACCTCATTCAACGTTTTATTTTCTAGTTTCATTCATTTACCTAAAAATTAATTTTCCTTTATAGTTGAATAGTATTCCATAGTGTATATTGCTGTGGAATAATTCTTTTATACACTATAAAGATTTGTCACTCAAATTGATTTAATAAAATGCTAATTGGCCAGTAGCCAATCAGAAAGTATAGGTGGGGAAAACAAACAAAGGTTATGGGAAAGAGAAAGGTGAGGTCAGGAAATGCCAACCAGCTCCCAAGCAAGCAGGACATATAAAAAAATGAGGTAACAAGCCAAAAAAATGGTAACATGACAAAGCATAAATAGAAATATGGGTTAATTTAAGTGTAAGATTTAGCTGGTAACAAGCCTGAGCTATTGGCTGAGTCATTTATAAATAATATTAAACCTCTGTGTGGTAATTTGGAAGCAGCGACTAGAACCGAGAGTGGGTGGTCAGGACAGGAAAATTGTACTCTATAGTATATGTATCACATTTCCATTATTCATTCATTGACTGAAGGACATTTAGGTTATTCTATTTCTTAGCTATGGTGAATAGAGGACGAGCAATATACCTGGGTCATGTGGTAGATTTATTCTAGCTTTTGAGAATTCTCCACACTGATTTCCAGAGTGGCAGCATCAGTTTCAATTCTACCAGTAGTGATGAAGGTTGTATATGGACATTTTGATTTTTAAAATGTATGTGGAGGTCAGAGGACAACTTTTAGGAGTCAGTTCTCTTCCTTCTATCATGTGGGTCTGAGGAATCAAGCTCAAGTCGTTAGGCTTGAGCAAAGTCCCTCTACTCATTGAGACATCTTGTTAATGTGGCATTTAGGTTTTTAAATTTGATTTCACTTGTGGAGGAAATCAGATACATAGAATGAGCATGTGACTTTTCTTGGGCCTCTGTGTGTTTTTGCATCTTGGTGTGTCTCTTCAATCTGTCAGATCCAGGACACTCTATGGGTGAAGGCTAGACATCTCTGACCATAAAAGGTCTCACTTGCTTGTTACCAAAGTTCAGTTCTTGGGAGAATCTGCCAAGGGTTTTTGTGCCAAATGTCTCTTCTCATTTGTGTCCATTTCATTCATGAGACCTCTCTCTCTGACCTGTCACCCATCTGGCCTTTGCCTGAGTCCATTTAAAAAGATTCCAGGCCTCCTCCATGAATTTTTGTAGCACTGAGCTTCTCTTTAGGATTTTATCCTCATGTTTCATCTGCCCTTCCTAGTTTCCTTGGAGGGCCCGCCTTGCCTGCACTCTGTAGGGGCTTGTATAAAAATCTAATTATCCCGTCTCTCCTAAGTGATTGTTGTTTTTGTGGGAACCTGTATTTTCTATGGGTTTTATTCTCCCCCCCCAACCCCCCCCAAAACAAACAAACAAAAAAAACCAGTCCTTTTTTTAAAAAATTTTCCAGTTTCAGGTCTCTTGTCCTCTGCCAGGATTCTGGGAACATTCATCCATCCATCCATCCATCCATCCATCCATCCATCCATCCATCCATCCCTGTCTGTCTGTCTATCTATTTATCATCACTTAGACTTAGTTTTCTGGAAAAATTTCCAATTTAACATGACTCAAGCTTAGCTATTTGTTTTTCTCTATTTTAGAGTCTAATTTTTGTCAGTTGTTCAACTTTAGTAAATATTATCCAACCTTTTACTAAAAGAAGACACTGAGAAAACAGGGTTGCAGTGATCAGACAGAAATGTAGTAGAAATTGAACATGAAGTATATGAGAAGGATATGTAACTTTAGGATCTTCTAGAAAACTCTAAGAAAGGACCATACAGGATTTTGTGACTTCATCAAAGGCTAATTTTATATAGTGCTAAAGGTTGCCCCCAAATTAAGTACAGTAATATTAGATTATAACTGAGTTAGCAAGAAAAGGGGAAACTTGGACAATGTTGAGACAGAAGTGCAGAGTGAGAGGTGCAAATGAAACAGAATTAGCACGCTCTTGGTGTTTGTATTTTACAGACACAGCAGAACCCAGCACATTACCAGTGGCATAGCGGCTGCCTCCAGGTATTTGTTGGATGAGTGAGAGAGTAGCTTAATAACTTTTAAATGCCTAGTATATGTTCCACAAAAAGAGTAGTGAAAAATAAACCTAGATGTAGGACTTTCTCACAAGGGGTTAACCTTTGCATTGAATCAATCAGAAGTAACAAACAAAAAAGTATAAAAGAAAAATGCTAAAATCATTGTGTAGAAATATGTTTATCTGTAATTCTGAATATATGAAAAGTTGGACAACATTTAAGAAAAGTTGTTGAAAATATTTCATCATGGTGAAAAACCATTTTGTGGAAAAGATAACAGTTGAGGTTGGAGAGATGACTCAGAGGTTAAAGCACTACTTTATCAGAAGACCTGAGTTCACTTCCTAGTATTCACATTAGGCAACCTTCTGTAACTTCAGTTCCATGGGGATCTGTTGGGGAAGGCTGCTCATTCGTCCCCAGCTGCTTAGACCCAAAATAATCACTCAGAAACTATATTATTTGCAATATTGTTTGTCCAATAGCTTAAGTATATTTCTAGCTTGCTCTTATATCCTAAACTAACCCATCTTCATTAATCTATGTATTGTCATGTGGCTGTGGTTTACCAGGTAGAGTTCTGTGCAGTGCCTGTCTCTCATGGGGCTAAATGGCTTCTCACTGACTCCGCCTTCTTTCTCCTACCATTATTTAGTTTTCCCTGCCTAACTCTATTCTGCCCTATCACAGGTCAAAGCAGCTTCTTTATTCATTAACCAATAACAGCAATACATATACAGAAGGACTTCCCACACCAGGGATCTGATGTCTTTGTCTTTTGAGAGTACTTGTATTAATGTGCACATATTTATACAGGCAGGTGTACACACATGTACATACACAATTAAAAGTAATAAAAATAAATTAAAAACAAAGTTTAAGAGTTGATGAGAACTGGAAAAGTGGACTAACTGTGGTAGGCTGTGGAGATAGCTCAGGTGTAAAGCACTTGCTAGCATGTGTAAGGCTTGTGGTTTTAACTGCCAGCACCACAAAACAAGGCCAAAACAAAAGACTGAAGTAAATACAAAGAGAGAAAATACGACAACAACCAACTCTAGTAAAGCCACAAATGCTTCAGCTGTCATCTGAAATAAAGAGGACTTTTTAATTTTCTTTTTAAAATGTATTTTAAATTATATTTTATTATCTGTAACAATTTTAAATTTAAGTATAATTTGATAATATTTTCCCCTCCCCAATGTCCTTCCAGACCCTCTCTCACACCCTACCCACCTAGCTAAGTTTTTTTTTCCTGTAAAATCAAACAAAACTGGAATACAAACCCTCAAACCAAGAAAAAAGTAAAGCCACATTCCAAAAGAAAAAAAAAACTCACCAAACTATAGCCAAGTAATAGTACACTAAAATCTCTGGAGTTCATTTTATATTGGTTAATTATTATTGAAAATGAGGCTTGTGTTGGAATGGTTGATACCAGTGTCACTCTATTGGAGAAAACATATTTTTTCTCTCCCAAGAGGTATAAGTGACAGTTCAATAGTTAACCTTTATTTGAGTGGTCAGGTATTCGTTCATTCAGGCCCTGGGCATGCTGCTTCATATGCGATCATATGAGCTTTACTTATGTTGATTTAAAGAGGACTTTTTTTTTTTTAAATGGTAGCTTTTAGTGTGCCTAAGGTTATAAAGCAGTATTTTTAGTGGGTTCAGTTTGTTCTTTATATGTATGTGGAATTGACATCGCAGTGGTCAAATGTCCCAAAGAAGAAAAGAAAGAATGCAAAACAGTGGGTATGATCAGCTTTGCATGGTGTAGCTCCTGGAGGTCTCAGCACTGAGGTAACTCATATAGGTGCTCCTGCCAACTGCCAGATGGAGGTTGGTCTCTCTCCTTACCTTTGGTTGACTGAATTCCCTGGAGCATAAAGAAGCTACAGGAAAGAGACACAAATTTTTGAGAATAGCAGGGCCTTTCTCACCTTGACCTAGGGCCTGAGACAATAGACAGTCAACAGTCACCAAAAGTCAACTGGAGGCAGTGGGTCATTGAGTTTGTTGTCTCCCACTGACGATGGTTGAGGATGTAGACATATAAGGAGAAAGCAAACAGAAACAAACTTTGTTAAAGAAAAGTGAGAAAAATTTCCAAGAACAGGAATGGGTTTCCAAGAGAGAGAAAGAAAACCTGCTGAGCTCTAGTTTTTTTGTTTTTGTTTTTGTTTGTTTTGGTAGACTTACACCTTACACCAGAGACTGGACAGAATGAGGTTAATAATAAGGTTATACTTATACCAGGGGCTCAGGCACAGTGTAAAGGCATTCTTAATACTGCCCTTGAAACCAACCAGGGACAAAGTCACATGCTATTTTTGTATTACTTTGCAGTTGACCCTACCCTTGGTTTGTCTTTGCTTTCTGCTTTGTTATCCACAGACTGTGGCTTCTCTGCCTGCCACCACAACATTGGGTTCTATTATCAGGTCTCCAACTTTGCAGATGTTGCTTCTACTCTCCACTCTTGGCTGATGATGTCTTGCTGATTAAGTAGTTAATCAACGATTCTCTCTCTAGTCTCATGGTTAGGTGGCATCTTCTAGTTTAAGCACAGGCCTTTTCCCATTGGGAGGAGTTTCCCTCAGTTGTGCTGGACTGGCTTAGAGGAATAGGGAGTAGATGCCACTGTCTTAGCTCCCTCCTGTGGTCTTACCTCACCTTCTCTGTCTGCCTGCTTGTTTGCCCTCAGTCTCCTTCTCTTTTCTTCTTTCTTTTGAACAAACACTACTTTATTCCTGTTTACTCAATACTGGTTGACATAATATTGAGTCTTTTGTATGGGCTGTGATGTCTTTGAAATCACAGTAGAGACAGTAAAGGAATGCTCTCAGATGTATGACAAATAGACAACTCATTGGAGTCCAAAATTAATGAAAACTAGTATATAGAATATTCATAGAGTTAGAGAAATAAGAGCAAAAGTACTTGGGGAAAATGATGGAAAACAAGGACAGCCACATGGGATATGGAGAGGTAGCACTCTACATGAATCCACTGGGTTTAATTTCTTTTGTATTTCTAATGAGCATGAGTACCAGCAATTGTTTCTATGTCATTTTTATAAAACTGGCTTATCTTACTTTGTGGAAGAATAAGACTTGAGGGAAAGTACATGATTGTGTCCTTGTAAAAGGTAGAAGTGATGACTTCTAAGTTTTGTTTTGTAGTTTTTTAAATTAAAATTTATTATATTATTGTTATTGTTGTTTTGATACAGGATTTTGCTATGTAGCTTTGGCTGGCCAGAATTTGCTACATAAAACAGGTTGGCCATGAACTCAGAAGGAACTGTCTGCTTCTTCCTTTCCAATGCTGCGATTAAAAGTGTGTACCTCCACACCCAACCCAAAAATTTGTTTTAGATTTATTTATTTTATTTTGTGTGTATATGTGTTTTTCAGCATGTACAGAGGTAAACTACATGTGTTTCTGGTGCCTGTGGAAATCAAAAGAGGGCATCAGATCCCCAGAGCTAGGGTTATATGGTAGTTGTGAACTGCCATGTGGGTGCTGGGAACCAAACACGGGTCCTTTGCAAGAGCATCCAGTGCTGTAAAGGCCTCTCTAGCCTTCTATTCTGTAAGTAATTTTGATAGAGACTGTGTCTTGGCATAATGTATTCTCCCTTGAGGTATGAATGGAAACGTCTTTTTGTATGTTCTGAAATTCTAAAAAACTGAACAATTTTAAGTTGGAGGCTCCACACTGTTAGCTGTTCACTGCAATGCCTGCTAGACTTCAGATTTCTCTTCTTTCTAATCCCTCCCTCTTTCCCCCTTTCTTCTTCCTTTCATGTCCCTCTTCATTCCTTTCTAATGTTTTTTTTTTCTTCTTTGTCAGGATCTTATACAAATTGGGAGGCATTTGTATCTGTTTTTTTTCATTTCTTCAGTTCTCTTCTATTTTTTTCTCTCAGATTTCTGAAGTACTTTTGTCTGAGAGCTGATAAAAAGATTTATGATCCTATTTGATAAATGCAAAACTCAAAAATCAAACAGACTCCCTAAAAGCCTTTTGTTTTCTCAACATCATGTTATTTTAAAATTGCTTCTTTTATAATACACAAGTAACCATGCAAAATCTCTGGCAATAACAAGGCTGATCATTATAACCTCATTCAGCAGCGATTTCATATTCTGATAGATTACTTAATAATAATTACATCTACCCTGCCATGTAATTAGATGTTTATTTGCAATGTAACTTTTATATTTCATCAAAATGATGTGATTTATACAGTAAAGATAATTATCCCATGATTACAAGCTGTGACCTTGAACTATACTTTAATAATTAGTTACAGTTTCTGCTGTAATTAAATTGTTGAGGCAGATCTTGCTGGGTGAGTAGGGAACTAACTACATGCAAATGAGTGCTCCAATACATAGGTGCAGTGGTAAAGAATCATGGATGACCTCACTAATTCACAGCTATTAGTGTTACCTTCCAAATCACAGGGCCCTGCTCCTAGGGCTTTGTGTGTGTAGTTCAGGTGTTTGTGTCCCCTCCACTGAGGACCAGGACTTGGGGGCAGGTTTTACTGCCTTGAAAGCAATTCCAGAGAGAGATTCAGGAATGGAGTGGGATTCTACTCTGCCAAGGGAGATGTACAAGGAAATCTTCCCCACTTGTAAAGCAAGCCAAGTAAAACTTCCTTACAACATGAAAAAGACACATGGATGCTACCATCAGAGCCACAAGAATGGCCACAGAATTAGTCCAGGACATTCACAGTCAGGGAGACCAGGCCTATAATGTAGATCTGTAGGATTACTTATGGAGACAGATGCCCTGATCTGTGAGACTGCCTTGTCACCTGAGCCACTATGGTTCAGTCTGCCTGCTTTAAAGCAAAGTTGACTGGCTAGGCAAAGGGACATTCAGTCTGGTTCTTGCTAGCCTTCCGTAGGCTGAACTTTCATCCTTTAGCCTTGTGTTTATGCCATTGGCTTCTGAGATTTCTGCCCAGACTTATTTAAGAATGGAATATGGTTGGAAAGGGGCTTGACATCATTGGCACTATCAAGTCAAACTATTGTACTAAATGGGTTTCTGAA
This sequence comes from Myodes glareolus, assembly GCF_982192425.1. Taxonomy (NCBI): domain Eukaryota; kingdom Metazoa; phylum Chordata; class Mammalia; order Rodentia; family Cricetidae; genus Myodes; species Myodes glareolus. The sequence continues at coordinate 117,536,962 of NC_142031.1, read as the reverse complement.
AGACACTTCAAAAGAGGCTACAAGTCAGCTTAGCATGTGACACAGACAGACCAGGTAGGAAGGTGTAGAAGTCTGTAAAATTAAGCATGCTAGTTTCCATTGTTAAATCAAGCTTGTTTTTCTCATTATTCACCAGACTTTTAAATTATTTATTATTTTTTCTCTCTTTTTAATGAAATTTTTTAAATCCAATATGTTTTGATCACAGTTCCCTTCCCCTGACTCTTCTCAGATTCTTCCCACCTCCTGACCCACGCAACTCCATGCCCTTTCTTTCTCGCTCTTTAGAAATCAAGCAGAAGTCAAGCTAGAAAAAATCTACAAGAAACACACATATAAGCATAACCCATAAAACACAAAATTAGAAGCTATAATATATAACCAAAAGTCAAAAATGCCCAATCAAAGCAACATAAAACAAAAATTAAAAAAAATACCATTGAATTTATTTTGTGTTGGTCATATACTGCTGGGTGTTGACAGAGGCTGTTAGTTCATTGTCCAGACCAGAAATAATCACTCAGAAATTATATTAATTAAATCACTGCTTGGCCAATCACTTAAGCATATAATTAGCTAGTTCTAATATCTTAAATTAACCCATTCCTGTTATTTTATATTTTACCATGAGGCTTGTAGTATACTGGCATGGTTCTGGATGGCTGTTCATATCTTTCTCCTCTGGAAGCTACATGGCTTCTCTCTGACTCTGCCTTTTTTCTCTCAGTATTCAGTTTAGTTTTCCCGCCTAGCTCTACTCTGTCCTATCACTGGCCAAAGTAGCTTCTTTCTTCATTAACCAATAAAAGCAACACATATACAGAAGGGCTTCCCACACCATTTTCCATTTTTTGTTTAAATAAAAAAGAAGGTTTTAACTTTAACATAGTAAAATTACATATGACAAAACAGGTATCAAACAAGAATTATAGTTACAATATTTATATCTACTTTATCTTTTACCATATCTAAGGAAAATTATAACTATAACTATCTATTCTTCAACTCCATTAAAGACTCCAGAAGGATATAATATTACCTAAGTTAACAGGAAGTGTATTGTAAGCAACTTCCAAACTCTAGAATTGATAGAGATATTTCACTGCCTGAATAGTCACCCAAAGTTCTTCTATATCGTTGGAGCACCCACCTTCAGTCTACAGGCCCATAGTATCTGGCAGACTTTTCCATAAAGCAGGAAATTTCAAAGACAGTTCCACTTTTATTGGCAGTTTGTCATTAACTTTCTTATTTGTCTTTCAGAATGTTTCATGAAGCATGAACTCTGACGGACTATCTCACCTTCTTTAGGCAACTTCAGCAGTCTTCTTTCTGTGGGTCCTATAAGTCCAGTCCATATAGCAGAACATCAAATAGTCCAAGGGAGAGTGGTTTCTTGCCCAAATGGCTAACAAACTCCATAAGGAGCCTCTTCGATGCCCATCTTCCTCTTGAAGTCATTGATGCTGTCAGGAACAGATGTGTCTCATTGTCAAGAAAAGTCCTAATTCTTAACACATTTTAAATGACATATTCTGAAGTCTTTCAAAGATCTGAAGTACCTATTCAACTGAAATATATCCTAACTAACTTGACTACGAGCTTGACTATTATAAATGATTATCTATTAACCTATATTTATTAATTGTACATTACATTTTAAAATAAGCTGTGCAAATACGATACCATAATCAAGAGCAGAAATATATATGTATATAAGTACATAAATATATACATACATATATATGACAAAATTGATCTTACATTAATATCAGTAGACCAAAATTCATACCAATGCAAATATCTATAGCATATCCCACTTTAAATGTAAACAAACATTTATAAACAAACATTTAGGGAATTTGGGCATAATTCTGTCCAAACTGCTTCCTGCTTTTTGTTGGGTGAAATATTTTCATTTGGGGGGTTCATAGAGACCTTTCAGGGGGTCTTAGTACATTAAACCACTTTAATTTAGAAGGAATCCACAGGTTCTCATCCTCTGTGGAAACAAGAATAGAATCTCTTCTCCAAAGCAACATATATATATTTTTTTTACAACATTCACATCTTTCTTTTATAATAAACAGGCTGGGAGTTAAGCATAGAATGTTGAAGAAGTTGAGACAGTGGATTGTCAGGACTGCTTCCTGCTTATTTGTGGGCATCAAAATCTTTCGTGAGGTGGGCTGAGGCATCTGGGTTATAGTCACATACTGGGCTAGCTGGCTGCTTTACTCCTGTCCAGGGTTTGTGGTGTGAAACTGTCCTGTGTTTCTTGGACAGTGACTCCTCAGTGTTCTCCATGGTTGCTGAGGGCAAGGGCATCACAACTGTGTTTGTCTTTTTCTGTTAGAAACAGGGCTTGCCAGGCTCCAGAAGATCCTAGGGGTTAGCGCTTTTACTTGATAAAGTGAATTGCAGGTGGACATTGTTCTTTGCCTATTTGTCTTCTGTCTTCTTTGGAGGAAATAGAGCTGCTGCTAGGAGCCAAACCTGTCTCTCTGTTATGAGAAGTATTTTAATAATTAAACATTTAAATACCATATTTCTCAGATCTCTGAGCATTTTAGGGCTGTTGATTGGGTATAGATAAGTTATAACCACAGTACAGGATCTGCCTGGAGAGCTGGGTACAAGCTTGATTGTACTGGCTTTTAACAGATAAGATTTACATCTGTGAAAGGCAAAGAAGAAAAAAAATATTTGCAGTAGAAGCTTACCATAGAATTGACAATAGTGGAGGACAGCTTGAAGTATTCTAAAGTAGTGTTAGATTACATATACAGTATTTTTGTAAGAAATTTAAGAGTACATACCAATTTAAAACATATGACTTATTGTTTTCTTAGTCTGGAATGAGATACAATGAACAGATCATTACGACATTTAACAGTAAGTATATGTACATTTATACCCAGTTGAATTTAAGTTTTATACACATATACACATGGCGTTAAAGCTAACTTATGTTTATACATAAAATTAACTCAAAAGTCCCATGCATGCACACATACACATATATAAAACAGGAGTTGGGTAAAGTGGATGCTTTTGTGGGTCCTACCAAAAGCATGACACTGTACAAAACACACATGTGCTATGTAACAGAGTCAGTAAGAGGAGTTTAGAGATAAAAACTTAAGTAAACCACAAGACTAGTCAAGGAATACCTCAGAAAAGATGGCGAGTTGGTTTCCTAACCTGCCCTTAGCCAAGATGGTGGGACTTGGTCACCTGATCTGCCCTTAGTCAAGATGGTGGTGAGGTCATCTGACTTGCTCTTAATCAAAATGGTAACAATCATGTATTGTAGGAAGAAACCAAGTTCTCAGAGCCATGGCGGGAATTTTAAACAGATACAAATAACAAAAGAGACATAGAGGCCATACATTTAGAACATACATTTGAGACAGAATTACATTGTGTGGCCATACCATTTGTACACTCTTTCATACATGAAGTAGACAGGAAAATTACTTAGTTCACCATCTGCTGCATGTTAGCTGCTGCAGGGAACAAGGGCTGGGAGTGGAAAAGCAGCCTTGGATCTGGCCAGTTTTGCCCGCTACTGTGGGACTAGTAGCTGTAGCAGTGGCAGAGAAAGAACAGGAGCGAGAAAAGGAATAGAAATGATAAAAAGAATGTTTACAGACTGGTGGGAGTAGGGCTACCCAGCAAAAGAAAAAGCAGACGGGCGTGAGATGTTGGCAGACACCAGCAGTGCGGAGCATGGCTGGATAGAAACTTTTGAATCTCTCTGCTGGCAGAAGTTAGAAAGCTCCCACATTAGGTTGTTACTTTAGGGGCACATAGGCCATTCGTTAGTGTAAAGGCAGGTAAGGTTAAGAATCTGTAAGTAAGGCAGTGGTTTTAGGGTCTGTAAAAGACATATGGAGAAGGAGGTTAGACAGATAGTTTTAGGTGTATTCCCCAAGGAAAGAGAGTGAGAAAGGCGAGGATCCAATAGCTCCTAACAATGTAATCATTTATAAAGAGGTGGTAGAGGACTGGTCCAATAGTGGGCTGGTGGCAAGTCACCTAAAGCATTGGTGGGTCCCCTGGTGGGTGTCCTGAGGCCTTGCCAGGAGGTATGCCTTGCAGAGAGAGTTTGATTATAGAGTTTATTTAGTGGGTTATGGTGGGAAAGGAAAGGAGAATTGGGGAGAAAAGAGGGAGAGGCGGCAGAAGCTGCCTTTCCAGAATAAGAACAGACAGGGGTGGGGGGGGCATTGGAGAGGAGGTCGGAGATCTACCTTGGTGGAAGTGGGAAGTTGGGAGTGGGCAGGCTTGTCTTTTAAAGGGACAGGGTATACAGGTGACAGACTAGGCCAGCAGATTACAACACCTACTACAGCCATGGCTCTTGATACCATCAAAGGCAATGCCAAGGCCAGGCATCCTGCACATGGTAGTGTGGCATCTGAGGGCCACACTACCATGGGGGACATGCTGATCTCAGTGGCCTTCACTGCCACCTGGAGCCGTGGCAATATTTGAACCTAGGCTGTTGTCGAGGACCATGTCTGAATCCGTGGTCATATCATAGTCAGGGTCTATGATGTCCTTGGCCCAGTGTGTCACTAAAGGCCATACATATGCCCAAGATATAGGCCATATCTTGTGGCCATGTTGGTGTCCAAGGGTTTGGCTGCCACTATGGCAGTGGTACCATCTATGCTAGGGTAGCTGCTGAGGGCCATATCTGGGTCATCTATAGGCGGAGGCTTCTTGTTTGTTTCTGGCCAGCCCAGACCTGAAATAATTATACAGAACCTATATCACAACATTGCTTCTTATTGACTAACTCTTTTTTATTTAATTTATTTATTTATTTATAAAAATTTCCACTTCCTACCCTCCTCCCAATACCCTCCCATTCCCCCCACTCCCTCTCCAGTCCTAAGAGCAATCAGGGTTTCCTGCCCTGTGGGAAGTTCAAGTTCCTCCCCTCTCCCTCCAGGTCTAGGAAGGTGAGCATCTAAACAGACTAGGATCCCAAAAAGCCAGTACATGTAGACGAATCAAGACCCAGTGCCATTGTCAATGGCTTCTCAGTCAGCCCCCATGTCAGCCACATTCAGAGAATCCGGTTTGATCACATGCTCGTTCAGTCCCAGTCCAGCTGGCCTTGGTGAGCTCTCATTAGATCAGTCCCCTTGTATCAGTGGGTGAACGCACCCCTAGCGGTCCTGACTTCCTTTTTCATGTTCTCCCTCCTTCTGCTCCTCATTAATATATATGTTCATTTAGCTTAGCAGTCCATACAATAAAATGTCTCTCTGTACTTAGCCCCTCCATAGTCAAAAAATTCAAAGAAAACAATAATATACATAACTCAGACTCTCTGAGTATTTTCCATCTTTATGTGGCTTATTTTTCTTTACTTCTTTTATCTATGACTGTCTGTACTCTGTCTCTTTAAGGACTTTGTTTTATTTTTTATAACCATTTATTTCCTTTTATAATTGTCTATATTCTTTTTCTTCTCTCTCCCAAGCCTACATACATTTATCTAACACTGTGATCCATTTAGAGGTCTTTTCCATCTGGATTTGTCTTTATTGTGTATCTGTAATCCTTTTCTGACTAGGACTGCTTCTTCAAATGCTAAGCACCATGGCTAGGACTAAGGCTGCTTTGCCTTTTGGCTCCACCTAGTCCAACATGCAAAGGTCTATTCACCACCTCTGTGAGCTGTGCACACTGCCCCAGTTATAGGTATACAGTGGGTCTGTGTCACACTATTAAGCAGTTTATAACATGCTCCTCATAAATCTCATTTAAATGCTCCATAGTAGGACCTCCTAGAAGAGTCAGAGCCATTTGTGGTGGCAAACCAGGATGCCAGCTCCTAAAGAAGCAATGCAGTCTTTCTTGACAAGGCTGAATCAGGAAGATCTGTCTTAAAGGAGCTCATCCCCGCCCCCCCCCCCCAAAAAATGCTGGCTACCAAGAAGCCATGCTTAAATCTGTTATTTTGTATCTAGAATTTTTTCCCAAGCTTTTTCAGGTTTTACATGGATATGGTCATTCTCATGTTGGTGTACCAATTGTTGACTGAAGGCTATTCATATCCCAGCTGCCCAGACCAGAAATAATCACTCAGAAACTATATTAATTAAATCACTGCTTGACCAATTACTTAAGTGTATTGTTAGCTAGCTCTTATATCTTAAATCAATCCATTCTTATTATTTTATATTTTACCATGAGGCATACTGGCAAGGTTCTGGCTGGCAGCTCATGTCTTTCTCCTCTGGTGGCTACATGGCTTCTCTCTGACTCTGCCTTTTTTCTCCCAGCATTCGGTTTAGTTTTCCCACCTAGCTCTACTCTGTCCTATCACAGGTCAAAGTAGCTTCTTTTTTCATTAACCAATAAAAGCAGCACATATATAGAAAGTCTTCCTACACCAGCCAGGCATAGGGCTTATCCTTAAGTGTGGTTAATATACCCAGTGATACTCCACTGGAGAAAACTTTTTCCTTTTGCCAACAAGTGTCATTTACAGACAACTTCTTGTTTAGGGTGGGAGCCTGTGCCCACTTCCCCCTCTCAGTGCTGGGACTCCATCTGGCTTGAACCTGTGCAGGCCCTGTGTATATTGCCATGGTCCCTGTGAGTTCATATATGCATCAATTCTGTACTGTTTAGAAGACAATTTCCTTGGAGTCATTTATCCTCTTTGGCACTTAAAGTCTTTCCACCTCCTCTTCTGCTAGTTCTCTGACTCTTGAGGGGGTTTAATGGAGACATCCCATTTGGGACTGAGGGTTCCAAATCTCTCACTCTCTACAGACTTGTCTAGTTGTGGGTCTCTGTGGTAGTTCCCATCTAAATTCTGATGTTGGCTGAGTGAGGCACTAAAAGCCATTGGTATAGCAGAATATTGTTAGAGTCATGTTATTGGTGTGTCCCCCTAGTGAAACAGTAGTATTTGGTTTTCCCCTAGACCCATGGCCTATTTAGTCTGAGGTTCATGGTCACCAGAGCAGGGTCAGGCAGGGGTCCCAACTCCTGGAGTGGATCTTACTTAAATCCAATCAGAGAGTTTTTGATTACTTCCACAATGTTTGTGATATCAGCATATCTTGCAGGCAGTTCAGCATAAATTGTAGTTACTAGACCGTTTTGATTATAAAGGAAGATCTCAAATTCTCATTCATCATCAAGAATCTATCACATTTCTATATAAAGTATGATTTTCCAGTTTGTTATTGTGGGAAGAAAATCTGAATTACTTCAACTATCTCTGTTTTTTGTATAGCATGATTTCTTTATTGATTCTTTGGGAATTTCACATCATGCACACCAGTTCCACTCATTTCCAAATTTCTCCATATCTTCCCTTCACTCTTGCAGTGTCCCCATCCTCAAAGAAAATAAAAAAAATCAAAACCAAACCAAAACCAATAAACAAAAAAATCAAAAACAAAACAAAAAGGAACCTCTTTGTTCCTGTCTTTCCCACCTCTCAAACATCCCTTCCATTCATCTTTGTGGCATTGGAAACCTCAGTGTCACACAGTCTCCCCTTTTGTTTAATCAGCTTTATTTGCAAATGTTCATTGCATTGAGTCACTGGTCTGGTTCAGGGCCTCTGGTCTCTGGCAGAACATCATCACTGGACTGTCTCAAATATCCTGCAGCTGCCAAAGTCATGGAGATCCTGTCCATAGCATTCTGCAGGATCAGTCCCTTCATGTGCTCAAGCAGGACATAGATGGAGTAGGTGTTAGGGCAGGCCAACCCAAGACCCTGGGTGTGGACCTTGGGTAGTTGAGTTGGTCAGTTTCGGGACACTCAGGCTGAGGTGAGGGGCAGAACCAGCTTTCCTACACCAATGCCATCAGGGCCTGTTCTTCCATGCCCGTGGTGAGGGAGAAGTGTGGAGGTGAGGGTAGGGGAGCAATTCTTCAGTGCCTGGGACATTGCAGCCTGCTCTCCCTTGAGGACCTTGGGCCAACTCTCTTCAGTGAGGTGCAGGGTCAGGAAAGGGCATGGCCAGCCCAGCATGGCCCTCTGATTTCATCCCTAATGGTTCCTATGATCTTTGGTAATGTGGGCCACAGACAACCACACAGAATCTATCTCTATTTTAAACCTTGATCAAACTAGTGATTTATCTTATTTATATTATATGGTCTTTCTAATCATTGACATGCAAAAGAAATAGATTATCCACCAGAATTTACTTGTTTGTAATTACTTACAGCTACTTTATGTTTCTAGATTTATGACACATTTGTTGGGTTTCATATGTTTGATTGAGTATATTCTTGTGATTATAATATTGCTTCAAATATTAATTTACTAAACATATAATTTGATGCTTTTAATTAATAACATGGCACACTGAAACTCAGATATAACCTCATGGTCAGGATCTACAATTTATGAACTATTAATTACCCATTAACTCATCTACTCACATGACCTGAAGATTCATCAGTTTGATTGAGAATAAAGACCTAAATGATCCTAAAGGTATTTTATGTAAATCTCAAAAAAAATCCAGGAAAAGCTGATCTTTGAATTACAATGTAGGAAGAAAAAAAAAAGCTGATTTTTAGGATATGTTTCTACCTTCTACTCCCAAGCAGACAGATATTCTTCTATATATTTCTCAATTATCTCCCTAATGACATTGCTTATTTGACATAACTCTTTTCTTATCCTTAATAAAAGTTTGTGTGTGTGTGTGTGTGTGTGTGTGTGTGTACGCGCGCGCACACGTGCGTAGGTAGGTAGTAGAAACAAAGATGTGTTCTGCAGCCTTGGAGCTCATAGTATCAGGCATAGTCACTGGGCTTCATTTACTAAGTGTGCATTACCTCATCCTTTGGTTCTAACTATAGATTTTCCATAAATCTCAATGTGGCTAACCATGATAAACTGCCCAACACATCACAGAACAAGGCAGCGCTTATTAGCACTTGAGAAGTTATTGATTCTTGTTCTGATTAATCTTTTATGGGTCTCTGTTGTATTAATTCCAGAGGAAAGACTTGGTTCTACTGCAGAGCGCTTGTTCATGGCTTCCACCTCAGTGACAATATCTTTAATGTTATCACTATTAGTCTAATGATGACTTTTCTGGCATTGATTTTTTTTGTCTATTTATCAACAATGAGCACTTTTAAATTGAATTTATTTTAAGATGTGTCAATAAAATGTGACTCCAAATATGTTTTATACATAAAAGAAAAAAGGAAATTTTATTTATGGTTTAAAATTTAGTTTATTTTTCTCTTATGTAAATTAAAATATGCATATCTTCTGGTGAAAGGGCTTTGTAATATGTGAAATTAGTTTTATTATGGTTCTGATCACCTTGTGATTCTCGGATACTTAGTTCTATTGTTGGTTCTATGCTAATAGTGTATTAGCTTCCATCACCAGGAGGAAGGGCTGACTTCAGCCCTGGTTTCAGTCTGTGGTCATTCTTTTGCTCTTTGTTCTGTGGTGAGGTACCACACTATGTTGGCAGCATGGAGAAGGAAGCTTTCACCTCCTGGGAACTAGAAATCAAAACAAGAAATGAAGAAAGAGCTACAGTCCCAACATCCCTCTCAGGGTTGTACCCTCAATTGAAGCACTTCCTTTCACAGGCCCCACCTGCTAAAGATTCTACTTCCTCCCATTAATGCCACTGACTGGGGACTGAGGCTTCAGCATATGAGCCTTGGGGGACATTTAAGATCAGATTCTAGCAAGAAGTATATCATGTCTTGCAACTATAATGTAGGACAATTTTAGTATCTTTTCAAATGACTCAGGTGGGTGGTATATTTTATGGTATAGAGGGAATTGGGGTGTGAGGAACTAAGGTTCCTTTAATGTGTGTGAAGGGACCCTGGTAGAAGTTTAGGGGTTTCTGGATTCCCATGTTTTTATGATTGCTGCCATAGGAACGAGTCCTTAACCTCAAGCATGTTCTGGAAACTGCTGCTCCTTTAGAACAAAGCATTTCTCTGCCATTTTCCTGATAACATATCCATTTCTTTGGTAGTGGGGTCAAACTATAAATTACTGTAAATGAGTTAACACCGAGTCTGCCTATCTACAGCCCTCAACGTGTTTAATCCAATCAAACCAGTAGACTTGGTTAATGAGTTATCACCTTTGACAGAGATAAATTAGGGTGAGGGTTGATAAAGAATGGCAGGGACCTAAGGGGCACGTAGGGAAAGGCAGAGCAGGCTGACAGGGTTTTTGCTGTGCTAGGATTGTCTGCGTGGGCTCTAATTATAGTCTTGCATTTCAGATGTTCAAAGTGATAAGGAGTTAATAGCCAACAGCTCTGTACTAGATGTTCAATGTTAGTGTCAGAATGCTGTTTGTGGCTGTCCTCTCCTGCTTCCACTAAACCACCTGTGCTGGAGAATGACCAGTTTTGCAAAGAAATTTATTTATAGGCAATAGTGTATGTGTGTATGTGTGTGTTTGCAAAGAAATTTATTTGTAGGTAATAGTGTGTGTGTTTACTGATATATCCATATTGTGAATGTGCTATCATTTTATCCCTCAGGCTAGATGAAAAATATACATTTTCTTGCTGTGAGCAGTGAGTGGACAGGTCAACGTTGACCCCAGGGAGGAGAGGCTAGTCCCTGTGTGTCACATTTTTAGTTCTGTGAAGCTTGTTGGTTTACTTGAGGTCATAATTTTGGAGCCTGGGGAATTGTGTTTAAATGGATGTTCTGATTAATTAAGAGTTAACCAGTAAAGAGTATTCTTTTAAAACTTATTTTAACTTTTATCTGAAATCAAAAAGATCTGGGTTTGAAAACTAGTTCCATCATTTACCAGTGTTTTGAACTTGGGCAAATTACTTAATCGTTTTTATTCATCGCTCCAATCTTTGCCTCTCAGAGTTCTGACAAGGATTACATTAGGGAAACTGTGTCCTAACAGAGGAGCTGTGAAAAAAATGGTAACCATTATTATTTAATGACCTAAGTTTTAGGGAAAGCTTTGGTATGAGGTAATAAAAATAATTGAATCCTTCAATAATGACTGATGTTTAATTAATTAGTGAATATCTATGTGCAGGAATTGGGACAATAAAGATGAAAAAGTTCCCACACCCCAAGAGGTCAAATCTGCAGGTGGCTCTTTCCTTGAGTGGAGACTTCTAGACTATTTGCTTCTGTTAAACTGTTGGGTGCCAAGCAGAGGGCTGGCTCTACTGGCCTGAAGACAATTCACCATCTTCATATTTCTTCTCTCACTAAAATAATGTATGTCTTTCTGATAAAGACAACATACACCAGAAATACTTGTGTAAGCTCAGGATTTTGAGTTTTGTTTGTTAATATTAACACTAAGATGAGTAATGTGATTAAAAAAAACACCATCAACTGACTCCCAAGAGAAAAGAGTTTTTCACAAAAGTGAATATAGTAGAGAATTCATGAGTACCTGCCCAAGGAAGTCAAGTACAGGATGTGTTTCTAAGCCCTGGGAGCTAGCAGCATGTGTAGGGAAAGTGGCAGGGAAGTGTTAGATCACAGGTTCAGGTAGAAGAGTGACCAGGAAACTGGTACAGAAAGGGGGAGCCACTGTCTGCAAGAGATACAGAGAGGCCTGCAAGACTGGAGGGTTATCTGGCTCAGGTGAGATGTAGTGGATAGAAGGTGTTTGGGGTACGGGGGAGGGCACTACATAGGAAGCCATTAGGCATGGGATTTCAGGATGTGTTTATGTAAAATAGAAAATTAAGAACTAAATTCAATTGAGTTTCTGGCTAAAGTGTTTGGTTGGGAAAATAAGTGAAAAGATAAAGGTATCAAGGCATTTAGTTCCATTAATGATGCATTAAAATGTCACCCAAAAGCAATCAAATCAGATGGCTAGAATCTTATACAACCTAGGAACTCCTGCATCTCCCTTCTTAGCCTTCCTCCTTCACTCCCTCCCTTCTTCCCTGTCTCCTTCCATAAACACATATTAGATCCTTACTACAGGGTAGATAACACTATTCAGATTCTCCAATAACTTAACACTGGTGGAAATAAGAACCCCCAAACAAACAAAAACAAAACAAAAAAAGTAAACCCTAAACTCTAGAGTAAACAACACATGATCTGTGCTGTAAAGAACCACAGTGCTGCTGCAAGAAGGGCCCAGGCAGAACTTTCTGTTGGGATTTCAGCTGACTCAGAAATGACAGGATCCCCTGTCCCAGGAGGAAGGGTTATTCTGTTTCCCTAAAGCAGGTTTTATTTTCTTCCGCTGAGCTCATCTCATTTCTGCCCACAGTGTAGTTTCTGTCTTCTCTGAGGATACCCCCCCCCCCATGCTTCCTCTTTCTTTTATTTCCCACATGTTTCCTAATTATACCTTGTCTGGGGCACATGAGCTGTAGGATTAATTCTAAAATAAGCATCTTTAAAGGTTAGGTATATCCTAGCTTCTCCTGGGAGCCATTTGTACTTGGGATATTATCATTTTATCCCATCAGTCTTAAATCCACTATTGCTGCTTCCATTACCCCTAAGGGAATGAGTTTAATCAATGGATTGCCTCTGAGGTTTTGGAATTCACAGATAGCAGTTGGTGTGGGCCTGTGAGGTTTATGCTATTGAGGGAGGAGGGAGAAAGGAAAGACTAAAGGAAAAGGCTGTGCTAAGAGTCTCCACCATCCCTAGAATCCAGTGTTTTGACCTCCTCACTTATTCCTACCGTCCAGTTCTGGTCACTGAAGACTCACTGGATTACTAGCTTCATGATGGATTTCCCATTGTTAAGATGAGGCAAAGAGGAAGAAGAATCATTGCTGTTAATTGTTTTTCTATTGAATGTAGACAGTCATATGGACTGCACAGAAGACAGTCAGGAGGGGCCCTGACTCATTGCTCTCTGTGCTGACATAGGATAGTTAAAGATTCTAAATGCTCACAGGCACAAAAATAAAATTTTCCATCTTGTAATGGACATTAGCGTAAATCATTAGTGCACTTTTTCCGGAATGCTTTAGGGAAAATTACTGAAATAGATACATTTTGGAGCATTTACTTAACCCTTGAACCAGTTGCTTTCTCTGAGCCTCAACCTGTCCAAGTGGCTTGGGTAATAGACATGACTATGTGGTCTGGGCACCCATGACTGCAGTTGGGCCGTCCTGGGTGAGTACTGATCAGAGCTGAGCCAGCCAGACTCTTTAAAATGTGCCCCAAGGCTAGGGAGGTGGTTCAGTTGGTAAAGTGTTTGTTTGCTTTGTAGCATAAGAACCTGGGTTCAATTCCCAGAACCCATAAAAAAATAGCTGGGCGTGGTGGCATATGCCTGTAATCCCAGTGTTGGGGAGGCAGCGATTCATGGATGGATCCTCAGGGCTCACTAACCAGCAAACCTCGCTTAATTGGTGACCCCCAGGTCCCAGTGAGAGATGTTCCTGAGGAATGACAACCAAAATTGATGTATAGTCTTAGCACAAGCACGTGTGTGTGTGTGTGTGTGTGTGTGTGTGTTTGCCAGTCTTCCTAAAATTTGGCTCTTGTTTGCTTTTATTTATAAATGCAAGAAGATCTTCTGAGCAGCAGAAAGGTTGAGAGATGTAAGGGCAGGGGAATGGAGGAATGGCTGGGAGGAACTGATCAAAAAAGTTGGGAAGTCCAAATTTGGGCTGCAGCATTGTAAGATTCTGGCTCCTCCCTTTGAAGACATGGTGAATAATCTGCCATTTGAATGTGGAGTGCTCTTTTCATAGGAGTGAACAGGTAAGAAGGGATGCAGAACATCATTGCCTGTGGAAGAGTTAAGTTAGTCCTTACCTGAACATTGATTGTAATTCCCATGAGCTCTGGTTGGGTTTAATGTTTTCTTCCTTCTAATGGACAGTAATTGAAGTAAATTTATTATCTAAATTATTTCCTAGTTCAGGATATCACTTAGAAAGATGGGGTTAGGGAGGAGATGAAAAATTTTAATAATAATAATAATAATAATAAATATAAAAAATAATGTTGTTGAATAGAAGGGGTTCATTCTGTAGTAGTGAAGGGGGCAATAAAAAGGATAGTGGGGTGAATGTGAGGAAAATACATCATATGAAAATACCTTATCTGAAATTGTCTAAGAATAAACAAAGATATATCAATAAAGATATGAAGAAAATCAGAAAAAAAGAAAGATGGGGTTATAAATTTATATAATCACAATCCAAAAGCCACAGTAGCCCATGGGTGCTCCTACAAGTTTCTTCCAGCCATGGCCCTCCCTGCATGGTGGAGAGTAGTTTTTTGTTGTTGTTGTTTTTGAGTTTGGCACTTATATCATAAACTTGGTATAATTTCTTTACCCAATTTTGACAAATTGTCAGTTTTCACAGGTAGTTCCTGGGTTTGTTTTATAAATGAGTGGATGCTTCTGACAGAGATCCTGAAGGATTGTCTAGAGATTCCATTCTCTGGAGGCTAAAACTCACAGTTTCCTTCCTTTCAACAATTCTTATGGCTGGTTGATAGTCCCATCCCAATCCATTTTCACACCTCCTCCCCTCATACTGCTGCTCCAGGGGAGACTGACTCTTAGATACATCTAATCCTAATAGTTTATGAAATCTGCAAGGCATATACTCAATAGGTTGTAGTCCCAGGGTCTAAAAGTCAAGTTATATAATAGCTTGTCTCTGGACTCACATTATAGGGAAGGCAGATAAACCCTGTGCTAAATAAAGTAAATGTAGAGCATAGACAAACAGTGGGACCTGAGAGGGGAATCTTAGTTGTGTTGGGGCACAGGATAGCACAAAAGAAAAGCATTACCGAGACCTGAAAGCATAGGGAGCTTGACGGTGGAGACATGATATAGCTGTAGCACAGGGGCACACTTGTAGAAGTATCTGTGTATGTGCCTTCACGCACATGCATCATATGGGCCAGTGGGCAGGATACTAGTTGAGAATTGTTGAAAAGTAGAGAGCAATGAGGACAATGTTTGAGACTGAGGAGCTGGGCTGGGCCAGATACATAGACTTTTCATGCTACATGAAGAAGTGTAGATTTTTTTTGGCCCTGAAGAGAAAATTAAAATGTTCACAGGCAATTGGCAGAATATGAGATTACAAAGAAACTGAGTTGACTACTCTGGAGATTGTGGATGGGTGGCATGGGGATGTTCAAGGAGCCAGAGTCTAATTATAAAGTCCTATTTTTTTATTCCATTGACATATTTATCTAGATAAACTTGTGAGACAATGCATTAAACCAGAATGTTGCCTTATTAGTTTATAACATAATAGCAGTAAAGTTCTGGGACTATGGCAGGTATATGTAAAGAGCATGAGTCACAGTCGGAGGGATGGTGAGCAAGACTCTAAGGCTCATCTTGGAAAACTGATCTTACCAATTCACTGTGACCCCAATTTATGTTAGGGTACTTTTATTTTTGTGGGGCAGTGCTACATTGTTAGGGTCAAATTTTTATATCAACCTTGTCTTTTTCATTGGTTTCAAAGTTAACTGAGCTTGTAGATCCCCACATGGTTCCTATAGATACACCAGTAATTCTATTTTAGTCTCTTTTCTGATGTTGTAACAGAATGACACAGACTGGGTTATTTGTAAATAATAAATGTTTATTTGGTTCTATGGAGTCTGGGAAGACCAAGAATATGGTGCTGATATCTGGGGAGACTTTTGAGCTGTGTTCTTGTGTGATGGCAGAGTCAGCAAGCATATGAGTAATTATATTAGACCAAATGAATTCTTCATTAGATAATCTGATGTTCTGTGAAGCAATAAATATGACAAGCTTGGGAGGTCTTTGCTTTTTGAGGCAACTTCACTGTATTACCTGCTTGAGAAAGTGTACGGTATGGAAAGGGTAGGAGTTGTCAATTACCTGTCACCCTTTTTAGCAATTACAGATATCAACTAGGGGTCTATCTATCATACTGCTGCTGGGTCTTCATTTACATTTGGTTATAGTTCCTAATGGTGAAGATTGAACCATGGATGGTAGAATTCCTACACTGGAGTAGTCCCAGCTACTAGCTTCTTTCCTTTTCTCACATAGACTCTTACCCATCCATTAGAAGGTGCATATACTGACTATTCATCTGCTCCAGGTTTCAGGCACCAGAGAACAGACACAGGATTGAGTGTTTACTGGCTCATTTATTCACTAAGACCAAACCAAACATTGAAATGTGTTTGACAACTGCTTTATTGCATTTGAATATCCAAATTTAAAAGTGCCAAATAATTCAGAACATATTAGCTAGTTATTCTTGATTATTTTTCCTCTAAGATATATAGAACTTTATTATTGTATGAGTTTGTTTTTGTCAACTTGACACAAGCTAAAGTCATCTGGAAAGATGGGACCTCAGTTGAGAAAATGCTTCTATCAGATTGCCTGTAGGTAAGTCTGTGGGAGGGCCCAGCCCACTGTAGGTGGTACCACCTCTGGGCATGTGGTCCTGGGCTACATTCAAAAGCAAGCTTAGCAAGTGGAACAAGCCAATTAGCAGTATTCCTCCTTGGTCTCTGATTCAGTTCCTGCTTCCAGGTTCTTACCTTGCTTGAATTCTTGCCCTGACTTCCTTCAATGATGAACTGTGATATGAAAGTGTAAGCCAAATAAACTCTTTCTTCCCAAAGTTAGTTTTGGTCATGGTGTTTAGCGTAGCCATAGAAAGCAAACTAAAATGATTAGCCACTGAAGAGTTGATGTTCCATGTCCTGAGGAGTCTCAGAATGCTTTTTATAAAAACCCACGTCATCTGACCAAGACATTTTTCCTTATAGCCACACAATTTCCCCTTTCCTTGCATTGCTTTAGCTTCAGTGGACTATCCCTACTTAAGCATGCAACCTCATACACTATGATGTCACAACTCATCCATCAGGCAGCTGGCCAGGCGAGATAAGAGTGCGGATGATGCCAACACTCCAGCGTCTGATTCACCAAGTGTTTCCATTGGAGTAGGCACAGAAATATAGCAAGGTAGAAAGGAGACTTCTGCTCAGTGCCATTTGTTTCACAGTGCCAGCTTCTGTGAGAGGTTGATATGGGAATCTAAAATTTAATATAGGGGGCTGGGGAGATGGTACAGTGGTAAAGTGCTACTATGGTAAACATGAAGACCTGAGTTTGGCTCCCAGCATCCACATCACAAAAGCTGGATGTGGTAGTATGTATTGGTAATCCCAAAGCTGGGGCAACAGAGCAAAGCTGGTCCCTGGGGCTCACTGACCAACTAGGCTTGCCTACTTGGGGAGTGCCAGGCTATGAGAGACATCTTTTTTCTTTTCAAAAATTTTCATCCAATGTATTTTGATCATATTCTTTCTCCTCCTGCAGTTTCTCCTAGAGCCCCACCCCCATCCAACTTCATGTTCTTTTTCTTTTTTGAAACAAACAAAAATTAAAAGCAATAACAAAATCTCAGGGTCTCCAATTTGTATTGATCAATTACTCCTGAACAAGGGGTCTACTCTGGAGTGTTGTTGATAGACCCAGTGTCACACCATTGAAGAAAAGTGATTTCTCTTCCTAGAAGCTATTAACAGCTAAAAGCTTCTTGGCTAGGGGTAGGATTTTATGTGGTGGGAGTTTGTTTGGGTAGAACCTGTGCAGGCCTTCTGTAAGCTGCCACAGTCTCTGTGGTTTCTTTGGAGTCATCACCATCTCTGATTTTATAATTTTGCTGCCTTCTCTTCCATATAGATCCCTATCTTGGGGTTACTATTGCTTTGATGAAACACCATGGCAAAAGTCCTTGATAAGAAAAGAGTTTATTTCGCTTATAGTTCCATATCATAGTCCGTCATTGAAGGAATTCAGGATGGGAACTCAAAACAGTGCCAGAACCTGGAGGCAGGAGCTGATGCAGAGGCCATGGAGAGGTGCTGCTTACTGGCTTGCTCCATATGGCTTGCTCAGTCTGCTTTCTTATAGAACCCAGGACCACCCGCCCAGGAATGGCTCTACCCACAAAGGGCTGGGCCCTCCTTCATCAGTCACTTATTAAGAAAATGCCTACAGCCCCATCTTTGGAGGCGTTTTCTTAATTAAGGTTTCCCCTCTCAGACAACTTCAGCTGTATCAAATTGCCTTAAAACTATCCAGCCCATCTTACAGATGGGCCTTGAGGGGCGGGATGTAATAAAGGCATTTAATTTAGGGCTGAATGTTCCAAAGGAAAGAGCTTGTCTTAAAATTCAAGGTGGAGGAGATCGGGTGCTTTCAGGGTGGTACAGCCCCTTTGGATATCAGTATGGTGATTTCTCAGAAAATTAGGAAACAACCTTCCTCAAGACCTAGCAATACCACTTTTGGTTATATATCTAAAGGATGCTTAATTGTACCACAAGGCCATGTGCTCAGCCATGTTCATAGCAGCATTGTTTGTCATAGCCAGAACCTGAAAACAACCTAAATGCCCCTCGACTGAAGAATGGATAAGGAAAATGTGGTAATTTACACAATGAAGTACTACACAATAGAAAAAAATAATGACATCTTGAACTTTGCAGGCAAATAGATGGAGCTAGAAAACATCATTTTGAGTGAAGTAACCCAGACCCAGAAAGACAATTATCACATGCACTCACTCATAAGTGGTTTTTAAACATAAAGCAAAGAAAACCAGCCTACAAATCACAATCCCAGAGAACCTAGACCACAATGAGGACCCTAAGAGAAACATACATAAATCTAATCTACATGTGAAGTAGTAAAAGACAAGATTTTCTGAGTAAATTGGAAGAATGGGGACCTTGGCAGAGCATGGAAGGAGAGGCAGGGAGGGGAGCAGAGAAAAGTGTAGAGCTCAATACAAGTCAATCAAAAGATAAAAGTAAAAGTTGAGGTTTTGTTTGGCATTACATTGGATCCATACATAAATCTGGGTTCAGTTGCCATCTTAGAATCAGCCTTTCAACTGCTGGACACACACAAAAAAAGAGTTATTTACTCTTTCCAATTTCTTTCTAGTCGTGCCTTCGAACTTTTAAAGAATTGGACTTACAATGCTTAGTTTGTAAAGTACGTTAGAATTTTAGGTGCTCTTATAAATGATACTTAAATGTTTCTAGTGTTTCACTTGTTTGTTTTAGATAGAGATGCAATTGATTTTTAAGTTTAAAATTATTGTAATTATTAGTGTGTGTGTGTGTGTGTGTGTGTGTGTGTGTGTGTGTGTGCGTGTGTGTGTGTGAGTGTGAGTACATGGGTGTATACATGCCACAGTATACATGTTCACTAGAGGATGGCTTCCTGGAGTCAGTTCTATCTTTCCAATGTGGGTTCTGAGGATCAAACCCAGGTTGTCAATCTTGCCTGGAAATCACATTTATCCAGATGAACTATCTCATAGTCCCAATTATTGTATTTTGATCTTGAATTCTGAAGCTTTGCTAAACTTGTTGGTTTGACTTATTTTTCTTATGTTTTCTCAGGATTTCTTTAGTATGCAATAATATTACCCTCATACACAGGTAATCATATTTTCATTCTGTTTTCTATTTGCTGTCTTTCTCCAGTAGGATGCTTGTTAGGGGAAGTAGGAGTGGTTTCCTTGCCTGGTCCCTAGGCCCAAGGAGGCATTGACTGTTTCACTGTTAAATGTTAAATGTCATGCAATAGGCTTTATACAGACATTCTGTCAGGCTGAGGAAGAATCCTTTATCTCTGATCTGCTAAGAGTTTTGTCACAAATATTATTGATGTTGGGAAATCATGTACTTGATAAGTACATGTTTTATATCATTTTGTGCATTGCAGATTGGTTTTTGCTAATATTTAAGCATTTTTTTGTCCATATTCTCTAGGGTGATTGTCTGAGTTCATTGTTTAGTTCTGTCTTGTTTTTACCAAACTCCGTAGTATGAGCTGTACTTTGTAGAACTAGATATATTTTCAGTTTCTGAGGGTGAGTACAGATAGCTCATATTAATATTCCTAGCTTCAGGGGATTGAAATAGAAATATGGATATATCATTTTTATATGTTGCTAGATTTGTTGAGATAATAATAAATAAATAATATTAATAAATGTTTCTCTATGGGGAGGGGGAGTTAGAGTGCCCCCTTCTTCTCTCCATCATAATAAATTCCCCCAGATCTTGCCTAGGTGGCAGCTGCAGTTTCTGTGTATAACCAACCAGTCTACACAATGCTTTTCACTTTCCTGCTGCGATCAGTGAGGACTTTATGTTGCTACCCAACAGAAGCTCTCTCACTTTTAACACTGTTGCATTTGAATCAATAAACAGCATTTTCTTTTCAGCATAGACACCCAACATGATCATATTAGCCAGTATTTATGGTTTCTTCTTTGATGTCAATCTTATTCCTTTCCACTTATAGATTGCAGCAATAGCCACATAATTATTTCTATTATCTTTTTGGTCTTATCTCCTTTCCTTCAACTTTAATCAACTTCTAATTTATTTTAAGGTAAGATATGAGATAAGTATCAGGCATAATTTTTTTCAAATGTCAATATAGTTGTCCTAAGTATTGTTCTCTCTCTCTTTTGCCTCCCTCCCTGTTCCTCCTCCCTTCTCCCTTTCCTCCCCCATCCCACTCTTCCTTTACTCTTCCTCAGTTTTCTCTCTCCTTTTGGCTGTACTGGAAATGCAGGGCATTCCCTCCTCAGCAGCATTCCTGGCCTTTAAGTGCTTGTTAGTTATTGCACAAGGCTCTGTACTGTGATGATTTTAGATGCCTCCTTTATTGTAGATGAAATTCCTAAATATTTTGAGGTTTTTTTTTACACTGATGCATAGAATTTTTTTTATTGATTTTTATTGAGCTATATATTTTTCTCTGTTACCCTCCCTGCCTCTCCACTCTCCTTCAACCCTCTCCCAAGGTGCATAGAATTTTTTATCCTCGCATTTGGACTGTTGTAATTACTCTTTATATATTTTGTCTTCTGGTTGCACTAGTCTACCTAATTCTATTTTGTGTGTCCATATAAGACTCCAGGTGAACTATACATTTTTTATTTAGAGATTTCTAAGTTAATGTTAATATTTGGATGAAAATTATTTTATTTAGTGAGAACCAACATTTTATAATATTAAAAATTTCCAATATATATATATATGTATATATATTCTCTTGTTTAAGTTTTTCTTTATGACCTTGGGTGGCATATATGGCATAATGGAATGTTTCATTGCTGTGGGGTGGGGCATGGAAAAGTGAGTGACAAAGTTTAAGAGTCTTTGGGCATGTATGTTTACACCTGCAGACATTGCTAGTGGCTTTTCACATAATCACTACAGAGTGAACCCATTTTCCTTTATAAATAGATGCTTCAATTTTTACCCCTATATTGGCTACATTAGGTCCTAGGGTGTTAGTATGATACATTAAGTAGTTCTTGCCTTGGGTTGTGGAATTTGGGGTGAATGTATACACTAAAGGGGGTATCTAGTGCCTCCTTGGGAGATTAATACCTCAAGTCTCTCTCCCTCAACTTGGAATAGGGAACTTGATGGCTGGGTCTACTGGTGCTGAAATGGTGAAAGGCAAGAGGGCTAAGTCCCTTCAGTGACTTTTTCCTGGTGATAGAGGATAAGAGCCAGTGATGGCTTTGAAAGAGAGGAGAGGAACAGGGGCTCTGAGAGTAGAACCTAAACCCTGCACAGCCAAACCTCTGGTTGGTAAGCCTAGCCCCTCAGGATGGGTAACTGCAGGATAAAGAAATACCATGGGTAGAGATTGGGCCTGGGCAGGCCTTTCTTTACATCTGTTTTCTTTCTTTTTTTTTCCTTTTGAGAGGTGGGAAAGTTTAATCTGTATTTCTAAGACATACTGACAACATAAGTCTTTATACCTGACCATGTAAATAGTGAGTAAAGATGTATCTTTCCTGGACACTCCCAGTGCCTTCTACAGGCCAGAAAACACAGGCAGTGGCAATCTCTGACCTGTGCCAGCCTGGACCCTTGACTAGACTATGTTTGGGGTATCTCGGAGTTGTAAGCTGGTATTGGAAAATTTTTTCTATTTTATTTATATTCACAATACTTAGAGAAGTTTGAGCCTACAGATGAGATCTATTAAAACAAAACTCTGGGTTATGTGCACTGACCAAATGTTTGGGAGAGTGCAAAAGAATGGTGTGGTCTGTAGAGACAGTGACCTTGTCCGCAATGGGATGGAATTTGGAGAAGCTATTCTCCAGTTACAAAGACCCAAATGCCAACTGTTGGCTTTCAGATCTTGGAGCTCTGTTGGGGTTAGGGACAATCTCAGAAGGAGGAATAATTTCCATGAGCCCTGATGTTCTTTTGCAGGTTTGGGGGTGGAGGAGCTCAGGATAGGCCTATCTATGGAGCACATGGGCATGGGAGCCACTACTCAAGTCTTCCCTGGATCAGCCCAAGGCCTCTTGGACTTGGATATGTAAGTAGTTTGCTCATCTTCTTTGATCTTCAATTTAAAAATATGTGGTTTTTAATCTTTTGTTGGTTTTATGGATTGCACAACTCTCAGGCTATGTCTTACTCATCTCTGCAGTCCTTCGCTGTGCTTTAAAGTCTTACATCATTAGCAAGATGATGGCTCTGCAGATGCAGAGATCCCAGTCCAGTCATAGAGAGGGAGGAGGGATTATGTGAGCAAAGGGGTCAAGACCATGATGGGGAAACCCACAGAAACAGCCGTCCCAAGCTCGTGGGTGCTCACTGACTCTGACCTAACAGCTGGGGAACTTGAAGAGGATCAAATTAGACCATCTGAATGTGGGTGACAGTTGTGGGGCTTGGGTAGTCTGTGAGGCCACTGGCAGTGGGACCAGGATTTATCCTCAGTGCGTGAACTGGCTTTTTGGAGCCCATTCCCTATTGTGAGATACTTGTTTAGCCACAATACAGGGCCAAGGGCCTTGGTCTTGCCTCATCTTGATATGCCAGACTTTGTAGACACCTCATGGGAGGCCTTACGTTTCTGAGGAGTGGATGGGGGATTGGGTGGGGGAAAGGTAGGGGACAGTGGAAGGAGGGAGGTGTAACTGTGATTGGTATGTAAAATGAAAAAGAAAAACCTTTTAAGTTAAAAAAAATGAAAAAAGATATCAAAATGTGAAAAAAAAAAGATGATGCCTCTGATGTTCTTTACTCCCTATTTATCCTGCTTCAGGTTTGTAGAGGATGTATGTTCATGACTGGATGATGCTGTTAGCTTTGCAAAATCTATTTATTTATTTAATCTACAACTTTAAATTTATTTATTTATTTATTTGCATCCTGACCACAGTTTCCCTTTCTTTCTCTCATCCCAGTTTCTCCCCCCACCTTCCTTCTACCCATCCACTTCTCCTCCATTTCTTTTCAGAAAAGGCAGACCTCCCTTTGATACCAACCGGCCATGGCGTATCAAGTTGCAGTAAGACTAGGCGTCTCCTCTCCTATTAGGACTGTATAAGGTAACCCAGTAGGAAGAAAGGGTCTCAAAAGCAGGCATCATTCAGAGACAGCCCCTGATCTCTCTGTTAGGAGTTCCACAAGAAGACCAAGCTACACACTGTAACATATATACAGAGAACTTAGGACAGACTCATGTGGGTTCCCTGGTTGTTGGTCCAGTCTTTGTGAGCCCCTATGAGGCCAAGTTAGTTGGTTCTGTGGGTTTTCTTGTAATGCCCTTGACCCCTTTGTCTCCTTGTATTAGTTAGGCTTTTTTTTTATTGCTGTGAAGAGACAGCATGACCATGACAACTTTTCTAAAAAAAATCATTTAATTGAGGTGATAGCTTACAGTTTCAGAGATTCAGTCCGTTATCATCATGCTAGGGAGCATGGCAGTGTGCCGGAAGATGTAGTGCTGGCTACATCTTGACCAGAAGGCAGCAGGAAGTCAACTGACTATCACACTAAGTAAAGCTTGAGAAAAGAGACCTCAAAGCCTGCCCCCACAGTGACACACTTTCTCCAAAAAGAACACATCTCCTAATATTGCCACTCCCTTTGGGCGTAATTTTCTTTCAAACCACCACACTCATACAATTCCCTACCCCCAACCTCTTCCACAGATTTCCCAGAGCTCTGCCTAATGTTTGGATGTTGATCTCTCTATCTGTTTCCATCTGTTGCTGGGTAAAGCCTCTCTGATGACAGCTGGGATAGGCACCAATCTATGAGCATAGGAGAATATCATTAAGGAATCATTTCATTGACTTTTCCTTTTGAACCCCCCAGGAATCTATGAGGCTGACCCTAGCTAAAAATTTTAGCAATGGAGGATATGGAAAGCCTGAACTGACCATCTCCTGTAACCAGACAAGACTTCCAGTGGGAGTGTGTGTGGGGACACCAACCCAGCCACAAACTCCTCTACTTACAATTTGTCCTGCTTACAAGATTTACTGGAGTAAAGGTGGTGCAGAAATTGTTGGAGTGGCCCACCAGTGACTGGTCCAGCTTGAGACCCATACCATGAGAGGAAGCTCACCCTTGACACTGCCTCAAGGGCCAGGACAGAGATGTTGGATGGCCCAGGGAACTAAGATAGAACCAAATACACCTGGAGAAAATTAATTTTGGGGAGGGGTCTTACTATGCTGCCCAGACTGGTCTTAAATTCCTGGGCATGGTATCCATCTGATGCCTGAGTAATTTGGACTACAGGTACATTCCACTGTGCCTGGTTGAGTTTTAAGCTTTATTCTTCACACAGTGATCTCCCTATGCAAGTGGCAAGTGTGGGAAGGCCTTTTCCCATGCCTCAGGGCTTTCTCACGCTCTTCCCTGCATCTTTCATATCCTGGTTCCAGCTCACAGCCTTTCTTTTGCTGAGTCACAGACTGCGAAACCCATCTGTCAACTTCTTAATTTCAATCATTGTGTTTTCCAGTTCCAAAGCTCTACTTAGCTCTTTCTAAGGCTGATTTTCTGGTGAGATTGTCCCAGTTTTCCCTTTCTTCCATCAGTCTATGAACTGTATTCATAAGTGCTTAAAATTCCTTATCTGATCATTTCAGTAAGTACATCAAAGATGGGCCTCTTTCTTCTAGCTTGTTTGTTCTTTGTTGTTTGGTTAAATTGTCCTGTCTCCTCACACACATGGGATTCCCCACCCCCCAAATGCTAGGCATCTTGTATGAATAACTGTCAGTCTTGTGTGTCACCTCTCAGAGGGCTGTGCACCACCTGGCTAGGTTTGTGAGCTGTGATTTAGGCAAGGCCACACATCTGTCTCTCCTAAAAACTTCTTTCCTAGCAGGTGCTAACCTCAAGTCTCAGATTTTTTTGGCAACACTCCTGTGGCTTAGTAGCTCCTTGCCCTTGAACTTTATAATACACATATGATATGTCTGGAATAAAACAAAAAACTGGCATCCCATTGGAACTCTTCACCCCCACCCCAAAATATGTCTATATATTTGTGTTGTATAGAATTCTTTGGCTGGGATTGGTCAATCTATGGAGACATTTTAGTATTTTAATTAATTAATCTATTTTTCTGTTTGTGTGGATGTATATGTGTGGGTCCAGGTATGTGTGTGGGTGCACATGTGCATATAGAGGCCAGAAGATGGCTTCAGGTGTTGTCTTTCAAGGGCTTTCCATTGCTTTGCCTGTCATTCTACAAACAGGCAAATCTAGCTGGTCTCAGAGCTTTCAGGGGTCCACTGTTTCTGGCTCTCATTTACTATTGCTGGGATTATGAGTGCAGGTCATTTGTGGTGGGGTCTGGAGATGGGACTCGTCTCTTTATGCTTTCGAGGCAAGTGCTTGACTGGTTAAGCGATCTCTGTAGCTCTCACTTCAGTGTTTTAAAACAATTTCAGTTGCTGTTTGTTCTGGTTGATCACATCTGATCCATCATTCTGATGTTAACTAAGAAGCACAGATCTCAATGAATGTATATGTTTTAAGGCACAAGATGTCACTGTTGTGCTTACTGAGGTAACATTCTTGTTGAAATTGTAATGCCTTTAATGGTTTGCCTTTTTAGCCCAGAGTGAACTAATCAGACAGCTGTGTGGGGACATAAATCACAGCATATTCCTGGGGAACCTCAGATGAAATAAATCAAAGACCCCTTCCATCAGCTCTTCAATCACTCTTTGTTTTAGTCACATTGAAAATATGGTCTATGCTGTATTTACACTGTGATGGTAAGGAGATGTTGAACATCAGTGTTAGAGATTAAAAATGACAAGTTATATGATGAAGAGTGTGAAAAGGTGTTTATACTGACATGCAATATCTAGGCTAATCTACAACTCAATAATAGGTATCGTAAATCTAAGAGTGGCCCTTGAGACTATGCTCTGGATGAGTTAATAGAGCAGGTCAGCATGTACTCCTTGATGCTGGGGCTACATACATCATGGGCTCCATTCTGTGTTGGGTATGGTATTACTATTTCATCCCTCTTCTCTTCAGCTGGTATTTCTGGGTTATGTTTTCCTACATCAGGTACCATTCACCCATTTAGTCTCTCTTTTCAAAGCATTGAAACATGTGAATGATAAGCCAGTTAAATCATGTTTTCATTTTTCCTCTAATCCTGAATGCCTTGTTCACTTACCCTCTCCACTTACTTTGGAAGCTTGCCCTGTTTGTTATTTCTTTCTTAATAAGTTAAAATAACTTTATTAAAAGTGTAATAATTTAGCTTAAAAAATGACACCTTAGCTGGTCAGTGGTGGTACATGCCTTTAATCCCAGCTTTTGGGAAGCAGAAATAGGCTGTTATGAGGTCAACCAGAATTCCAGAACAGCCAGGACTATATAGAGAAACCCTGTCTAAAAATTTCAAATAAATAAATAATAAAATAAAATTAAATCTTTAAAAAGTTAATTTATTCTTATTTTATGTGTATAAATATTTTGCCTACATATATGTATGTGCACAATGTGCATGCCTGGTACCTGCTGAATCCAGGAGAGGGCATCAGATCCCCTAGAACTTGAATTTCAGAAAGTTGTGAGCTTCCATGTGGGTGCTACAAATTGAACCTTTGACTTCTGCAAAAACAGCAAATGCTCTTTACAGCTGAGCCACATCTCCAGCCCTAAAAATTAATATTTAATTGCAAATGAGGATTGTGTGCATTGTGATCTGATTTATTTGGATTATGGAAAGAGTTAATCAGGCTAATTCATGTATCCATCACTTCATCAACTTCTTTCTGAGGAGAACATTAAATATCTATTCTTTTGGCAAATTTGTTATCTATAATGTGTTATCTTTTATTTTATTAGTTCTTTGGGAATTTCCTACAATGTGGTTTGATCATGTTCTCTCTCCCCACCCCAGATATAGCTCTCTTCCCTAAGCACCCATCTACTTTGTGCCCAGCTTTTAAAATACACATTAATTCTAATTTGTGCTGCCCATATATACTTTGTATGTATGGCCTTCTATGGAAACATCATCAATCAACCAGAGGCTACACTCTTTAAAGAAAATGGACTCTCTCCCCACCAGCAGCTATCAGTTGTCACAAGCTCCTCAGCTAGAGGTGGTACTTTATGCCCCCTCCCCTCCCCATGCTGAGATTTGGTCTGTCTTGAGCTTGCACAGGTATCATATATGTTGCCACAACTGCTTTGAGTTCTTATGTACAACTGTTTTTCTGTGTCTTGACAGTGCTGTTTCCTTGTAGTCACCCACGGCCGCTGGTTCTATAAACTTCCCATTCCTCAGTGACTCCTGAGCCTTGGGAGAAGAGTGTATGATATAGCCATTTCATTTTAAGCCTAAGTATCCCATTGCTGTGGGACAATGGTCTTTTATCCTGTCACTTGTATTATTTTTAATAAAATGATAATTGGCCAGTAGCCAGGCAGGAAGTATAGGCAGGGTGACGGTGACCAGGCAGGAAGTAGAGGTGTGGCAATGAGAATTATGGGAAGAGGAAAGTTTCAGTCTGCAGTCTGTCACCCAGATGCAAAGGAAGCAAGACACAGAGCAAGCAAGATGTGACTGCCTCACTGAAAAAGGTACCAAGCCAATGTGGCTAACACAGATAAGAATGTCTAATGTAAGTTATAAGAGTTAATAAGAAGCCTGAGCCACTAGGCCAATCAGTTTATAATTAATATAGACCTCTGTGTGTTTTGGGGGGAAGGGGACTGAATGACTGCAGGACCAGGTCAGGTGGAACAGAAGTCTCAGTCAACATTCCACAGTGTCTTATTTTATGCACTTTGATGACTTGTGATTTTCTTTATTATTAATTGCCATCTGTCACAGTATGAAGCTTCTCTGATGAGGGTTGAGGGATGCATTAATCAATGGGTATAATGGTAGTCATTAGGAGTACATCTAATACTATGTCTGTTGAGAAGAGCAATATAGCACTAGATTCTCCTCTAGGGCCCATTACCTGTCTAGACATGGGTTCTTGTTTCAATAATAGTGGCATGTATAGATTTTATCTTATAGAATAGTCTTTAAATCCAACCATAAAGTGTTTGGTTACTCCCATGACATTCATGTCACTATTGCATCTGTGGGCATTTCTTGCTGGGCTAGTCACTATTACAGCTTATAAGATTCACAGATTGATAGTGCCTTTTCTCTTTTGGTAGTGTATGTAGCACCTTCCAGTACTATAAAAACTAGTCAGTAGGAATGAAGCTTCTAGATCAGTACTAGCTTAGTTTCTTCATGTTCTGTGACTCAGATATATAGTATTTTCAACAGCAGTGTGTTATTGCCAAGTTCTGAAGGGTAGTCAAGAACATTGGTAGTAGCTTGCAATATTTGGGCATCTGTAGGATCTCACTGACCAGCAACTCCCAAAGAGGTAACCCAGTCTGGCACTGGGCTTTTTATTATTATTATTATTATTATTATTATTATTATTATTATTATTATTATTATTTGTTAGACTCTGCTATCTAGTTGGGGCATTGCCACCCTATTATAGTCCATATTTAACTCCCATTTTTAATCCTTTTTATATATGGCTATATGTATATTTTAGGAAGCTTGTACAGTAATATGTTTCCATATGACTTTCCCCAAATAGCCTAATGTTATTTATCCCTCTCTCTGTTCCTTCCTCTACCCTGCCTTTCCAGCCTCCCAATTTAACCCTCTCTTTCCATTATTCCCCTTTAACCCATTATACCACTGTGTTCTGTCTTCCCTTCCTTGAAATCTTCCTCATGAGCCCTTACCAATTTTTTTTATTTCCGTGGCATTCCAAATGAAACACACATATCTTTAGATTCAAAGCAAACATCTACAAATGAGAGAAAACACAAGGCATTTGCCTTTCTGGGTCTGGGTTCCTTATTCAGAATGATTATTTTGAGCTCCATTCATTTACCTGTGAATTTTGTAATTTTGTTTTTCTTAGTGGCTGAATAGTATTTCATCATGTTTCACATTTTCATTGTCCATTCATCAGTTGATGGATGCCTGGGCTGTTTCCATTTCCTGGCTGTTGTGAATAGAGCAGCAACAAACATGGATATCTGTAGTATGATGGAGAGTCCTTTGGATATGTGCCCAAGAATAGTATAGCTGGGTCATGTTGTAGATCTATTTCTAGTGTTTTGAGGAACATCCACACTGATTTCTGTAGTGGTGGCACCAGTTTATACTCTCTCAGCCGTGGGTAAGTGTTCCCCTCTTCCTGAATCCTGCCAGCACTTGTCCTCATTATCAGCTGTGGCCTTCCTACAGTATACTGGCTCATAGCACTTACTCCTCTAACATTTTATACCTCTGAGCATCATCTATTTTTTTCTCACTTCTCCTTTCCTATCTTTTGGTAGTCTCATTGATGTACCAGTATCCAGCCTGCGAGCTGGGATCTTACGCTACGTCAGAGTGGAGGACCTATAGTTACTGGGAGAACCACAAGCCTAACAGAAAATTGGGTGACCTATTAGGTAGGTGGAGGTAAAACACAAAGGGATGCAGCCTGTTTCCCAGACC
This sequence comes from Myodes glareolus, assembly GCF_982192425.1. Classification (NCBI taxonomy): domain Eukaryota; kingdom Metazoa; phylum Chordata; class Mammalia; order Rodentia; family Cricetidae; genus Myodes; species Myodes glareolus. The sequence continues at coordinate 117,507,085 of NC_142031.1, read as the reverse complement.
AGGGCCTTTATCATGCACAGTGTCCCCTCAGGAGGTCAGACACAGGACTGGAGGAAGGGTGGTCTCATAAGTCCTAGTACATGTGACCTGTGTCTTCACTATACTAGACTTTCCAGGAATGGTGGTGTCTTCCTAGGCGTGAGAACTTTTATACAGGTAGTGTAAGAGTTTCCCTGAATTACAGACCAGATGCTAACTGGCATTCTGAACTCTAGTTCAGGGACTGCAGACAGTAGTGCAGGGTATGGAGTTCATGTAGATGACCATTCCCCATGGGAGAGACAGGGTTACTATGACATTGAGGGGCAGTGAGTAGCTCCTCTGGAACTCATCTGTTTCACTTTGCTTGATGGTAACCTGAAAAACAAGGTATAGGTGGTACATACCATTGTAAGTCATATAAACTTGCTACAGTAATAACAACATGGGGGTGTCTCTGTGGAGGAGAAAGAAGTTGACTGTCAGTAACTTTCTGAGTCCCCTGAGTTAACCCTATCCCCAAGTTTCCCTGTCCTGAGACTTTTCAGGAAGTAAAAGAACACCTGGGCCAGCATGGAGAGATGGGTCTGTGCAGCTTGGGTGCCAACCAGCTGTGGAGGGGTACATTTTATCCCCCTTCCCAGGATGCAGGCAGCAAATACACTCCAGTCTTAGGCCTGGGAAAGCTGTTTGGGTTTTAGCAGAGACCACGTTCCAGCAGCACTCTTAAATGAATCTGTAAAGGACCTGCTGCAAATGAGTGAGATGTTTATGGGCACCTCTCTACTAAACTCCTACCTCATGGCAGAGACTATCAGAACTCAAGGGCAATCTAGTTCTTTTTACCTGGTCTCCCAGAAGTCACTAGTCTGTATGACTTCAATCCCCCCTCAATATCACACCAAATTTACCCAGCAGTCAGAATGACATGGAAAGGATAATTTGGATATCCAGGATATCAGAAAATGAAATAATTGTTTGAAAATGGGCCATACCAGCTTGTGAGCATATTTTAGGAAGATTTTGAAAGTTCCATTAAGATAAATTTTATTTGAAAATGTAGAAATAACAAACTTTTTCAAAACTCCAAAGTAGAGTCTCATGACAACATAAAAACTAACTAAAAACAGAACAATATCTTACTAAGGCCTAGTCTTGCAGAAAGTATCTCAGTGTGCACTAAGACAGTCTGGAAGACTCTGCTGGATGAATACATCCCTGTCTGTTAGTGCAAAGACTGAGCTGATGTCATACCCATAGGTTACAGTTAGAAATGTGCCTGTCAGAACACTGCCCTTACTCTTGATGTCCCTGGTCAGCTGTAAATGTTCTCCCGTCTTTTACTTTATCTAGCTTCTTGAGCTGTTGTTTTGTGTGTAAGCACAGACAATTTTCTAAGGAAACTTTCACTAGGGAAAAATGATAGCCTTGGGAGAATATACTGAAGATTCCCACAGACCTGAGAAGTGGGCCAGAACTTACAAGCATTAGACACATATAGTAGGGTTTCCCATAGATTCTTGTGGAAATAGTGCCGATGTTGCTAACGTCATGAGAGTCCCTGAGGCAGAGACTGCTGGAAAGGGGTGCACAGAAGCCCAAAGTTTCCCCCCTCCCCACTCCCTGAAGCTTTAATTGCACAGTGATCTTTAATAGCAATGCGAGAGAGAACATCTAACAGCAGCTTGACTCATTCTCTCTTTATGGCCCTTTGAGAAGTAAAAAGTTCTTCCTAGACGAACTTGTCTTTATAATGCTTAAGAAGTGAGGGGTGATGACATATTATCTCCATTTTTAGCTGAGAGCCAAGACCCCAGGAATTCAGTGATGCAGGTATCCTGAGTCCTCTTGGCACTCCTCCACTAGGTGATGCTGTCTTGTCAGAAGCAAGCCTGGTGAGAGCAAGAATGGAGTCCAGGCATGCAGCAGGAGGCATGCTCTGGATGGAGTAGCCTGGTTTCCTGCTAATGAGGGGAATTCCACCAGCCCAGGAGCATCTTTCACAACCTGCATTTTTGTTTGGTCTCATGTGAAGGCTTGTGCTGCTGCCAGAATGTTTTCTAGTGTCCTGCCAGCTCTGATGAAGTTAGCCGGCTCTCAACACTTTGATGGTCTTCTGATGGGAACATAGCATAGGTGCTTGGAAAGTCCTCAGCCACAGGTTGGGGTAAATAGCACGTGTTCCCCTATTGCTTAACCCTATTTGGAGCATCTAGATCTAGGAAATTGTGGAAAGATTTGGTTAAATCTCACAGGGGAAGCAGGAACCTGAGTGAACCATGTAGCTTTATTTCAAAATCTCTTTTCCTACTGTAGAGACCAGGAGAGTTTTCTTTTTAGAAGACTATTCTAGCAAAGAGGTAGTGGTGTCTCTACTACCATGTTCTAGGGTCACTTTGTTTAAAAAAAAAATGCTGCTGACCTGGGAGGAGAGGCTTCCTTTAGGGCTGTTTTCACAAATCACCATAGAGAGCTCAGATCCTGGAAGATAACTGCATGGGGCTCCCCTCAGAATCATTGTCTGCTGTGTTCCATCTGCCATTTCTTAAGATGCAATGTCCTTTCGGGGATGGGGTCTTGTAGGTGTGTAGGTTAGAAGACAGTCTTTGGGTGTCTATTCCAGGAGTGGGTTATAGAGGCAGGCAAATAGCCTGGGTGGCTGAATTTGCTACCGTAATGTGAGTTTTCCTGGGTGTTTTGTGGCACACCCAACATCAACTCACAGCCATTCATGATGATGAAAAGGGGTCATATTGAAGACTGTGAATATCTGAGCCACGACAGTGACGGTATCACACCTGTGACCAGTGTCTTCACTCTCTGAATATTTCAGATAATGAAACCTCCAGGCACTTGCCAACTCTTTAAAATATAGACACTCTGGCTTATTTGGGATGAAGTAAAAGGCACATAGTATAATGATTGGAGTACAATTTGATGAACTTCTTCCTTATTTCACTTTATTGTCATGGTACAGTTAGGGTTTGGGCAAAAACAGAATGCAAATGAAGATGCATCAGGTCAGGGACCATCTGTGGTGCTGTGTTAGGAACATGATTATGGTTTAGGAGGCAAACTCATGAAGCTGAGGCATCCAGAGAGTACCAATAGAGAGGACTCTCATACAGGCCCAGTAGATATGAGAGAAGTAGGGACAGGGAGGGATCAGGTTGTCTGGTTATAGAGACAACTTAGGTATTACTTGTGTCTCCCAATGAACTTAACTCAAAGGCACAGTCACAAGAGTCTGGGTAATAGAGCTCATCTTGGGTCTATCTTGACATGGAACAGTTTAGATAGAGCAAAAAAGTGTTTGATGTCACAGAGCTGACTGGGACACTGTAGCAGCTACCAGGATAGAAGGTAGCACAGTGTACATCTCGCAAGAGTTTATGTGCGCAAGTACCAACAAATTGTTTACTCTGTCTAAAGAAATGGTGTCTTCAATTTTGAAAACTCAAGTCTTGAAGCACTGCCTTAAAAACTTCTCTTGCTAGGTGTAGAGTTAACATAAGCATCTACTGAAGGCAGTTCCTCTGGGGTCTGATCATCCTTCCAGAATTTCCTAAAACCACAGTAACAAAAGACTAAAGAAGGAAGACTGTGGATGAAGAGTGAAGTACCACAGTGTAGATGAAGGCAGAAGACCACCATAGAGAGATTATCAGATACTTCAGGGCAAAGCAATGAAAACTATAAATCACCAAAGAATCTGAAGAAGACACTAGAAGATGAAGGAACTTCCATGTTCCTGAATTGACAAAACTGTTACTGTTAAAATGGCTACATCACCAAAAAGAATCTACTGATCCAATGGAATCATCATCAACATTTCAATAATGGCTGGTTTTGTTACTGTGGCTCTGTGATATAATTTGAAATCAAGTACTGTGATTTATCTAGCATTATTGTTTCTGTGTAGAATCACTTCAGCTCTGTGATGCCCTCTGTTCTTTCATAATAATTTTAGGGGTTTTTTTCTGTTTCCCCTAAGTTGTCCCTAACTTCCAGACATATGACCTGGCATGTGTCTTCTCTCTATCCCCCACATACATACAAGAAGCTGGTGTGTTGTTATCGTCAGTGTGACCTAGAGTCACATGAGAACAGGCAACCTCAGCTGAAAAATTACCTCAATCAGATTGGCCTGTGACTATGTGACTATGTGAGAGAGTGTCTTGACTGATAACTGATATGGCAACACCCAGCACATAAGGACATAGTGGGTGCCATTGTCCCTAGTCAGGTGAACATGGGCTGTTTAAGAAAACTAGCTGAGCATGACCCAGGGAGTGAGCCAGTCACCAGCATTTCTTCATGATTTTTGCTTCAGTTCCTTTGTAAATTCCTGCCCTAACTTCCTTCAGTGATGAATTATGATCTAGAAACACACCAAACAAACGAACAAGCATACATAATAAAAATTTAGAGATTGTTTCTAGTCATGAGGGAGGGCTTGCTATTAATTCTCTGTGTAAGTGGGGACATGCTGAAGGCCCTGTGGAGATGTGAACCTAGAAGCTCACAGTTTATGCCGAACACTTGTCCTTTAGCACATGAGTTCCCTATTGAGAACAAGGCTTGACTCATGTGTTCTGTTTCAGTAGGCTCTGTGGGTCCACTCTCTGCTCCCTGTATTTGCAACTGAAACTCTATTCTATTTCTTTTCTTTCATTACTGTTATGATTTGGGAATGGCTCTCTTGGATCATCAGGTAGCCTAGATCTTAATCTAAGAACCCAGAGCTCTTATGCCTTGATAAACCTTTAAAGAATCATGAGTTGCATTGTTCTTAATTGTGTTATTCCGATTTATCCATTGAAGTCCCAACTTCTTAGAATGTAACTGCATTTGGAACTGGGACCTTCTAAGAGACAATTAAGTTAAAAGTGAGCTCACCAGAGTTATCCCTAATCTAATGTAACTGATATACTTAAGGAAAGAGGAGCTCAGGACACAGACGGTACACAAGGATGACCATGTGAGCGCACAGGTAGGAGGTCATTTATAAGAAGCCTGAGGAGGAACCCACCTGCTTACACCTTAATCTTGGCCTTCTTCATCCAGACAAGTTTCTGTTATTTAAACCACTCTTCATGGGCTCCTTCACAGGAGGATGGGAGGGCCATGTGGATCCTGGAAGCTCATCACACTTGGGAAAGCCCAAGCTTACTGACTTAATCATTTTTCACCAAATATCTGTGGAATATCAACACTGGGTACATGCAATGGGCACTAGGGGCATAAATACCCATGTACTTGTATGAGGGAAACACATTTTAAACTTTGTGTTCTGAGGACCTAAGTCATCTCACATAGACTATAACATGGACCTAGTCTCATTCCGTGAATAAGAGAGAGAATCACTTGGGAAGAGTGTGAGCTATGCTGGGTTGGCCTGGGGGCATGTCTGTGGAGGACTGTATTAAGTTAATTGATACAGGGAGACTGAGCCCATTGTGGTTGGCACCATGTCTTAGGTAGGGGCTTCTGGACAATACAAGAATGGCGTAGTCAAGGTGATTATGGGCAAGCAAGTATATGAGCATCTATGCATTCATTTTTATCTGCTATTGACTATGGATACAATGTGACTGTTTGAAGTTCTGATTTGACTTTCCCACAAAGACAAACTCGATATAGGAGTTGCAAGATGAAATAAATCCTACCCTACAAAAAAAATCAACTATAAAGTGATTGGTTACTCCCACAGTGTTTGTGCCACTCTGTGCACCAGTGGGCATGTTTTGTTGGGGCAGCCAATATTGTATCAGGATTCACAACCAGATAAGATTGATATTACTTTTCTTCTCCGATATCACACATAGCACCTTTCCACCATGAAAACTAGTCAGTAGAGATTAAATGCTTACATCAGTATCAGCTAAGATTTTCCTTGTTCTATAGCTCAAATATGTGGTGTTTTCAACAATAGGGTCTTAACCCTCAAGTTCTAGAGAGTAATCAAGAGCATCAACAATAGCCTTCAATATTTGGGTATCTGTAGGTTTTTACTAACCAAGGACTACCAAAGAAGCAATCCAACCTGACACAGGGCTTTTTATTTTCTGTGATGTCTTGTAGGGATATCATCACCCTGTTATAGGATAATTCCATTTTATCTTTTTATATATGTGTATGTATATATTTTATGAAGCTTCTATAGTAGTAGATTTCCATATAACTTGGAAAGACCTTTAGGTGTTTATTTCTCCTTTACCATGCTCTTCACCCCTTATCCTGATTTAGCCCTTCCTGTTCCATTATTCCCCTTTTACCATGCAAATCATGCCATTCTGTCTCCCATCCCTTGATAGCCCTTATTAATTTTCTAACCTCTACAGGCGTTCCAGATAAAATGCACAAATCTTTAGATTCAAAGCTAATAACCAAAAAATGAGAGAAAACATGGGTTATTTGGTTTTCTGGGTCTGAGTCACTCCACTAAGAAAGATTATTTCCAGGTCCATCCAGGTACCTGTGAATATCATTATTTGGTTTTTCCCAATGACTGAATAATATTCCATTTTAAATATACCACATTTTTATTGTCCATTCATCAGTTGATGGACATCTAGGCTGTTTCCATTTCCAGGATGTTGTGAATAGAGCAGCAGTGAATGTGGATGAGTATCTCTATAGTAGAGTACAAAGTCCATTAGTTATATAACCAAGTGAAATAGCTGGGTCATGTGGTAGATAGATTTCTAGTTTTTTGTGAGGAACCTCCATACTGATTTCTATAACGGCTACCAGTTTGAACTCCTACCAGAGATGAGTAAATATTCCCCTTTCCCTACACCTATACCAGGATTTGTTACTTTTTTTTTTAAATCTTAGCCTATTCTAACTAAACTAGAATTAGATGAAATCTCAACATTGGTTTGATTTGCATTGCCCTGATGGCTAACAATGTTGACCATGAAAAAAATTCTCAGCCGTTTGTATTTCCTCTTTTGAGATCTTTGTTCAGTTCTAGGTCTCATTTATTTTTCTATTAGGTAGCTTTTGAGTTCTTTGTATAGAATGGATACTCACTTTCATCAGGTGAATACCTGGTAAACATTTTTACCACCATTCTATAGGCTGCCTCTTTATTCAAACAATGATGCTCTTTTTTTGTACAGAAACTTTTTAGTTCCATAAGTTCTCATTTTAAACTGTTGGTCTTAATGCCTACATTACTGAATCTCTGTTCAGAAGTCTTTTACCTTGCTACTGAGTTCACACATAGTCTCTGTTTTCTCCTTGCTCATATTCTGGCATCAAGTCTTATGTTGAGGTCCTTGATCTATTTGAAATTGAGTTCTGTACAGGGTGAGGAATAAGGATCAGTTTCATTTTCTTCATGTAGTTAACCAGTTTGACTTGCACTATGTTTTTAAAGATGCTTTCATTTCTCAAGTGTGTATTATTGGGCCCTTTGTCTAATCAGGCGGGTGTATGTATGAACGTGGGCTTATTTGTGGGTCCTTAATTCTATTCATTAATATGTATGTTTTTATGCCAATACCATGCTGTTCTTATTACTATAGCTCTGTAGTATAACTTGAAATCTGAGATGGTGATATCTCCAGGAATTTTTGTTGTTCAGGACCATTTTTGCTATCCTGTGTTTTTTGTTTTCATGCAAAATTCAATTTCTGGGAAGAATTACATTGGAATTTTGATGGGGATTTTATCGAATCTTTAGATAGATTTTGGGATGTTAACTTTTAACTATCCACAAAATTAATTACCTTCAGCATGTATGTATGGAATTTTCTTGTCAGATCTTTATATGGTCCAGTTAACAAAGTTGAACTGATGCAAGCTAGGAGGAAGTAGGAAACAAATTTAAAGGATGAGGCTCAGTTTTTAAATGCCTAAGACATGCCCAGTCAGGAGCTTGGTATCAGTGTCCACTGAGACTGTGCCATCTGAAGTTAAAAATAAAAAAAATATATAGTTTAAATGAAGTTACATCACACGAGGTGATTATGCTCTCTCCTAAGAGCCATAGATCATCTAACAAAAACTTCAGTGTCAGACAAGAGAAAACTCCCTTCAAGTTGTATATATGTAAGACGATAATTATAGAAGAAAAGGCTATGAATCTGAGAGGGAAGGGGCTATGACAGGAGTTGGAGTGGGAAGAGGGAGGGGAGGAAATAACATAAATATTATACTCATGTATGAAATCCTCAAAAACAAATAAAACAAGAAGGCAAGACACAGGCTCAGACAGAGGGCAAGGTTGATAGCAGTCACTCTACTGGATGGCACTGTTTTCCTTGGCACATCTTCTGAGGTCTTTCTAAAATGTCATTCTCAAGGGCATGCCTTTGCTTTCAAGCTGGTGGTTCTTCAAGGCTTTGGCTAACACTTCTTCAAGACTAATGAGGCAAAGAGACACTGTCTAACAGGACTCAGAACTCTCTTTAATTCCTGTGTGATGAATTAAGAGTACAAGAAACTGAGATGACTGCACTTCCCTGTTTGTCACCCCAGCAAGCACAATTTGTTACAGTAGATCTCAGTTTGCTTCTGTAATTAATATTCTAGGAATCAGGATGTGTGCCAAACAGTAGTGATGGATGACTTCATTCTTCTATTATGAAAATGTTCAAGAATGAAAAAGGGAAATGAGACAATGGATACCAATAGGTAGCTACCAATTACTTTCATTAGTCATTAACATATTACCATATTATATTGCTGAAGCATCTGGAAGTAAAGAAGTGATGTTAAGGACACTGGGACGTATCATCCCCCTAGAGCTTCAGGACAAAGCCTTTCAGAATTAAGACATGTCTCCATGTAAACACATTGCTGTTACCTTACCACACAAAACTGGCATTGATCACCCAGTAGTCTATGTACCCTCAATTTGATAGGTCACTTTAGCTTAGGTCCTTGAACCTCAGTTTTGCTTATTATATTGTGCTTGTTAAGTGGTGATAAGCGCAGTGCTTTCTTCCTCACAGGGCTTTTATGAGAATATGAAAAGTAGAACTTGATCCCTTTGAAAGACTCAAAGCACTCTACTTCGTTGATGGAATATCTATGTGTGGAAGTGAGAGCTCTCAGAGACAGAGATGCTTGAACCCTTCTCAGAGATAGCACACATGGGTAACTCTCAAGATAGGCGCCCGATGTCATGTCACAGAAGATTATTCCTTTGTTGGGTAGACATAAAAATAGAAGTCAAAAAACAAACTCACAGTTTCCTGGATAATCACCATGGCATGGTCTAATTAACTCTTTCAATCCTGTAAGGATTTACTTCCTCAGGTTTGATTCCTGCGAGAGAAAGACTCCACACACAAGGCCTAAACACAGCTATGTCTTACCTCAGCGGTGATTAACTAAAATCACTAGGATAGGCTTTAATCCAGTTTGACTGGTGTCTTCATAAGAAAAAGGGTTTGTGACACAGATGCACACAGAGGAAAGACCACTTGAGAATACAGTGAGATGACACTTTGTGCCAGGATTTACTAGACTGGCTTACATGGTAGAGAGTGGTCTAACAATAGCTGTCTGTACTCTCAAAAGGCAGAGAACCCAATGGTGTTCCACGAAGCTGGGTCCTGAGTAGGCTCAGTACCATGCTTAAAGGCTGGAAACTTCCTGGAGAGACACTGATAATGAACTTGTGTAGAAAAGCTGAAGAAGATGGAATCTGACATCAGCAGACAATGTAAGACACACTTGATCAGGAAACAAAAGAACTTATGTAGTGTTCTGGATTTTACCTTCCCAGTCCATTGAATTGTGCTACTCACATTCAGGAGAGGCAGGATCTCACATTATAAATTCTAGGAGCTCAACCACACTTGTGCACACTCTGCCATGTTTCTGATGCTTCTTCTTAAAGTTCAAATCTCATGTCACTCATTATTTGCTCTCTAATCTTTACTGAGTCATATGTATGCATGAATGTGATAAATGGGATCTAGGACCATCTTGAACTTGTGACCTTCATGTCTGTACATCCTAAATGTTGTAACTACATATTATAAATGTTTATAACACCCCCAATTTCTCTGATGCAAGGCCTTAAACCTAGGGCTTCATTCATACTAAGAAAGACCTTTACCAACTGAGTTGCATCCCAAGGCTTAGAAAATCATATTATTTTAAGCTTGGACATGCTCTGGAAAAGTTCATGGTCAGTACCTTTAGAAAACATTGAACATTTTTCTTTTTGTTCTGGAGAATCAGTGCCTTTAAAAACCTTGGATTACAAACAAAACAAAACCAACCAACCTGTGGTAATATGATTAACATGAAAAAATTTTAAAGTTGTTTGGGTATTGGGAAATTTCTTCCTAGTGTGCAACACCCTTTCACATCCTGTGACTCATGCTTGCAAACATACTCCAGGAAGTGTTGGAACAGAAGGTTCTTCAAGTCCTTTGGAAGGTCTATTTTTAGGTAAAACAGTTCCCTTATCTTTCTAATAATTCCTTTTCTGAATTTTCTCCTACATCAATATCCTTCTCTGTCTTTGCTTCTTTTTCATGGCCCCAGGCTTAGCTGTGTCTGGAGAGGTAAACTATTCTGCCTACCCTCCAGGCTTTTTGTTCAGGCAGCAAATGTGTGAATCAGACAAATCAGGTGTTCTAAGTGTCACTCATTATAAAATAGAATTATGACACTAGTTCAATAATTGATGAATTATTAATTTTCCACAAAGGAGATGAAACTGAGGCCATAGAATTAACATCAGTAGATTTAGCTCTTGAAAACTCTACTTGGTTTTTTTTTGGGGGGGGGTAAAATCTTTTTTTATTGATTCTTTTATTGAGCTCTACATTTTTTCTGCTCCCCTCCCTGCTTCTCTCCTCCCTTTCAACCCTCTCCCAAGGTCCTCATGTTCCCAATTGACTCTGGAGATGTTGTCTTTTTCTGCTTCAAGAAATAGGTCATCAAAAGAACAAATAATCCAATAAAAAAAGAGAAAAATCTACTTGTAATGCTTAAAACATGATGGTTTGGAGTACAATGTGTGGTAATTACAGTAGCACTTACTTTGTTTCTGGGGGTCAGAACTTTAGGAGGGGAAAGCAGTGAAGGCAGTGTTTAATAACTTCACTTAGAGCCACGACTAGTTTTCTGATCCCCTTCGCATCCCTTTCCTTCCTCTCCCCTTCTCTCTCTCTCTCTCTCTCTCTCTCTCTCTCTCTCTCTCTCTCTCTCTCTCTCCTTTTACTTATTTACTTTTTGGTTAAAAAAGATGTTCTTTTATCAGATAAGTTGCTTTAGCACAGCTATGGTTAAAATACTAATAAACATTGTTTCCATTACTAAGTTATATTTTTTTTAATTCTCACCAAAGGTATCATCATCCCTAATTCTAAGCCATACTACAGAGTGGAAGTTATAAAAACCACATGATAGCCAATGACTGTGACACACACCTTCAATTCCAGCACTTGGGAGGCAGAGTTTGGCAGATTTCTCTGAGTTCGAGGCCAGTCTGGTCCACAGCGTGAGTTCCAGGACAGCCAGGACTGTTGCACAGAGAATCCTGTCAGGGACCAACCTCAACAAAAATAACTCTTGCCAGGGTAGAGGTGAGGGGATTTAGAAATATAACATGAAGACGTGAATGAAAATAATAAAATGAAGAAACATATAGGATAGTATTAGGAGGGAATTCCATTGAGTACTAAAAATTCACTTGCGTTTAATTTCCAACTGCTTAAAATAACCCTGACCCCAAAAGGTAGGAGTAAGACAAAAGACTGCATTAAGAAGGAAAAATGAACATATGAATTGAAGGTCACAGGCTTTGTTTTTAGTTAAATATTCCCTTGGTAGAACAAAGCAAATCACACTCATACACTAGACCAAAACATTCTGTAGGCAAACCACTCCCTGGGTGGAATCCAAAGTTATCTCCTTAAGGGAACTAGAACTTAATGGGATTTTTAGAGTCTTGTGTGAGGTAGGAACAATCTACTTCTCAATTCCTGGAGTATAAGGTCTGGCTATTAGCCACACCTGTTGACAATAACATTGAGACAGCAGAACTCTGGTGAATCTTTGTTTGATTTAGAAGCACAATAACCTTGAAAGAACTAGAGGTAAGTTCCAATTCTCTGCTCAGAGAGAATTGGACAATGTGGGAATAGGCTCACATTTCTGGGCCTCCACAGAAACCATATCTGGAAAAACCAAAACGAACCAACCAACCAACCAACCAACCAAACAAACAAACAAACAAACAAAAAACAGACAGACAAAATCCCCACATGGTATTGGCATAAAAATAGACATGTTGATCAATGGAATTGAATTGAAAACTCAGACTTAAGTCCACAAATCTATGGGCACCTGATTTTTGATAAAGAATCCAGTAAAAAAGATTTTTAATTTTAAAAAACCATGAAAAAAGCATCTTCAACAAATGGTGCTAGTCTAACTGAATGTTGGCACGTAGAAGAATGCATATATAGACTCATATCTATCACCCTGCATAAAACTCAAATTCAAATTGCTCAAAGACATCAACGTAAAACCAGATACACTGAACCTAATAGAAGAGAAAGTGAGGAATAGCCTTGAATGCAGTGTCACAGGAGACTACTTCCTGAACAGAACGCCAATCTCTTAGGCACTAAGATCAATAATTAATAATGGGACATCATGAAATTGAAAAGCATCTATAAGGCAAAAGACACTGTCAGTAGGACAAAAATGACAGTCCACAGAATGGGAAAAGATTTTCACCAACTCCACATCTAACAGAAAGCTGATGTCCAAAATATAAAAAGAACTCTTTCTTTCCTTTACTTTTTATTTGAGACAACGCCTGTTTATCCCAGGCTGGTCTTCAACTTTGATTATGATTCTTTATAATCAAAGATGACTTTGCATTTTCTGTTTTCTCTTCCTCTACCTCTGGAATGCTGGAATAATAGGCATAAATCATCATACTCTTTCAGAGGTATATCTTTTAAAAATGTATTTCTTACATGTATACAATGTATTTTGATCTTATTGACCTCCTTCCCCCTCCAACTCCTATCAGATCCTTTCTCTCACACACCCTATAAGCTTTATGTCTTCTTCCTCTACCTCCTATAATTCTTGAGTCCATTTAGTGCTGACCATATGTACCTGAGTATAGGACCATCTATGAGAGCATGGGGAGACACAATTTTAATGCTGAGATTTTACTAGTAAATGGAGTAACCTTTAGCTTGTTCCTTGGGCAGCTGAGGAGAGGGTGCCTGAATTGGCTTTATCCTATAGCCACACTGATAAACATCTTGCATATCTCCATAGAACCATCACCTGGTGATGGATGGAGATAGAGATAGAGACCCACATCTGAGCACTGGACTGAGCTCCCAAGGTCCAAATAAGGAGCAGAAGGAGGGAGAACATGAGCAAGGAAGTCAGGACCATGAGGAGTGCGCCCACTCACTGAGATGGAGGGGCTGATCTAATGGAAGCTCACCAATGCCAGCTGGACTGGGACTGATGGAGCATATGATCAAACCGGACTCTCTGAATGTGGCTGACAATGAGGGCTGACTGAGAAGCCAAGGACAATGGCACTGGGTTCTGATTCTACTGCGTGTACTGGCTTTGTGGGAGCCTAGTCTGTTTGAATGCTCACTTTCCTAGACCTGGATGGAGCGGGGAGGACCTTGGACTTCCCACAGGGCAGGGGACCCTGATTGCTCTTTGGACTGGAGGGGCTTAGGGGAGAGGGGGAGGGAAATGAGAGGAGGAAAGGAGGTGGAAATTTTTAATAATAATAATAATAATGATAAAATAAATAAAAATTCATGAACTACCAGAACTTGATAGAGAGTAAAACAATTCTAATTTTTATAAAATGCAAAGAATGAAGTGGAAAATTATAAGAAAGCACCACCTTGAACTTCAATCAATAGAGAATGTATCATGAGGCATATCCCAGTTGATTCCTTCTGCAGGGAACCTGCTATTCATAGGGTCCTGGTATTTCTCTTCCTTGGTTTTAAAATTCCATGACTATGGACTTTACTGTTACTTTTGCCCCCAAAGACAAATGCCATCTTCCTTATGTTGAGAATTTTGTAGTTTGTCTGGGTCAGAATTCTTAAAGCATATTTCGTTTTGTCTGTACATTTGCCATGGAGGCTGACCTAAGGACATAGGGCCCAGTTTGACACTGTGTCACCTTCGGCATCATTGGCTTGAAGGGAGATGCAGAGAACAAATGTCCACCAGTGGTGCTTTTGGGCATTAGAGATGGAGTGTAGAACTCCCACCTCAGGGAAATCAGTGAGTAGTGTGATGAATTCATATATTAAAGAATTAAGGATACATCTGAGTGATTGTAGAGTATTCAGGAACACCTACATCACACCCCTCCCTCACTCCCACCAAGGTTCACAGATCACCCAGGAAAAGTGGAAGAAAGAACCAGAGGTTTGGGAGGACCTGAGCAAAACAGTGTCTTCTGGCTATGACAGGACCATTACACAAGTAGTGTCAACCTGCACAGGAGCAAGCCAGTTAACCTTCCAGCATGGAGTGGAGAGGGACTCATAAGCCCACCCTTAGCTGAGGAGCTTGTTGCTTCTAGGGGAGAGAGAGTCAGTGTTTTTTTTTTAATATTTTTTTCAAAGTTTATTAAATTATAAAAGTTTCCATTTCTGCCCCTCCTCCCAACACCCTCCCACTTCCCCCACTCCCTCTCCTCCTCCCTCTCCATCCCTAAGAGTAGACAGGGTTTCCTGCCCTGTGGGAAGTTCAAGTTCCTCCCCCCTCCCTCCAGGTCCAGGAAGGAGTATCCAAACAGACTGGATCCCAAAAATCCAGTATATGCAGAGGAAACAAGTCCCAGTGTCATTGTCAATGGCTTTTCAGAAAGGCTCCGGGCCAGCCACACCCAGAGAATCCAGCCACGTGCTCGTTCAGTTCCAGTCCAGCTGGCCTTGGTGAACTCTCATTAGATCAGTCCCCTTGTATCAGTGGGTGATAGCATCCCTCGCAGTCCTGATTTCTTTTTTAATTTTCTTCATCCTTCTCTCCTCATTTGGACCGTGGAGGACTCAGTCCGGTGCTCCAATGTGGGTCTCCGTCTGTATCGCCATCCATCGTCGGATGAAGGTTTCCTCTGCTCTTGCCTTCTTTGTTCACGTTCTCCTTCCTTCTGCCTCTCGTTTGGACCTAGGGATAGGTCCAGTGTTCCCACGTGGGTTTCTGCCTCCATCTCCCTTCGTCGCCTGATGAGGGTTCTATGGTGATATGCAAAATGTTCATCAGTATGGTTGTGGGACAAGGTCGGTTCAGGCACCCTCTCCTCTGTCCAGAGAACAATCTGGGGATCTCTCCTTGGACCTGGGATCCCCTTTATACTCAACTCTCTTGTAAACCCTAAAATGACTCCCTTAGTTGAGGTATATACTTCCCTGATCCCATATCTATCCATTCTCCCTCCCCCCCATCCCAGTCCCCCGATCTTTCCCCATTCCTCCCCTACTCCCTTCTCTCTAACCCTCTCCCCTTCCAACAACTCCCCCCACCCCCCCATGCACCCGAGGTTACCTGGCACTCTTGTCTATTTCCAATCTCCAGGAGGATAGCTACATGATTTTCATCAGGTTCACCTTCTTATTTAGCTTCTCTAGGATCACGAATAATAGGCTCAAAACCCTTTTATTATGGTTAGAATCCACTTATGAGTGAATACATACCATATTCCTCTTTTTGGGTCTGGCTTACCTCACTCAGTAAAGCGTTTTCTATTTCCATCCATTTGCATGCAAAATTCAAGATGTCATTGTTTTTTACCGCTGAGTAAAACTCTAATGTATATATGTTCCACACCTTTTTTAACCATTCTTCTATTGAGGGGCACCTAGGTTGTTTCCAGGTTCTGGCTATTACAAATAGTGCTGCTATGAACATAGTTGAACAAAAGCTTTTGTAGTATGTTAGGGCATCTCTTGGGTATATTCCCAAGAGTGGAATTGCTGGGTCCTGAGGGAGGTTGACTCCCAGTTTCCTGAGAAACCGCCACACTGATTTCCACAGTGGCTGCACAAGTTTGCATTCCCACCAACAATGGATGAGTGTTCCCCTCATTCCACATCCTCTCCAGCATTGGCTATCATTGGTGTTTTTGAGTTTGGCTATTCTGACAGGTGTAAGATGATATCTCAAAGTTGTTTTGATTTGCATTTCCCTGATCGCTAAGGAGGTTGAGCATGACCTTAAGTGCTTTTTAGCCATTCGAAGTTCATCTGTTGTGAATTCTCTGTTCAGTTCAGTACCCCATTTTTTAATTGAGTTAATTAGAGTTTTAGTGTCTAGTTTCTTGAGTTCTTTGTATATTTTGGAGATCAGACCTTTGTCTGTTTAGGGGTTTGTCAAGATCTTCTCCCAGTCAGAAGGTAGCCTTTTTGTCTTACTGACAGTGTCCTTTGCTTTACAGAAGCTTCTCAGTTTCAGTAGGTCCCATTTATTTATTGTTTCTCTTATTGTCTGCACTCCTGGGGTTCTGCTTAGGAAGTGGTCTCCTGTGCCTATATCTTGTAGACTACTTCCCGCTTTCTCTTCTATCAGGTTCAAAGTGGTTGGATTAATGTTGATGTCTTTAATCCACTTGGACCTGAGTTTTGTGCATGGTGATAGATATGGATCTATTTTCATTCTTCTACAGGTTGACATCCAGTTATGCCAGCACCATTTGTTAAAGATGCTATCCTTCTTCCATTGTATAGCTTTAGCTCCCTTGTCAAAAATCAGGTGTTCACACGTTTGTGGGTTAATACCTGGGTCTTCTATTCGATTCCATAGGTCAACTTCTCTGTTCTTATGCCAATACCAAGCTGTTTTCAATACTGTTGCTCTGTAATAGAGTTTGAAGTCAGGGATGGTAATGCCTCCAGAAGCTCCTTTATTGTATAAGATTGTTTTGGCTATCCTGGGTTTTTTGTTTTGCCATATAAACTTGATTATTGTTCTCTCAAGGTCTGTGAAGAAGTTTGATGGGATTTTGATGGGAATTGCATTGAATCTATAGATTGCTTTTGGTAGAATTGCCATTTTTACTATGTTGATTCTCCCAATCCAAGAGCAGGGGAGGTCTTTCCATTTTCTGGTATCCTCCTCAATTTCTTTCTTCAAGGATTTAAAGTTCTTATCAAATAGGTCTTTCACTTCCTTGGTTAGAGTTACCCCAAGATACTTTATGCTATTTGTGGCTATCATGAAAGGTGATGTTTCTCTGATTTCCCTCTCTGCTTCTTTATCCTTTGTGTATAGGAGGGCTACCGATTTTTTGGAGTTAATCTTGTATCCTGCCACATTACTAAAGGTGTTTATCAGCTGTAGGAGTTCTTTGGTAGAGTTTTTGGGGTCTCTTATGTACACTATCATATCGTCTGCAAATAACAAAAGTTTAACTTCATCCTTTCCAATTTGAATCCCCTTGATCCCCTTATGTTGTCTTATTGCTATTGCTAGAACTTCAAGCACTATATTGAAGAGGTATGGTAAGAGTGGACAGCCTTGTCATGTTCCTGATTTTAGTGGAAAGGCTTTGAGTTTCTCTCCATTCAATTTGATGTTAGCTGTCGGCTTGCTGTATATTGCTTTTATTATATTTAGGTATGATCCTTGTATCCCCAGTCTCTCCAACACCTTTATCATAAATGGGTGTTGAATTTTGTCAAATGCTTTTTCAGCATCCAATGAAATGATCATATGGTTTTTTTCTTTCAGTTTATTTATATGATGGATTACATTGATAGATTTGCGTATGTTGAACCAGCCCTGCATCTCTTGGATGAAGCCCACTTGATCATAATGGATAATTTTTCTAATGTATTCTTGGATTCGGTTTGCCAGTATTTTATTGAGTATTTTTGCGTCAATGTTCATGAGTGAGATTGGTCTGTAATTCTCTTTCTTGGTCGTGTCTATGAGTGGTTTTGTTATCAGGGTAACTGTAGCCTCATAAAAAGAGTTTGGCAATGATTCTTCTGTTTCTATATTGTGAAATACATTAAGGAGTATAGGTATTAGCTCTTCCTGGAAGTTGTGGTAGAATTCTGCATTGAAACCATCTGCTCCTGGGCTTTTTTTGGTAGGGAGATTTTTAATAACAGCTTCTAATTCTTCACGACTGACAGGTCTATTTAGGTTGTTCACCTGGTCTTGGTTCAACTTTGGTATCTGGTACTTATCTAAAAAAATGTCCATTTCTTGTACATTTTCCAACTTTGTCGCATATAAATTTTCGTAGTAAGATCTAATGATTCTCTGAATTTCCTCTGTGTCTGTGGTTATGTCCCCCTTTTCATTTCTGATCTTATTAATTTGCATGTTCTCTCTCTGCCGTTTGATTAATTTGGATAGGGGCTTGTCGATCTTGTTGATTTTTTCCAAGAACCAGCTTTTTGATTCATTGATTCTTTGGATTGTTTTCTGTGTTTCTATTTTGTTGATCTCAGCCCTCAGTTTGATTATTTCCAGTCTTCTACGACTCCTGGGTGAATCAGCTTCTTTTTTTTCTAGAGCTTTCAAGTGTGCTGTTAAGTCTCCAATGTGTGTTTTCTCCGTTTTCTTTAATTGGGCACTTAGTGCTATGAACTTTCCTCTTAGCACTGCTTTCATAGTGTCCCATAGGTTTGAGTATGTTGTGTCTTTATTTTCATTAAATTTAAGGAAGACTTTAATTTCTTTCTTTATTTCTTCCTTGACCCAGGGGTGATTCAGTAGTTGACTGTTCAACTTCCATGAATTTGTTGGCTTCCTGGGGGTAGCACTGCTGTTGAATTCTAACTTTAATCCATGGTGGTCTACAAGACACAGATGGTTACTAATATTTTTTTGTATCTGTGGAAGTTTGCTTTGTTACCCAGTATGTGGTCAATTTTCGAGAAGGTTCCATGAGCTGCAGAGAAGAAGGTATATTCTTTCCTATTTGGGTGGAACATTCTATAGATGTCTGTTAAGTCCATTTGATTCAATACCTCCAATAATTCTCTTATTTCTCTGTTAGGTTTCTGTCTGATTGACCTGTCCATTGGTGAGAGAGGAGTGTTGAAGTCTCCTACTCTTAGTGTGTGTGGTTTGATGACTGCCTTGAGTTCTAGAAGTGTTTCTTTTACATTAGTAGGAGGCTTTATATTAGGGGCGTAGATATTCAGGATTGAGACTTCGTCCTGATGAATTGTTCCTGTTATGAGTATAAAATGTCCATCTCCATCTCTTCTGATTGATTTTAGTTTGAAGTCAATTTTGTTGGAAATTAGAATGGCCACACCTGCTTGTTTCTTAGGTCCATTTGCTTGAAAAACCTTTTCCCAGCCCTTTACTCTGAGTAGATGTCTGTCTTTGTGGTTGAGGTGTGTTTCTTGTAAACAGCAGAATGTTGGATCCTGTTTTCGTATCCAATCTCTTAGTCTGTGCCTTTTCATAGATGAATTGAGTCCATTAATATTAAGTGATATTAATGACCAGTGGTTCTTGACTCCGGTTATTATTATTTTTTGTTTATTTGTTTAATAGAGTTTGTATGTGTCCCTTTTTTGAGTTAAGCTCGTGAAGGGTCGCTAGATGTCTGAGTTATTGTAGGCAGTGTTGGCAATGTTGGATTCCTTGGGTTGCGATTTTCCTTCTATTACTTTCAGTAAGGCTGGGTTTGTGGCTACGAATTGTTTAAATTTGTTCTTATCCTGGAATATTTTGCTTTCTCCATTGATAGTGAATGATAGCTTGGCTGGGTATATTAGTCTGGGTTTGCATCCATGCTCTCTTAGTTTCTGCAGTACCTCTATCCAGGACCTTCTGGCTTTCATGGTTTCCATAGAGAAGTCCGGTGTAAGTCTGATAGGTTTACCTTTATAAGTTACTTGCCCTTTTTCCTTTGTAGCTCTTAATATTCTTTCTTTAATCTCTATGTTTTGTGTTTTGATTATTATATGGCGAGGGGATGTTTTTTTTTTTGATCAAGTCTATTCGGTGTTCTGTATGCTTCTTGAACCTTCATAGGAATATCATTCTTTAGGTTGGGAAAGTTTTCTTCTATAATTTTGTTGAATATATTTTCTGGTCGTTTGATCTGCAGTTCTTCTCCTTCTTCAATCCCTATTATTCTTAGATTTGGTTTTTTTATTGTGTCCCAAAGTTCTTGAATGTTTTGTGATGAGAATTTATTGGATTTGCTGTTTTCTTTGATCAGAGCATTTATTTTCTCTATGGTATCTTCAGACTCTGAGATACGTTCTTCCATCTCTTGTAACCTATTGGTTATGCTTGATTCTGTAGTCTCTGTTCGTTTACCTAGATTTTCCATATCCAGCCGGCCCTCGTTTTGTGTTTTCTTCATTGACTCCATTTCAGTTTTCAATTCTTGAACTGTTTCCATTACCTGTTTGATTGTTTTTTCTTGGTTTCCCAGTGTATCATTCATGGACTTACTCATTTCTTCGAACTTTTTGTTATATTTCTCATCCATTTCTTTACTCATTTCTTCAATCTTTTTGTTGTACTTCTCATCCAGTTCTTTAAGGGAGTTAGTCATATTCTGTTTAAGGGACTCTATTGCTTTCATAATGGCATTTTTTTCCGCTTCTTCTGAATTAAGAGGTTCAAGACCTTCTAATGTAGGTTCATTGGGATCTGGTGTTTTCCTGTTGTTTTTTAGATTGTTGGAGGAGTTCTTGCCTTGGCATCTGCCCATCTCTTTCTTGAAATGCTCTCTATTGGATCTTCTGGTGCCAGGTCAGGTTCCCTTGTTGGGCAGGGACTTCACTGACAGAAGGTCTACCTTTCGGCAGGCAGTCTATTGAAACACAGGCACTCCCTCCTGCCGGGTTGCACTCACAGCCCAGGCCCAGTGCACAAGGGAGTTGCTCTGGGGAGATCTTGTGGCCCCAGAGGGGAGGGGGGAAGAGAGGAAGGTGTGCCTGGATAAAGGCTGGGACTGGATTTGGGAGAGCTCTGCAGGGAGGAGCCGCCTCTGCCTGGTGACCAGAAAGTCGAGGGGGGCGGGGAAAGTCTGAATTCCTCCTAGCCAAAGCCCTCGGGCCAGTAGCAGACTCACCCCTTCTCCAATGGATGTCTGATAGAAGATCACTCTCTCTTGCTTGCCAGGAGTGTGGCTCGAGAGTCAGTGTTTTTTAAGGGTGTGGACTCTGGAAGGTTTACCATGCTCCAATGGATGTGGTAGATGGCCCTTTACTCATGACTATATTAGCACAAATTGGACTTGGTATTTTATAAAAACAAAACAAAACTGGGGACACAAAGTTGAGAGAGGATAGTGTAATAGTCAGTCTTGTCCCTTTAAGAAACAAGCCCTGCCCACATACCCCCCACCATCAAGGCAGACAGATCTTCCTTCTGCTTCCGGCCTGAGCGCTCTTCCTTTTCATGTCTCTCTCCCCCCTTCCCTCCCTTCACTTCTCCCCTTTTCCTCTCTCTGTTTCTCTCTCTATTTCTGCCTCTCTCTTTGCTCTACCTCCTTCTCCCCTTCCCTTCCATAACCCACTAAATAAATATCCAACTTCACTCTGCATGGTGTGCCTATCTATCCCTGTCTCTCACCTGCCACTCAGCTTCCTGTCTGGGACCCGACTGCCTTCATGGCCTGCTGTGGTCTTGGGACCCACTGCCTGCCACTGCCTGGGGACATACAGTGTGATTTCATGGTCTCATGGCCTGCAGAGTTTCTTCTGCTACACCCCTGGGAATCTGCAGCATTTTATTTTTATCATTACAGATAGGGAGCTGATAGGGTGGATCTTGGAGGAGTTACTGGGAGGAGTAGTAAGCATGGTCAAAAATATGTTGTAAGAAATTCTCAAAGAATTAATAAAAATATATTAAAATCCTGACCCTGACAAGTTCTTCTGATTTGATGTAAGAAACTCAGTGTATGAATCCTTTGCCCTCAAATTACCCCATTTTTACAGAAACCCTTAAGAGTAGAATTTTTGTTGTTTGTCTTTGACAATTTTACACACAGGTTTAATGCGTTCTGGTTACTCTCACCTTCTACTGTCTACTATCTCCCTTCTACCCCTGTTAACCTCCTTGTCTTCCTTACAAATCTCTTTCTCACATGAATGTATTTTTGTTCTCTTTTTGTGATTCACTTGTGCTTAACCAGAGTCACCTATCTGATCGCGGGTTTGGAACTATCCTAGTGGGCCCATCAGTGAGTATGAAAGACAATGACTGCCCCTCCCTGTTTTCCTAAGCTTTTTGTTTTCACCAGTCCAAATTTTACTTACTCATTAAGTCTGAGTTTAAAAGCCATATACTTTGTGCAAATTTTTTATTTGCAGTATCCGTCCGTCTGTTCATCCACACACCCATCCATTTGTCCATCTATTCACCCACCCACCAATCCACCCACTTACATATCCATTTGTATATCTACCCACCTGCTTGTTTACCTATTTTGCAGATTATATGAACACTGTGCCTATCAGATGAAGACTAAATTCTCGTCCTTTTAACTAGTTGCTGGTCTCTTGTGATATACATTATAGGGAACTTATTGAGTTGTTCATGGTTCATTCTCCATCTTTGTCAAATAGTTATTGGAATGTATAACAAAGGCTTGAATGTAGTAGAAAAACACTTTGGTGATTAGAAGTGAGAGGCATTATTTTTTATTCTTGTTGAAATATTTAATTTTTGAAGTTTTATTAGTTCTTTAAGGACTTAATACAATGTATTTTGATTGTATTCATTCCCTCCCTCAGTTCTCCCCAGATCCTCTACTTTTACTACCTACATAACTTCGTTTCCTTTCAAAATAAAAAAAGTTAAATAATTAAATCCATCAGCTCAGTTTGTGCTGTCCATATTCTTGGATATGTGGCTTTCTACCAAACATGGTTGACCTACCAGGGGCCACATTCTTAAGGAAAATGAACTCACCCTCTCCTAGTCTCCTAACACTTGTCAGTTGCTAATATCCACTCAGTTACAGGGTCGGATTATCTACCACTTCCTCTCTCTATGAATTTTGTCTGGGTTGCGATTGCATAGATCTGTATGATGCAGCAACCACCAGGGTCCATATTGCAACCTCCCTGCTGTGTCAGGAAGTCACTTCTTGCGCTCACTCACTGCCTCTTGCTTTTACAGTTTTTCTGTGCCCTCTCCCTCAGTGATCCCCTGAACATTGGGGGGAAGGGGTGTGATATTGATGTCCTTCCTACTCAGGTCTGAGCATTCTGTAGTCCCTTGCTCTCTGTACCTGGACAGTCGTGCTTCTCTGTATTGATTTCCATATGCTGAAAAAGGAAGCTTCTCTGATGAAAATTAAGAGATGACCTAATCTATAGGTATACTAACAAGTCATTGCTAGTCAGTTTAACACTATGACCATTTAGCAGAATAATAGGTTCTTTCATAGGGTCCTTTGATTTGTCTACTCACAGATTTTTGGCTCTAGTGCCATGTATGGGTTTCATCTTAAAGAGTGGGCCTTAAACTCAATGATAAAATAGTTGATTACTCCCATGTCATTTATGTTATTGTACCAGTGGGAATGTCTTGCCAGGACAGTCATAACAACTTTCAGAGTTTCTGACTAGGTAAGATTGAAGGTTACTTTTCTCCTCCTCTTCAGCACCATGAAAGCTAGCATGGGATAAAGGTTTTAGGTTAGTACTAGCAATATTTCTCCTTGCTCTATGACTCAAGAATGTAGTATCTATCTTTAGCAATAGGTTCTTACTCTGTCAAGTTCTAAAAACAGGTATTCCCTTAATCTATCCTTGGTATCTAGTTTGCGTGCTATGCAATGGCAAGCAAGCAACCTCTTTATAGAGACTTCAGTGCCTCAAAAACATTGAATATTTCTGATAGCCACTGAAATAGTTTGTCAGTTTGACACAAACTGGAGTCATTTGGGAAGAACGAACTGTAATATTAAGTTGAGGGTGTCACCCCAGCCCTCTAACGTCCTCATATCCAAGAAGTCTTGGATGATTGGAAGCCCCTGGCCTTGGAGTTGCCCTGGTCCAGACTCCAACTCCCAGACTGCCAAACACTGCCCTCTCCCCCTGGGGAGGGTCAGGACCACTCCCATAGGCTATTGAGGCTTGCATCAGAAAAAGGAACACATGGTTTCGGGTTTGTGTGGGCTCCCCTTCCCTCCATGTTGTCTCAGTCTCCCCGAGAGCGCCACATTTATTAAGTATGGGCATTTTAATTTGACCTAATCTGGTTTGACTGGAGTTTCTTGCATTGGCAGAGAGGCTTTTATTAAGATTAAACCAAAGAGGAACCTCAATTGAGGAATTGCTTCCATTCAGTTGTCCTGTAGGCAAGTCTGTAGAACATTTTCTTGGTTGATGATTGATAAAGGCACTGTAGGTTGTGCCATCTCTGGACACATGGTCATGGTTTGCATAAGAAAGCAGACTCAGCAAGCTCTGGGGAACAAGGCCTCTGCTTCAGTTCCTGCTTTTAGGTTCCTGCCTTTAGGGATTTCCCTTCCTGATGGACTGTACATTTTAAGATGAAATAAACCTTTTTTCTTCTCAAGTTGCTTTGGTCAGGTTTTTGTTACAACAAAAGAAATCAAATTAAGACACCAACATTGTTAACATTTCTGATTTTGCACGCTCAGCAACTCCTAACATTGGTGGCTCTGAGGGCATGTGCTGTGTTTACATTTTCCCTGCTAGGTTTGCTTATAGAAGTGAATTGTGATAGAATAGGCAGAGGAACCTGGCCAGATCAGGAAGGATCTGAGGGAAGCTGTTGCAGGGAACTGTTAGTTAGTTCCTGGCTGCTTAGCCCAAAAATAATCACACAGAAACTCTTATTAATTAAATCACTGTTTAGCTCATTAGCTCTAGCTTCTTATTGGCTAACTCTTTCATATTGATTTAAGTCATCTCTATTAATCTGTATATCACCATGTGGCTGTGGCTTACCAAGTAAAGTTCCCAGTGTCTGTCTCTGGCAGCTCCTTGACTTCTCTCTAACTCCACCTTCCTCCTACCATGCTATAGGCCAAGCCAGTTTTTTATTCATTAACCAATAAAAGGAAAACATAGACAGAATGACCTCCCACACCAGGAGGCTGCCTTGTGCTCCAAGTGAAGGGACTGACCAATGCAGTATTGATTATGGTGTTCTTTGATACATCTCTCATGTTATGAAGGAGTCTACTGCTTTTTTTCTTAGCATTGCTGCAATGGCCCCTCTCACAGTTTTTCCTTGTTTAGATCAGTAGATACATAAGCTACCATCTCCTTCACTTGTCACTTGCTTTTTCTGCATGGAAACTGAAGGATCTCATATTTAGATGTGCAAAATCTCAGTAATTAAAGGAATTTCACATCTTCTGATCTTTTAAGAGAGTTGGAGGGCATCTCCTGGCTCTTGCTTTCTCTGTGGGTGACCTTTCCTTGTCTCTCCATTTTCAGGGAGGAAGCTCAGGCTTCCTGTCTTCTCCCATCATATTTGCATCCTTCCTTCTTTCTGTTCTTCCTTTTAAATTGCTCAAATTAATTAAGCACTGAGTATATGCTGATCATGATGCCAGGTGCTAGCCAAGGATCTTATAAGACTCATGACTATTGATGATTAATTCTGAACAGGACAAATAAATGAACTCATTAATGAAAAGTGCTTGGCACTATGTAATCAAGTCTGCATAGCGTTAGCTCTGCTAAAGCTTGGCAGGGAAAAAGATGTGAGGACACACAGTACAAAAACCCAGCTTCACTCATCTTGGAACTGGAACTTGGATTCAGGGAGAAGGTTATAGTTATAATTTGGTGTTTAACAGTCTGGGGAGGGAAGGAAAATCTCAAAAAATATCAATCTAGATCTTGCTGAGGCTATACAGTGGGAATTTTGCACCCACACAGTTCAGCATCTGTCTGTAAATGCAAGTCAGGTCAGGAAGTCCCAACAGGAGGAAGGTGGCTGGCTACTCACATTGTACTTGGCCCATGAGCAATCATTTCTGTTCTTCTCAGGCACCTCAGATTCCCTCTCCCAAGGGACCTCAGATTCCCTTACCCCCATTGTGGCTACAGTGCAGTGTGCTGCAGTGTTTTGTTTGAAAACTGTTGATATTGTGCTATTTGACAAGTTTGCTCTGGTCTTCTTAGAGGCAGCCTTGTCACTAAAGGAACTCTGGTAAGTCAGCTGCTTCAGGGAGCTACTTCTCCAAGCTGGGAAAGACTTTCTGTGCATTTACTGCATTACCTCATGATTTCCAGCATCCGTCGCTTGGGACATAGCTCTCGCAGCACGTCACCGTGCCCAGTCAAAGATGTTGGCCAGAATGTTTATCAGGGTGCTTTACCAAGGCCTAAAGGATCATTTAGGAATTAAATGGAATAATACATTTTAAAGCATTTGACATTTTAAAGAAATATGCAAATATTTCATATTTATTGGATACTCTATAAGTGCTACACACAGTTCCAAGATCTCTATAGCATGTAGTTATTTAATGCTCACTAGACACACATCACTAGCACACTAAAGAAGCACATTGAAAATGAAAAGCAAAGTAGGGGCTAGGGCAATGCTCTAAGTATCAATTCCATAATGAGAAGGGGGGGGGGAGTTTGGAGAGGGGCGGAGAGAGAAAGAGACAGAGATGAGAGAGATAGACAGATGAGACACAGACAGAGAGACAGAGCAAAAAAGAGAGCAAGTGTGCACTTGAGAGCATGAGCCTCCCATAAGGAAGAGCCACTATTAGAAACCCTAATTTAGGGGCTGGCAAGATGGTTCAGTGGGTAAAGGTGTTGCCAAGTCAGATGACCTGAATATAAGCCCTAGGACTCATAGGATAAAAGAAAAGACCAAGTCCTGCAAAATGTTCTGCTGGCCTCCACACGTGCCTTGCCAGACATGTGCCCCACCCCACAGAATGAGTGAATGCAACAAAAAAATTAACTTAAAAAGGAAGACTTAATTAAGTTCTTAAGTATGATTGTGAGAAGCAGGTACTCATCCTTAGTCTTTGTTGAGGCATAATAAAATTGTGGGAGATTTGATGCAGTTTTCTTTATTATAATCAATAATATAATAATAATATAATAAACAATAATTCAGATACTTATTAATGTCACATGTTTATAATCATCTTCATAGCATTTATTCCTCCTGAAAGAGATCTTTATTTAAAAATCTTTCTGAAGGGAGTGAATTTATTCATAGACTTCATCCCATTTTTATTTATTACAGATGGGCAACAAAACACTTAAAAAGTCTTGATGCTTATTGTTCCCGTTCAAAGCTAGTGCTATCAAATGCAGAATGAGGCACTGGGCATTACATTGGGGAGATGCAGTTTAACAGCTGCAGGCATGTGGCCAGCTGATAAGTCATAACATATACAGCAGGTTGTCTCTCAATTCTGTTTGACCTGTCCTTCCATACACCTTCCCTATGGATAGGTGACAATAACACAGAGAATTAATGCAGCCACCATGATTCACAAGCTCACAGATTCACCTGTTCATAACACTGTCACCAGCTGCATAGTAAGCACCAATGATGCGTTAGATTATGGTGTGTTTGTATTTAGGAAAAATAAGTTTGTCTTGAGAGAAGATGAATTTAAGCCTTTGCATTTTTACCCCCATGTAGTCTTATAAGTTGCTTCATGTCTGACATTAGATTTTTGGTTGGTAACACTTCTTAGCCATTAATCAAAGAGTACACTATTGTGTTGTTGAGTTTTTAAAAGATGAACATAATTAGAACTTTTATTTTGAGCATAAAGTAAAAAAGGATCAAGTATATACCATAAACTAAATATACCCAACTAACTCAGTAGCATACCCCAGTCCTAAACTGGAAATCTAACAGATCTGTGAATACATAAGATTGAAAAAGGTGCTGATATAACAGAGCAAATGTAGATAATTCAAAACACAAGTGACAAGGGAAAGGAGACAGAGAAGTAAAGTAGAAATTAATAAGGGAAATTTGTATAAACATTCTCTTTTTGGTATTAGTGCTAGGCAAGCTGTCAGTGGAAGTTACTCTTGGAAACAAGTGGTACACTCAGAATACCAAGATCTCTCTTCCCCCAAACTGTGTGTGACTGTCAGAGCTTCTTCCCACAGGCTGACAACCCCAAGACATCTTCCTCCTATTGGCTAATCCAAGATACCTTCTGGAGACCAGATAAAACTGTCTCCCCCAGCAGGTTTAGCTACTACTCCCTGACCACCACTTTAGGAGCAGAACTTGAAGTTAGGTATCCACTAAGCACCTTGACTGCTTTAGTCTGCCCTTGTCTTTCTGGCTCTATTTGTAGTGGAAAGGTTCTTCTCTCGATTGTTCTACAGATGACAAACTGATATGTGGAAGGCTTCCATAGTTAGCTGCAATCTGTTAAAGATCAGTAACTGTGTATTCTGAGGTGACTGTTTTTCTTTATATTTTCTCTGCATACAGGCACTTCCAGTAATGTCTTCCCAGCTCCTTACTGTGTTATCCTCCTAGGTCCTTACAGTGATGTCTTCCCAGGTACTGTGAAAAAGTTTTTGTTGAAACTTACTGCTTGATGGGGCTCTACATAGCTCTTTTCTTCTGGTCTGGGCACCAGAATCTCAGGAAAGCCATGTAAATGGAGCATGTACAGTATAGCCAACTGTCTGTGACAAAACTCAGGAGTATTGGTGTGGTACTCTATCCAGACAGCATGCTTTCTAGTGAGTGACTTTCACTAGGGAATGAAAGTGACCTATGTCACTATAGGCATAAGTAATGATCATTGTGTTGTTGCTAAGCACAGTCAGGAGTTAAGAACTTCTGCACGCAATGCCACCACTAACATTCTTTCCATTTCTTAGAGGAGCATTAAGTCTACACAGACTGACTTCCTGAAGAAACGTGAGTGAAGAGTCCAAGGGTTGATTGTATAGAACAGTAGTTTTAACCTTCCCAATGCTGTGACTCTTTAATACAGTTCCTCATGATGTGGTAATCCTCAGTCATAAAATTATTTTCATTGCTACTTTATAACTAACCATAATGTAAATATCTGTGTTTTCTGATGGTCGTAGGTGACCCCTGTAAAAGGGTGTTTGACCCCCAAAGGGTCATGACCCACAGGTTGAGAACTGCTGGTATAGAGGCTTCCAGGGTTTGTGCTTAAGCAACTAGACTACATACATGACTGACTGTATGGCAAGACAGCTGTCGGACTAATATGAAGGTTTAGTTCCTCTCCCTGGTAGTCTGGTAACAGTGTTCATGATGAGAAAACTTGTGCGTCATTGAGTTTCCCATTGACCTCATTGGACACAGTGTTGACCCTGCTGGTGTGTTCTAGGAAGGGCTCCTCTTTCATGTAGACTCTTAGAATTCCAAATAGATGCTAGCTAACTCCCCATGTCCATTCTTTCCCTTGCTCTTTGTGTCTTTTGTTAGGGGAGAACAACTTTCCTAGTGTAAGGCTTTATATAGTTCAGGGGTCACTTGAAGGAATCAAATTCAGTTTTCCATTTTCAAAACTTTCTTGTCTCAAACATAGGCAAGTTTGTTTTCTTCTTTAAGTTATGTCGTAAATAACAATAAAAAGGTCAAGGAACTATTTCTTGAAAAAACAATTATAATGGAAATGAAAGTGTGGTAATTTTAGAAGACATCTAGAGCCCAATTTTAAGTAGAACTTACATGACAGAAGTAAAAAATAGATTGGAATGGTTGGGGAAAGAGTCCTTTGTGCTCTCACAATTCTTCTCCAGTGTTTTACAACAGTGGTCTTTTATCAGCATGCAGTAATGTCCCTGGAGATTGTACTGAGTTTTGTGAGGGCTACAAATTAAAGCACTGTTCTCAGTGGCAAAGAGTTTATAATCTTGTTAGAAGCAGAAGAGTGTCACATTTGAAACACTAAAATGTGCTTTATGGTAGAGACAATAAACCCTATAGGCTTTAAGGGGACAGACCACTCCATAATGGAGGGAGGTATTGATTAAGATTTGGGGAATGGAATGGTTAGGCTAATGAGCTAGGAAGCACATAAGTATTACAGGATCAGCAAGAATCAAGGAGTAGGCCCTGAAGACAACTAGAAATCCATGTCCAGCTGAGCAACAGGCTATATCCTCCAAGACATTCAGGGTCTTTTCCAAAATGAAATTCAAAGTGACATGAATGGTTGGGATGAAATATAGCCTTCAGAACAGGGCACCCAGTGTGTTTACAGTGATCATGCATGGACATGTCAGGGCAAGGCATGTAAATGACAGCAGTTAGGGGGCATACCATTGTGAAGAATGGGAGGCTTTTCAAGTGAAAACCTTGATTGCTTATGGAATGGTAGGCACTGTGTCCTTTAAATACAGATATGTAAGATTTGGCTCCTGCTTTTGAGAAGTGGCTGTAACATCCCTGGGACAAGATACATACACAGCAGGTAAGTGTTTGTCAAGACAGGTTTGAACTGGCTGACCTGTGACTGGACACTGTGCTGGAAAGAATAGAAAAGATAGCTAAGGAGCCATTTGTGAGGAAGAGTCTCACATTGGCTTGCAACATCCCGAGAGTGTCTAACAGAGGGAGAGTTCAGGAAGAGGGTGGAGACAGGAAGCTGGATGAGATGACCTCTCGGGGACAGAGTCTGTTTTGAAGACATGCTTAGGGAACAGTTGGGAAACTGTGAGAAGATAAGTTTAAGAATTTATAGAGTGGTAACTTGAAGGCTGAGCCTGGAGCATGTCCACAGCCCTGCTCTGTGGTAGGGAGGCAAGGGCTTGGGTACTTGGAGAGGGCTTTGTTCCGACCTGATAGCAGGAAAGTATCTTTGGGAACAAATCAGGGCTCATCAACCTCTGGGGTTCACAACAGCATAGAGAGGGATGCTAAGGAAATATTGCAACTGTTGGCACTAGGAGGCTGGAGTAGTCACAGCCAGGTGGGGAGGGACATATATGACTCTCACCATGAACTCTGCTTTTCATATACTCAGGAAGATTGTGTATCCTTTATGGTGTGTGGATAATGAATCTGGCAACTCCGCCCAAGGGAAATAACGGGGCAGTCACATACTTGGCCTAGGGCACAGCATGCAAGGAGAAATGGCATAGAAAGGATAGGCTCTTATAACACAAAGAGAGAAGTGAAACTTTTAGTTCAGAAAGACCAGATGGGAGGGAAGGGGGGAGAAGAGGATTGGAGAGGACAGTGTAGAAACTGGAACTGAGTTGACTTTGATGGGTTCCTGAGAACACAGTTGGAAAGATGGCAGAATAAGTAGTTAGAGCTGGAACAGCAAGTGATTGGTGGTTAAGAAAATTAAATGCATATACTTGTCAAGTGAATAGGAGAGTGACAGCTAAAAATCCAAAGCAGGCAGGAATGATGATTTCAGTTAGCATGTTTGCAAGTAGCAGTGTGGGGCTGTACACACATACAAACATGCTTTACGAATGGTAGTTTACATGAAGTACATCGCTGTTCACTGAGCTAGGGTCAGTGTAAAGCTACACACCTCCTGCCACAATAAGGCTTAGAGCCCTTCTATTGTCTCAGATCTCCCCATGTTCCTCTGTAGTCATATGTAGCATAGTTCATTTGTCTTTATTGCTGAGTGATATTTCATTGCTTGGGTGGATGATATTTGTTTATTCATCAGTTGATAGACACTTGGGTTCTTTCCAGTTTGGGGCTATTATGAAAAATGCTCTTATGAGCATTCACATAAAAGTTTTCATGTGGACATATTTCTTCATTTTTCTTGGGTAGATGCCTGGAAGTGGGATTGATGAGTCTGTTGGTGTGTGTTTAACTTAATAAGAAATGGCTTCCATTTCCTCTACCCAACAGTAATGCATTCATTCTTTAGGTGATCTTAAGATGTGTAAATTTTAACTATCTTTAAAGGAACCATTTCTTGGCTTCATTGACTTTTATCTATTAGTTGCCCATGGTACACTTCATTGACTTCTGTAGTATCTCAATTATCTTTTTCTTTCTTACTCTGGGTTACATATTTTCTTTTCTTAGATTCTTAAAGTAGAATTCTGTATTATAAGTCACAAACTTTCCTCTTTCTAATGTAAGTTTTCAGTGGTGAATTTCCCTCTAAATACTTCCTTAGCTGCATCTTATAAATTTTGTTATGTTATATTTTCATTTTTTACTTTGTTCAAGGCATATTTTTCCTAAGACTCATCTTTTGACCTGTTGGTCATTTATATTGCATAGTATTTAATATTTTTCTGTTTTCAATTTAAAAACTGATTTCACCGTGGGTAGAGAATATAGTTCTACTTATTTCAGTCTTCTTCTCTTCTTTTTTTTTTAGAGACAGGGTTTCTCTGTAGTTTTGGAGCCTGACCTGGAACTAGCTCTTGTACACAGGCTGGCCTTGAACTTTCAGACATCCTTCTGCCTCTGTCTCCTGAGTGCTGAGATTAAAAACGAGTGCCACCACCACCCTGCTTTTTAAAAAATTATTTATTTTCATTTTATGTGTATGTGTGTTAACCTGAATGTACATATGTGCACCATGTGAGTGCCTGGTGCCCAGGATGGCAGAAGAAGGTGTCAGATCCACTAGAATTGGAGCTATAGACAGTTGTGAACCACTAGTGGATGCTGGAAACCAGTGTTCTTTACTGCTGAGCTACTTCCCCAGCACTTTATTGGTTTCTTTATAGTATTTATTTGTCTATTATTTTGTCATGCTATAGGGCCCAAATAATTTTTAACTTATCACAATTCTCTACAAATTAATATCGACATTTTCCTGGTAAGAATAAGCACATTATATGAGTGTAGCTTCATTCTGTCTTGCTTCCTCTGTGTTAGTGTCCACCCACAAATGTACAATTCACCAAGTATCTTTTGTCTGTGTCTAACCACTACAGGCAGAACAATGGAGATGAATGTATATACACTGCATATAAATATAAAAATGTACGTCATTCATGATCACACACACTCTATGCTAAAGTCTAGCAATAGAGCACTATAACTGAAATTTTTACACATGTGTGTATATATTTATATTTATAAATACACTTTCCATTTCTAGTTTGTTTATTCTTTTCTGTGGATCTGACTCATGTTCCTTAAGCCTGAGCCATACACTTACCATGAACCACAGTGAAGCTCCAGCAATATGTTTCAGCTTGCCTTTATCCAGAGAGACCTTCATCCATTGCTATGTTTGAGTGATAAATTAGTTGAAAATAGAAATGCTAAATTATTGTTTTTCATCAAGTTTTGGAAGTTTTATACACCATTCCTTAAACATTGCCTTCTTTCTGTCCTCTGTTTTTGAGATCCCTGTCGCAAACTTGCCCATGTGTACAGCATTCTACAAGCCTGAGGTTCTGTTCCTGTTTCTTCAGTCTGTCTCATCTCTGTCCCCTGGATTAAATAGTCCCCACTGATATGTCTCAGGTTTATTGACTTTGTTTCTTCTGCCACCTCTGTCAGCTGTGAACTCACCTACTAAACTTGGTGTTTATGTCACTCATTGCACTTAGCTCTAACATTTCTGTTTGGTTCTGTTGATAATCTCCAGGTTTTGCCTATTTTCTGTCTATTCTCTCAAGCTCAGAACATTTTTTTCAATACTTTGAAACTATTTAAGTTTCAAATTTTAAATTTTCTTGCAAAATTTAATTTCTTACCCCAATTTATCTTGATTGCTTCTTAATTTTCCCTAAATCTGAGCTGTATTTCATTTTATTTTTACATGTATTATAATTTGTATTTGAAAATAGATAATTTATTAATACAGTGAAAGGATTAGGGTCTGGCTTGTTCCTCTGAGTGTGGAATGAGCTTTCCTGGAATTAGTCTTCACAGTATCTCTCCTTATTGTATGGTAACTAATAATTCTGTTTAGGGTGTTGTTTTTGCTTTGGATATAGTTTCCTGTTCTCCCACTGTCTGTGATACTTACAAACGCACTAATGACCTGGGTAGAACTTGTGCTGTAATATTCAAGCTGGTAGGGTTTCTTCTCTCTGACCCATGAACTGTGTGTAAATTACACTCAAAGGCATAGTGGCTTCACAAGCTCTCATGCTTGAGATTTTCACAAGCCTTCTGGACTTTCCACCTGCAGTTTTCCATCAGCTATAGATATGGCTTTTTCTGGACATTTACCGAAGGTATGCCTGCTTTCCTGGCTGAGGGTGCTGGTATCATGGCAGCATTCTGGCATTCCTACCTCCTAACAAAGCTCACTTTCCAGTTTTGAAAGAGGGAGAATATGTGTTCATTTTTGTAAATCTATTGATACCACTGTGTAGGTCATAGGTAAAGGAAGATAGCCCAGTTCCAAATATTGAATATATATTTTTTTCTCCTTAAGAAAATAAGAAAGTGAACTCTGAACTCTGGTACAACTTAATTTATAGTGAAGATGCATTCCATAAACCCATGATAAATTAAAAATATCATAGGTCAAAAGTATACCTGGTTTCCCTAAACTACTGAGATCATAACATAGTCACATAATGTATTGTAAAGTAGGTTGTTCATCCTCATAATCATAAGGCCAACTGGGAGCTGCAGCTGATGATTACTGTCCAGCACCATCAGAGAGGATCTGTCATGATTTGGATTTTATATGTTCATTCACATCTTATGCATTGACTTTCAGCTGATG
This sequence comes from Myodes glareolus, assembly GCF_982192425.1. NCBI lineage: Eukaryota > Metazoa > Chordata > Mammalia > Rodentia > Cricetidae > Myodes > Myodes glareolus. Next base: position 117,472,521 of record NC_142031.1, on the reverse strand, counting down.
GTGGCTCCTTTAGGAGGTGGAGCCTACCAGAAGGATGTTAGGTCACTGGGGTTGTACACATGAAGGGAATTTTAGGAATGCATCCCCTTCTCTTTGTTTTGAGATTAGCAATCTTCTCCAATATGTAATCTTGTCAAGATGCCCTGAGTTATTACAGGCCCAAAGGCAAGGGACCAGGCAAACATTGACAGAAATCTCTGAAACAGTGAGCCAAAAATTAACCCTTCCTTCTGATCAGTTGATTTCCTCAGAAGTTTTGTCCTGATGACTAACAAATTTGAATTATTGTGAACTGAAATCTTCTGTATTGGGGGAAAGAAACTGACTTGAAAAATACCAGTGCTTTACTTGATCTTCTGCTTTGGTTGCCAATGTTATAAAAATGTTGCATTATAACATAATCCTGTCAATTTAATATGAGGCAGCTTGGTGTAGGAGGTCCTTCTGTTTATGTGTTGCTTTCATTGGTTAATGAATAAAAAACTGCCTTTGCCTTTTGATAAGGCAGAACTTAGGTAGGGGAAAAACTTAGTTCTGGGAAAAACAGAACTGAATTCTGGGAGGAAGAAAACAGAGGCAGAGAGAAGCCATGGATCCTCCACCAGAGATGAATGCCGGTTAGACTCTCCGGTAAGCCACTGCCACGTGGTGATACACAGATTAATGGAGATGGGTTAAACTAATATATAAGAGTTGCCCAATAAGAAGTTAGAGCTAATGGCCAAGCAGTGTTTTAATTAATACAGTTTCTGTGTGGTTATTTTGGGTGTAAGCTAGCTGGGTGGCTGGGACAAACAAGGGGCCCTCTCCTTGCAACAATTGGCACCCAATGTGATCAACTAACTCCACATAAAACCTGAGAGGGCTTAAAAATAAATTCTAGACAATATATAGTTTAACACAGTTTTTTGCTGTTTGCTGGTGTTGTGCCTCAGAGAGATTTTCCTGACTCAGCAACTGCAACAGGAAATACATGGCCATTTTAAAATGCAGGCTTTCTGGGCTATGCTGCTAATGAGACCTCTGTCTCTTGTGGGAGGCAGAGCATTTGGATGGGATTTATAAGTAAAGTGCTATGGCTTGTTTGATGGAATTGTGGATTCACTGTGTGCCTGAAAGTGGGCCAATACATATGGCTCAGAAGCACTGCTTCTATAGGGTTAAGATATTGTATTTCAGGATTCATTTTAATCTTAAATATATCCAGGAAATAATGAGGAGTTACAACCCTTACCTGCAATATGTTCTTCATACTGTTTGGTCCCATGGTTGATGCTTTATCAGTGGTGACTTCAGTGCAGAGGCCAGGAAGGGGAATATCCAGGGCAAGACATTAATTCACTTATGATACCCACTGTTGAAGCCTCTCGGCTGGCCATCTATAGCTGCCTCCTGCCCTCTGCTCTGTCCTCCGTGCACTCACAGTAAATCTTATTACAGAGTTCTTTCAGTTGCACAAACCATAAATTCCCTCAAACTAGCTTAATTTAAAATAAGGAGGAGGGGACATTTTAAGGAACTGGGAACTCATCAGTGCCAAAGACAGGAAATGAGAGACAGCTGAGACTCCTGTGAGCCGGAAGTGGGGTCAAATGGTCAGAAGTTTGAGCGATGGATGGCCAAGCTGTTATATCTTTATCACATCTTCTCCTTTGACAGACTGGTTTCTCTGCTTAAAGTTGAAGCTTTGTCTCTAAACTCTGGCTTCAACTCCCATGCCATCACAGTGCCTGGTGGTTTCTGGAGTCTTTGGCTCAAATTTCTAAGCACTGATGTGGCTCAAGACAAGTCCTGAGTACCAGGTAATCCTTTAGGTGTACTAGAAGGTGGGGGTTATAGAATCTGTTGTTTTCCAGCTCTCCTCACATATATTTTCAGTCCATTTCCTTTGCTTCCAGATCAGACATGACCTCCACATGCCTGCACACCCCAAACAGAGCTGGTTTCCATCCCCTGTGGTCCCTGGTGCTCATCCTCACATTACTGTTGGACACTGGGCCTGTGTCTTCATGGTCTCCTGCACAAGATTCTGCTCAGGGTGGCTCCCACATATTTTCTTGTTTTCAGAAACAGTGTGATGAGGGGCATCTTGTGACTACTGGTATATGAATGAGGTCAGAGGCTGACTACAAACAGAAAGATTAGGAGGCCCTTTCCTGCCGAATTGCCTACTTCCTTGTCAGCCCTTCTGTGGGTTTTGGGGACTGTGTGTGCAAGACCAAGGTTATCTTGTCAAGTGACCTGGATGTTCTGGATGTTAAAAGTTAAAAACGAACCAACCACAGGGTAAAGATAGCTAAAGATAGGAGAGCCTAGAAGAACATGTTGAAAACAGGAGGCATGCTGTAAAAGGACCAAGCTACAGTTGCTAAAGGCAGACCACTAGGTGATGGAAATGTCTAAGATGGATCGTTTCTTTCCAGAAGAATCCATGGATTGTCTGCATCCTTTCAAAGGTGGAATAAAGGGATTTGGCAGAAGCAGCAGAACTTGCAGTCCAATACTGAGTTGCTGTTGCTGTCCATCTGGACAAGTCTTCACAGGGCATCACCTGCTTGGCCAGGTCTATGGTGACTGGATGTTATTTGTTCCCACATTATAAGAGTTATTTCAGGGCTCAAGAGTCCTGCCAGAAATTCCCAAGAGCAGCAAAGGGGAGGACAGTCTCTTGCTCAACCATGTTAAACCTTGCATGGACCCTAGGCTTCTGAGGTTCTGGACTCTGACCTAAACTCTCTTGAGAATTACTAGGGAAAGAATCTTTTATTTGAATGCCTTCGTATAAGCTATGAACACCAGTGTTGAAAGGGCATACAAACATATCATTATAAAGTCCTCTTTGCAAATGGGCAGTTAAAACTGAGAAGGCCAAGTGATCTTTGTGCCTCAGTTTCCCCATTCTTAGTACATGCATTAAAAAACCTCTAGAATATCATTTTTGGACTGTGTGATCACAATGGTTTGGCTGAGGAAGTCTGGGGGGTGTTGTCATAGACCCTTCTGGAGAGGCAGCTGCCCACTCTTATATAACAAATTGTATTTGAATGAGAAGGGTTACACATATGGTGCAGATCGTGGTGAATGGTACAGATCTTGTAGGGAGAAGAAAGAAGGGCCAGAGAGAGCGGAGATGAAGATTGTACCTGATGGTTCCTCAGATGGAAAGGAACCATTTCAGAGAATTTCCTGGGATGTTTGGGGAAGAAGCCCAAGAGCAATGTGAGGCCATGATTGAATGTCTGCTTTCTCATTGATTGAGACATTTAAAAGTAAAATAACATTAGAGGACACCTGCTACTTTACATCTTGGAGAAGATTCTTCCCCGAGTCCTAAACCCCTAGTATGTCTCTGCTAGTCTCAGGCTAACAGAGCCTGAGCACCGTTAGCTTCTGTGGCAGAGATCAGCTTCAAGCCTATCCTGCTTACTGATTTTCAGGTTGAATGCAGTGCTTGGAAAATGAGAAGGTCTAAGTAGGTCTGGCACAAGTGGCTCATGATCTCTTCCCAAACCATCTTTAGAATAAGATTAAGCTTTGAGATTATTGTGGTGGAAGTCAGCCTTGTATCTTCTTGTTTTTTTTATTGCGATTCACTTAGATTTTCTGAAGTCACAGCCTATAGGGGACCATCCAATGGGTGTCCACAGATGTGAAGTGCAGATACCAAACAGCTGGACTTTGTTACCAGAAGTGGGAATATGATAAGATGGTGGTATGATTTGGTTCACAGCTGCCTCATTTATGTCCTTGTGATGCACTTGGGACTTCTCGAGTCAAACTTATGGAGGACTATCCACTGGGGTGTTCCACTGGCTCCACACAGAATTGAAACCTACTTCACTGACAGTTTCCTTTCTATAGAACATTCCTTTGAAAAAATGCATCCTGGTGCAGAGCCCACTGTCTACACTGCTGGGCAGGTAGGTCCTGGCAGAGCCCTTTCTATTGAGGCAATGGGAGCGCAGATGCGAGAGTCACTCAGAACTGATTCAGGCTTTGTGCCACAGAAGACAGCTCCTCCATGAATGTGAACCTCAGATACCTTTACCAGCTGAACTCTTCTGTGAGATGCTGCAAAGTGGCATAAGGGTGGTATGTGTGGCATGAAGTGTGGCTACCTCATTTGAGTCACAGGCTGTTTAAGAATGAGGAAGCCACACCATGGAAACCCCACTCTGCTGAAACAGACCACTCTGAGTGCCCTGGCACACCCCCTGCCTCTTAAAAAAGCCTCACCGGCAGTTATTAGATTGCTAGGACTTGGTGGAGTAGATCTGTGTGTATATTGTATGTATCTGTGAATGTGTGTCTCATCTGTGTACTTTCTTTGTGTTGTATCTGTGTGTAAACATGTGTGCCTATATGTATCTTTGTATGTACATCATCTGGGTGTGTGTCTGAGTTTCTATGTCAGGTCTGTATATGTGCTTTGCCTAAATGCACTTCTGTGTGTGCATTCTGGCTCCATGTTTGTATGCTGCTCTGTCTGGTGTGTATATCTGTGCCTTTGTGTCTTGTCTGTTTATACATCTATGTGTAAGTGTGTGTATATTTCATTTGCAACTGTGTGTTCCCGAGTGTACCTCTACGTGTGCATCTGGGTGTATATTTGTGTGTTTCTGTGTGTCTGGTTTGTGTGTGTGTCCCTGTACTTTTCCTTCTAGACATCTGTCAGACAGGGATCCTCTGAGAAGGCTCACTCTGGTGAGTGTGTCGGCAGACAGACACTAGGCAAGCTGCACAAGTGTCCACCTGCTGCGGGGGTGTCTTTGTAAAGGGAGTTCAGCTTACCTCTTGGTTTTCCTTTGCTTAATTGCAGGTGATGATTCAAAAAAGCCTTCACCTGTTTTCGCCTGGCTTTCATCTTCGCAGACAAAGCAGGCTGGGCCGGGCCTTGATCCGGGCGTGCTCAGGACCGGTATTAAAGGGGCTGGATCAGCCTCAGGCTTTTAAGGGTTTTGGGTTAAACTGATGAGCATGTATAATAAATTGAAGCTTTGTTGTTTGGCAGATTTTTTTTATTTATTATTCTTTTATCAGCTCAGAGACCCAGGTGGGGGGAGGTCCTCCCTTTTCACATTCAGGTTTGCTTGGGATTTGTCATTAACTGGGATGGGCTCTGATAGTACAAACACTTTGTTATGCTCCCATTTCTTACAAAAGAGCCCTAAATCCAAGTATACAAGTGTTTTGATCTCTAGAATTTAAGGTCATAGCAAAGTACAGAGGGTGTACTGGACTAAGACTGTGTCTCCCTGTGGCCAGTGGCACTCTGGTCTTTCCATGGCATTTCCTCCTGGCTTGGGGTAATGCTGGGTAATTTTTTTTGTACTGGATATGGGGCAGAGGCTATTTATTCATGTCTGCCCATTATATTCTCTTGTGGTTTGGCTCTGTGAAAATTTTTTTCTACTCAGTGTAAACTGGAGGAATTCATGGAGAGTGTGCTCTGTTCCTGAACCATATGCCCCGGAGACAAACAACATCAGAGAAAAGATGAAATAGACACTGTCCCTGAACTGTCACACCTATCAGTCATCATTGGCTGGAGCGAACCACAGCAGGCTGTGATGGCAAGGGGGCACCAGATAGATCCTTGCTACTCCTGGGACACCCAGCATGTGCAGTAACAGATGTGTGTGCTAGTGTGTGTGGGGTGCATATGGATATTGGTTATTCAGGTGGAAGGAAGAGGCTTTTGTTCTCTTTCTCTTCATCCAGTAGGTGTGCTGTTAGGATATGGAAGAAATCGCATGTGGAAATGTTGTGTTGACTGTTCTCAGCCTTTACTCCTCTTTGGGCGGAGGTGATTGAACTCTGCCTGCACATGCTAAAACTGCTCCGCTCTCTGTTTAATTCTTTATAAATACAGTGGTGCTCCCCTCTCCTTGAAGGGCTTCCTCCCCCCTCAGTTTCATTCATTGCTGTGCCCAGGCTAATCACATCTCTTGGAAATAATATGAGAAAGTTATGCTGTTTTACTCCATCAGATTTAATAAGTCTGGATGCTTTCCAAGGACTAGGCATTAATCACACTTAAACCCAGGCCTTGATAGTTCATCCGCCCAGAGTATTCGTGTCAGAGACATAAAACAATCTTCTTTAATGCCCACCGTCCTCTTTAAATTGAGCACTTGCCTCGTGTTAATAAAACCTGCTTTGTACCCAGGATCTGGGATAAAGACCAGGGGTAGGGATTTTTTACATCATCGAAAACATTTCATGGGCGAATTTTCCTTTCTTTTCCTTTCCTACCTGGGATTGGTTTGAAAGCTTCATAGTAGTTCATGAAAAGCATTAGGCAATAGGATAAGCTTAGAATAAGAAGTAATTAGTCATACAGAGGAGGTGTCCTTGAGCTTGGTTCATATAGCGAACAGTGGAGAGCAGTGTCCAGACCCAACAGAGCTCTTTGTCTCAGTGTTTCCATTCCCGAGGACAGTGCAATTGTTCCTTTTCCAGTAGGGAGATGTCTTGTGATTGACTGTATACCTTGCCATGATCAGAAGTTCCAGCCAGAGGGAGACAGACAACAACAGAAGTGAAAAACAGTGTCTTTATGAGCAGTTCAGGTCTGTCTGCCTTGTACAATCTGTAATATCCCCTTAAAGGGACACTGGACTGCCCCTCTATCCCAGGATGAGGAGGCTTTCTCCAGCATTTTTTCTTTCTTTCTTTTTTGTTTGTTTGAATGCCTTCTTGTTATAGTAACATTGCTTTAATATTTAATGAAACTGATAAAAGCTTTCATTTGTTGGCATTTAGCTAGAGGCTGCTGTGTCATGAAGACAGATTTACTCAGGTAGACAGGGAATACAACAGAAACTGTCCATGTGGATGATGTCCATGGGCTTGGCACAGGCTGCTGAATTGCTCCAGGTTCTTGGCATAGAATGTAATAATTGCAGCTGCCTGCCTGCAACCAAGACAGAGCTGTTGTCTGTCTGTGTATTACAGTCTGAGTCCTCTAGGCAACATAGGGCAGTCTGTACAGACCCGACAGAGGGGCAAAACTCCAGACTTGAGAATGTGGCTCAGGTGTTAGACAGCAAGCCATGCAAGGTGAAGACCAGAGATGCTCCATGATACAATGCAGTAGTGAATCCAAAGGATTTCTGGCAAGGGATGGGTTAGGGATTCTAGGCAGTAGAGAATGAGCAAGGGAGAAAAAGCTGGCTCCCATTCACCTGTCTCCAAAACCTCTGTCCTCCTACTCCTGTTCCCTTGACTCACCATAGCATCACTCCGAATCCTCAATGTGAATACAAGGACTAAAACACACACACACACACACACACACACACACACACACACACACACCAAAGCACAGTGTGCAATCATGGAATAACACAACAGGGAGAAAGCAGTTTTGATCACAGAGCAGTTGACTGACATTAGGAAATAAGATTTCTGTCTGATTGCTTTTGTTTATCTCTTTTAAAAGCCACAGTGAACAGGTTCTATCTTTAGAAAAGCATAGCTTAGGCACATATGGAATTTATTTATACCAATTATGTGAATGTCTAACATCAGTACCTATCCAAGTACAGATTTTCAGAGTTAGAATGTGTTCACTGGTGTCTTTGTCCACCAATCACAGATGGCCATATCTGCATCTGCTTGCATTCGTACAAATTCTGTGCTTACTTGGGACAGTCATGTCAGTCAGCAAACTGTACAGCCTGGTGGCGCGTCTCACAAGGCTGAGTTGATGTTGAGAGAGAGGCCTCGTGTTTCCTGGGAAGTTCACGGTTTTGTAGGGGAGGTACAGTCTTTCCTGGAAAAGGTCTTAATTCACATGACATCAGACTATGAAGTAAGTGGCATTGTATGATTCATTCCTCAAGCATTAACTCAAGAAGTGCGCCTGGAATGCTTGCTGTGAGCTGGCAGGGTTGCAGACAAGAGGGCTGAAGAATGAACACATAAGTTCATGTTTTCACATTTTCACAGAGATTACCTTCCACCATGGAGAGGTAACATAGCAGCTTCTGGTTTATAGAAAGTCAGTAGTTAGCACTGATAGGTGCTGAAATGGAATGCTTATGGGGAAAGGAGATACAGGGAAGGACGGCCGGAAGACTGCTTTTAGTGTGGTCTGAGGAGACCCCATTGATGCAAAACATTCTACAGGGACTTGAATGCACTGGGTAAGTTTGCCCTTTGAAGTACCTTAGGGAAAGAACATTCCAGAAGAATCAGGAAGTGAAGTAATAGTGTGCATGGTGCCTCCAGGAAATATCTAATTGTTTTTCTTCAGCTTTTTTTTTAAAAATTACATACTGACTACTGCTGCATTTATACTTCAACCCTGATATATGTATTTAAACTATGTCTGAATGCTATGTTTGCATCATCTGTGTGCACTATCCTAAGAGGCCAGAAGAGGGTGTCAGATCCCCTGAAACTGAAATGAGGGAGCTGTTGAAAGCCTCCATGTGTGTTCTGGGAACCAAACCTGGGTCATTTGGAAGAGAAGTAAGTGCTCTTAGCCACTGTGCCATTTCTCCCAGCCCTCCTAAATATTTTGATACAATTAAATTATATAAGTAAATTATTTTCCCAGTCAGATTTATAACAGTTTGGTAATTGGGATTTTACTTTAGTGTATCTTTTACCTTCATACTGTTTAGGCTATGTTGAACTTGTAACAGGTGCCTGGCAGATACATGTGAAATTCAATAGAATCAATGATTTATAATACTAAATGAATATTAACTGTAATGTAATGGCTATGAAGCTGGCACAGGGCATTTTCCAAGGGCAGGGAAGACTTTGACTAGTTCCATTTTTCTTTTTCCGCTATCTCTCCAATAAGATTTTATGTAGTCTCATCAGCTCAAATTAATAATCAAACACTGGCCAGGAAATGGTCTAATACTAGATATTTAATGGATTTTTTTCTAACTATAAAATGTCCAAAAGATAAAAGTCCTTTCCTTTGAGATTCTACAGTTAAGTAGAATCAAATGGATAATTACAGCTCCTAACTGCACAAAGGCACACTTAGCGTTTATGAGTTCATTTCAAGTCCATTGTCATTTTTACAGTTGTTTCACAAAACATATGTACTAAAACATCACCTTAACACCTTAAATATACATGGTTTTTAAAATTTCTAAATTATACCTGTAAGTTAAGAGAAAAAAATAAAAATGAATGCACATTTTGTTTTGGACTAGAGGGCTCCCTGAAAGGATGGATTGTAACATGAAGGGGCTTGCTTGTTTGTGTTTTCTGTCCTGCCCAGCTCCCACAGCTGTTTAGTCCGAAAGAAAATCACACAGAGATCTCTATAAGTTATAAAACTGATTGGCCCATTAGGTCAGGCTTCTTGTTAGTTCTTGTAACTTATATTAACCCATTATTCTGATCTATTTTAGCCATGTGGCTCAGTATCATTTTCAGCGGGGCAGATCACATCCTGCTGCTTCGGTGATCTGGGCAGGAGTGGGAGGAATCAGCTTCCTCCTTCCCAGAATTCTCCTTTTCTCATTGCATCATTTCCACTTCCTGTCTGGTTTTCCTGCCTATACTTCCTGCCTGGTCAATCAATGTTTATTTAAAACATGATTGACAGAATACAGACAATTCTCCCGCACCAAAATGGATATGGTAATAGGAGCAAGTAGCCAGCACTTTTGTCCTGAGACAGAGGAGACCTGTGCAACTTAGATAAAGTCGAGCCCTTTGGGAAGACTTGCACCTTATTTACAAAGACGTCAGAGCATAAATACGAGGCTCTCCATAATATAATTTTACAGTATGTTTAAAGATACCCAGAAGGGAGTAAGTGCAACAGCCTGTAGTGGAAGGACTCTTACAAGAGGCCATTTCTTTGAATTTTCATAGCATTTGTTATCTGTATAACCTCTATACATCCAACATGCATTTTAGGTGATCTAGAGGGTAAAGACCAAGTCAAAGAATTTCATATTATTAAGACACTTTGTGCACCTATCTATGATTGATATTTCTATCTATTTCTATCTATGATTGATAGAAAGTGAGGGAGGATAAGTCTTCTGATGTTTGAATTTGAGTTTCCTGAGTGTAACCCTCAGACAAAGATTAGGGTGCAAGCAGTTTACTACAGAACACCTGGATAGAGCCACAAGAGAGGACACCAATAAACAATCAGCTGTATAATCAGCAAGACTCGGTGAAATGGAAAGTTCAGGGTCCTTGTTCACAAATGGCTGATGATTTCAAACAGTGCTAACAGAGCATGAAGTTGGACACGGGCTCTTTACAGCTGTTTTGATGGTCCAACCTCAAAGTAACCCATTTAATGGAGAATACTCTTACATGGGCATCTGTGATGGACAATTGGGCTTCTCCCCTGGATAATACTTTTAGGGGCTTTTTATTCATAACTCTTCCTTCCTGGGCTGAGGCTGTCGTAGTACTCCACCCATCTGCATTTCCCATTGTCTTTTATTCTTAGGCTGAGCATGTTCCAGGGTCACAGAATGTTTCAGAACTGCAGACTAACTCAGCTTACTGTTGTGGACTGTTTGTGGTGACCTGCAGGGTAGACCAAGGCAGCTGCCTCAGACACTGTCTGGTCAATGCAGTGAAGATGGTCTGCTGGCATAGATATACATAAAGGAAGAATAGGAGGACAGTAAAGAAATATTAGATCTAAGCAAGACTAATATTGAATCTAGTAAGGCAATCATTAGCTACCATAGCATTGTGTCTGACATTTAAGACACAAGGGCATCCCTGTCCCTTCCTATTACCTTTACACTAGCAGCACATGTAGTTCCACTTGATTCTTGCACCTTTCCTCAGTAGGTTTTCTACAATCCTGGCATCTCTAGCATCCTAGAATCTCAAATGTGACTTGGGCTTCCCTTTCAAAGCTCCCTACAAGTTCATTCAGAGGCTTCCAGCAGGGAATTTGACTCTGCTCTTTATTCCTTCACCTACTAGGCTTTTCTCTGGAACATAGGTGCAAGCAAGCCACCGTGATCTGGTACCCTTTACATTCTGCATGCCTAAAACGCCAGCACCACATGGATGATTCCAAGTAATACCAATGTGAAAAGTAGTTGTTTCTCAGCCCTGCTAAGATCATGCTGCAGCAGCCTCTGAGGTCCTATGCAGATGAACTTTGTACATTTCCAGAGTGGGGATTGCTTTTAGCATCACACCCAGTGACACAATTTGAGGTACCCTCTTTTAATATTATTATTATTATTACTTTTAAAAATACCAATCCAAATTCTCACTCCCTCCCCTCGTCCCATTCCCTTCACACACCCTCCCACCACACCCCCCTCTAATCCTGAGAGGGTAAGGCACTTTGCCTTGTGGAAAGTCCAAGGCCCTCCCCACTACATCTAGGCTGAGCAAGGTATACATCCAAAGAGAATAGGATCCCAAAAAGCCAGTACACATAGTAGAAACAAATTCCAGTGCCTCTGTCAGTGGTCCCTCAGTCTGCCCCAACTGTCAACCACATTCAGAGGTACTATTTTGATCCTGTTTGTTCATTCCCAGTCCAGTTGGAGTTGGTGAGCTCCCATTAGGTTAGGAAAACTGTTTCAGTGGATGAACCCCCCACGGTCTTGACCTCTTTGCTCATATTCTCACTCCTTCCCCTCCTCATCTGGACCTTGGAAGCTCAGTCCAGTGCTTCAGTGTGGGTCTCTGTCTCTGTTTCCATCTGTTGTTGAATGATATTTAAGATAATCATCAATCTGACTACAGAGCATGGCCAGTTCGGGCACCCTCTCCTCTATTGCTTAGGGTCTTAGCTGGGGTCATCCTTGTGGATTCCTGGGCATTTTTCTAGAGCCAGGTTTCTTGCTAACCCTATAATGGCTCCCTCAATCAAGATATCTCTTTCCTTGCTCTCATATCTGTCCTTCCTCCATCTCGACTATTCCATTCCCTCAAGTTCTCCTCAACCCTCCTCTCCTCCCCTTCCTTCTATCCCCTTCCGCATTTTGTCACGTGATCTTGTCTGTTTCCAATTTCCAGGAGGGTCTATATATCCTTTTCTTTGGGTTCACCTTATTACTTAGCTTCTCTAGGATCATGAACTATAGGCTCAATGTCCTTTGTTTATGGCTAGTATCCACTTATGAGTGAGTACATAGCATATTCATATTTTTGGGTCTGGGTTACCTCACTTAGGATAGTTTTCTAATTCCATTCATCTACATGCAAAATTCAAGATGTCATTGTTTTTTTACCGCTGAAGGAGGCACCCTCTTTTAAATAAGTTTGCATTTTTACATGCTGAAGCTTTCAGTGTACCCTCAAGGCACCTTTTCTCCTGTGACAATTTGAAGTGTATGGCTTACCTTTTGTGTCCTTCTCCCTTGACAATCACAGCTCCTGTGTCTGCATTTGTTTTCAGGTTACAATGCACTTGTGCTCCCAGAGTGATGTTATACAATGTATTTTGTTCATGTTTTCCTCTCTCTCCAAAATCACAAAACAAAATGAAAATGAAAATAAAAATCCCCCAAATGAAAAAAACAATACTAAAACAAAATAAAAAGCCTCTCCCCCAAACAAACAAACAAGATCCTAAAACCAAAGCAAAATCATGGAGTCCATCTTGTGTTGTCCAACTTCTCCTGGACAGAGAACCTGCCCTTCAGTGTGCTTGATATACCCAGTGGCACTCCATTGGAGAAAACTGATTTTCCCTTTCCAATCAGGTATCAGTTGCAAACACCTTTTAAAAAAACAATCCTTTTAAATTTTACATACCAATCCCAATTCCCCTTTCCTCTTCTCCTCCTGCTCACCTCACCTTCCCCTTACCCCATCCCCAATCCACTCCTCAAAGAGGGTGAAGCCTCCCATGGAGTCAGGAAAGTCTGCACATCACAGTAGCCAAACAGGAAGTATAGGTAGGGTGACCAGACTAGAATTCTGGGAAGAGGAAAGGCTCAGTCTGCAGTCGCCACCCAGATGCAGATGAAGCAAGATGAAAATGCTGCACTGAGAAAAGATACCAAGCCCCGTGGCTAAATGTAGATAAGAATTATGGATTACTTTAAGTTGTAAGAGCTAGTTAATAATAAGCCCGAGCTAATAGGCCAAACAGTTTATAATTAATATAAGCCTCAGTGTGTTTCTTTGGAACTGCAGGACCAGGCAGGACAGAAACTTCTGTTTACAGAACAAGGTATCCTTTCATAGGTAATGGGCTCCAAAAGGCCAGTTCATGCACTAGAGGTAGATCTCACTGCCTGTGGTCCCACAAACTGTCCAAGCCACACAACCGCAAACACTATTTCCTTGGAGGAGTCACCTACCACTTCTAGCTCTCACAGTCTTTCTGTCTCCTCTTTCACATAGATCCCTGAGCCTTGAGTGGAGGGGTTTGATGAGGACATTTTATTTAGAACTAAGTGCTCCAAAGTCTCTCACTCCCCATACCTTGTCCAGGTGTGGGTCTCATTCCAATTTACTGCAAGATAAGCTTCTCTGGGGATTGATGCACTAATCTATGGGTATCTGCTCCAGTTTTTAAATCTCAATGTTAAACTTGGATTGTACATTTGTAAACTTGGATAAAATCAGCTAGCAATAATCACACCATGGCCTGAGTAGTCTGCTGTCTTAAAATTCTCTCCACCAAATTAATTAATTTGAATTCAGCCTTATTAAAATTTTCTGGACACAGACAAAACACTGGATCCTTGTTCTCATCTGAAACTTCATGAGTACAGATCTTCCTTCACTGTCAACTTTTCTTTCTTTTCTTGAACATTAAATCAAAGCTTTTATTATACATTTCTTCTTCAAATGGCCTACACTCTCCCCCAGGTCAGCTCACCCTGTCTGAATATCAGTTTCACCCAATAGGGCAGATCTAACCAGGCGATAGAATATTGAAAAGCCAAGCAATGCGCACCATACCAGCAGAGCCCCGTAGTTCTGTGCTTCACTCTGAATTCTGTAAGAACTTTTTAACTGAAGGGGAAGCACAGAAGAGCCTGAAATTCTACTCTCCTGATCCCAGGCCCAGGTGTGCTGGCTGGCAGGCTCTGAAATTTACACAGACACTGAGATTTATATGTGTGCTTTACCTTCTCTTTTTAAAAATATTAGGTTAAGAGATGGAAGAGGCAGTTTCCAGTGGTGTGTTGTATTAGTGTGGCTGGGCATCTGGACAGGTTCTGGAATTACTTCTGAGAGAAGCCTCTAAAACACACTGTTTTAGATAAGTTTACCTTTTGGTGTGCCTGTGAGGAACTATCTTGATTAGGTTAACTGAGATAGGAGGTAGAATCATTCCCTGGGCTTGAGTCTTAGACTTCATAGTGCAGACACCAGTAGGATATAAGCATTTATCTGTCTCTGCTTCTTATTGATGGGAATGATGTGCCTGAAGCGCCTCCCCCATGACTTCTTGGTCATGATGGACTCTTAAGCCATGTGCCAAATAAACCTCTTCTCCTTTAAGTTGCTTTTGTTGGAATATTTTTTTTAATCAAAGTGATGATAGAAAGTAATTAAGTACATGTGTGGCTTTGGTTTAAGGCTTAGGCTGAGGCTCCACTCCTAGGTCCTACTCTCTAAAATATGTTACTCCTCTGTTACTGTGACTAAAGTAACTGGAAAACTGAGGGAAGAAAGATTTATTTTGGCTCATGGTTTCAGTCTTTAGTCCCTAATAGTAGGGATGTCCTGGCAGAATTCATGGTAGGCCATGAATATAAAGTCATGTGGCAGAAGGTCCTCATTATTGTAGCCTAGGAAGGAGAGATCAGCCTGAACTGAGGACTGGCCTGTACCCTCCAAAGGTCACCTCTACTGACATACTAGTCTCCAAAGCAACCCCACCATCTGGAACTAGCATCCAAAACATTAACCTGTGTGGGACACTTCAGATTCAAATCTTGTAACAATGATGTGCTGAAAGCTGCCATTTTGAAACATAGTTCCTAATTAGTATCTGCTTTAGTTCTATATAATTTTTAAAACTGTTTAGTGTATTGAACAAAATAGTGTATTCTTTGAAAATAGTTTTGCTTATGAAAAGCACTGGTATAGAATGAGCTGTTCTTTTTAAATCGAGAAATATTTAATTCCTCTCCTATTTCTTCCACCACCATTCCCTCCTAGCTTCCCTTGCTCTCCCTTTAGTGTTGTCTGTATATCCATGGGGGTGGCACGCTGAAGCATGGGTAGCCTTTCTGAACTCACATTCCTAAAGAAAACTGACTGTTCTCCCCAGCAGCTGTTGGTTGCCTCAGGTAGGAGTGGGTTTTCATAAATCAATCCATGCTGGAATTTTGGTTAGTTAGCTTAATCTTGTGCAGGTCTTGTGTGTACAATTACAACTACTAGTATAATAATAGTATTAGTTTCTCCTCTAGGGCCTGAGACTTAGCCACAGGTTTTTGGCTCAGGTAACAGTACTAGGCATTACATCTCCTATAATCAGATTGGTAACTACCCCAATTATCAGCAGTGAGCCTTCATCCAGTTACTGATGGAAACAGATGCAGAGATTCACAGCAAAACACTGTGCTGAGCTCAGAAAATCTTGTTAAAGAGAGGAAGGAGATCCCAGCTTCCATCCAGAGGGCCTTCGGAGTGATCCTTCATCTGGCGAAGGACGGCGATACAGTCGGAGACCCACATTGGAGCACCGGACTGAGCCCCCCGAGGTCCAAATGAGGAGCAGAAGGAGGAAGAACATGAAAAACGAAATCAGTACTGCGAGGGATGCTATCACCCACTGATACAAGGGAACGGATCTGATGAGAGTTTACCAAGGCCAGTTGGACTGGGACTGAACGAGGACGTGATCTAACCAGATTCTCGGAATTTGGCCGGATTCTCTGACTGTGGCTGGCCCGAAGTCTTTCTGAAAAGCCATTGACTATGACACTGGGACCTGTTTCCTCTACATATACTGGATTTTGGGGATCCAGTCTGTTTGGACACTCACCTTCCTGGACCTGGAGGGAGGGGGAAGGAACTGGAACTTCTCACAGGGCAGGAAACCCCGACTGCCCTGGGGGACCAAGAGGGAGGAGGAGGGGGAGTGGGGGGAGTGGGAGGGTGTTGGGAGGGGGGGCGGAAATGGAAACTTTTATAATTTAATAAAATTTACTTAAAAAAAAAGAGGAAGGATTGTATGAGCCAGGGGGAATCAAGGTCATGATGGGGGAATGTATGTGTGTGTGTGTGTGTGTGTGTGTGTGTGTGTGTGTATGTGTATATAAAAATATATATATGTATGTATGTATATATATAGGCTATTTGTACTCAAAAGCTTTTGAGAGTCCATGTTCCAATTTTGTATTTTTTCTTGGTGTTTAGTTTTTGAGTTTTTTTGTATATTTTGGGTACCAATCCTCTGTCAGATCAGTAGATGATAAAGATTTTTTTCTCTTTTGTAGGCTGTCTCTTCTCTCAAATGGTGATATTATTTGTTGTGTAGAAGATTTCTAGTCCCATTTATTAGTTGTTGGCTTTAATGCCTATGCTACCAGGGTCCTCTACAGAAAATCCTTTCCTGTGCAGTAAATTCAAGTGTATTTCCTACTTTATCAGACTGAGGGTATCGGGTCTTGATATCTTGAAACCCTTGTTCCATCTAGAGCTGAGTTTTCTGCAGAGTGAGAGAATAAGAAGAGGTATGGTTCTTAGTAACTGGCCAGAGTGAAAGATTTCACTTGATTTCACTAGCTACTTGAATTTGTTCTTAGGACAAACAAAAGTCACTGGCGACTCCATGATTGAGAGTTGGTTGCTCAGGGTTAAATGCACTAGGAAGCTCAGAGCCTGTTTTGGTTCCTTTTTTTTTTCTTATCAGATGCCTCCAACCTTCTTAGAAGAAACTGGGAACCTGGTGTTGCTGTTGCAGAAAGTAAGAACAGGCAGGGGAGAACACCTACCTCCTTAGCTACATGTAGCTTTCAGAGAGCCACTCTGTCACCATGGCACATGTCAGATGTCTCGTCAAGTGACACCAGAAATTGCAGAGACCCAAACTGTGGCAATCACCTAGATTTGTTACCCTTAAAACACACTCAAGTCACTTTCTTTTCTGGATCTTTGCTCCTTTCAAACTTAGTTTTTAGTATAAGACATAGATTTCTTTAATCAATAAAAAAAAAATCTGTCAAGAATCTTTTAAGACATTTCATAGAATTTATGTATCTAGCATCAACTTTTGACATGATAAATAATGTTAATTGGACAATTTGAATAATCTTAATTAAGTTTTTAAATGCCTCTGTAGCTGTCTTATTATAATGGCATCATGAGTATCAGGAGGGTGAAGTGGTATTTTTTTCCTTTATCAAACTCTTACATGACTGCTGAGACCTAGTCTCTCTAATGTGTAATATATGCACATTATCTTATCATTTCTACAGACCAGGTGGTTTTTTCTTGCTTGGAAGAATTGGCATTCACATGTCTAACGAGCTATGGAGGAGGCCAAATATCAAATCATGCCCAAGAGTAGCCAGAATGAAATCACCTCTCAGTCCTAGTTGTTGTTTGCTGATTTTCCTTGATATGTTGATAGATAATACTAAATACCTCTATTTAATAACTTCACTTCCTTGGTGACTCACTTTATATATAATTTATTGGTCTAAACAAAACAAGAAGGACATTAAAGATGTACAGTGGATTAGGTGGGAATTGGAATGCATCATCTATGAGCCAGATAAGTTAATCGTGCTTAATTAGAACAGAATGTCACAGCATTAGGACATCACCATCCTTCATATACAGTGTGCTGTGGAGCCTCCTCTCTGCTACGTACATGACTAAATCCCCCATCTGAGGCTTCCCTGTAACCATCTGGGAAACTTGGCTGAGCTGGAGATGTGTGAAGCATTCTTCAGGGAAGTGCTACACAGAGCACTCAGTGTTGATTACTCTAGTTTTAGAGATGGATAAGGCTCTGTGACCTAAGACTTAATACTGTGACCTTAACATAGGTACTGTATGGTCTTTCTTTGTTTGTTAAACCAGTATGCTTTATCGTCTCCACTTCATCCATTTCTTTTCCAGGACAATTCCTTGTATATATTTTTCCTTTACTTTTGAGATTACAATAAAGCCACATCATTTCCCCCTTCCATTTTCTCCCTCCTAAATCTCCCATATACTCTCCTTGTTCTCTTTCAAATACATGGCCTCTTTTTTTTATTAATTGCTCACTACAATACAATCTCACAGCAAACTCCCTAAGCCTCTGACTCTTACAATGTTTTTGCCTTCTTTTCTGTAATGTTCCCTGGGCCATAGGTGCAGGAGTATTTTATAGATGTATGCATTGGGACTGGGATCCACAACTCCTGTGCAGAATCTTGATGTTATATTATGCCCATAGGGTCAAGAAGAAAAACCTATCTAACTTCAACTTATGATTTTAGTAGTGTGTCCACTGACAGCATTGTTCAGAATCACATTGTGCAGTGACCCTTCTACTAACTCAGTAACTGAAAAAGCCGTTCCTTCATATAAGCTGTATGTTCCTTCAAATAAGGACAACAGAACTCTTCTCTGAATTAGTTAACAGGAAATTTACCTACCCATGTCAAAATTTTTTTCATAATTTTTTCAATTGATGTCCCCTCACTTTTCTTTTCTCTCCCTCCCTCCCTTTCTTCCCTTCCTTCCTTCTACTCATCTTCTGCCCACCCACTCATTTACCCATACATGCAACCATTTATCCATCTGTCCATCTTCCCATCTACCTACCCACCCACCCATGCAGGTGCCTGTATTGCATAAACTTCTTTAGACCTACAAACAATTTTCTTGATGTACAGGTTTTCTTCTGTTGGTTGAAATTGTCTATATGGTTGTAAGCCATCTGGAATTACACTCAGATATATTTTATTACCTAAAAGAGAATCTATGAAGCCAAGTATGCCAAGTGACAGTGGCATCATGTGCTAATAAATTCCTTGAAAATATGTCTGAATTTTATTTTACCATAGTCTTAATTCAAATGAATGACTACTGCCTGGAATTTCAGAATGTGGTTTTAATGGTGAAGGGTGCTGAAGAACATCTGAGAGTTTCTGCTGTTCTCTTTGGCCTGGAACCATAGTTGATGTTAACTAGGTGGAAGTAGACAAGGTAATCAACCTACTCACATAAGCAGTTGGTACATATGAAAATAATGTTTGAAAACTCCCAAAGCCCATAGTGTTTAGTATTTATAATGTCAAACATTGTTTTTGATTTGACTTCTAAAGGTACTTCACCATTTTTTACTCAAACAATATGTATTAAGTCTATGTATCATTGTGCTAGATTCCCATGCATATGTGAGAGATTTAACTGTAAGGGAAGCTTATGAAACCCTACCTCAAAGGGCCTGAAATCCCATAAGTAAGGCGAAATATAATTTCTCTTATAGAGGACAGAATGCTCTGTAGAAGTATAGGGTCTTCCTAATGAGAGTGGAGGGCAGATGTCTTCCTAGCATAAGTGTAGTGTGTGGATGTTTTCCTTGTCTGCATGAAGAGAAATGTGTTCTCTCTGTGTCACCCTAGTCTGATGTATAGTTCATCTGTGCTGTAATGTGTATTATCTACTCCTGTCTCTGAATGCTCAGAGCCATCTGAGAATGCAAAATGCATTTAGTCCAACTTGAAGAACTCTCCATCTTTGCAGTTTCAATGCCATTAATAAGGGAAACTTTTTTTTTAAAGAGTGAAACTTCACCCAGGTTATCGAACGTTCTAGAAATCTAATGTAAAACTAAGAAAACTGGGAAAAATTTATACAGCCTTTAATAATCATAAAAACACAAAGTATAGCAAGACTACTAAGAATAAAGGTACTATCAGTTATTAGCCTGTACAATGTAAAAGTAATCAAGTCACATACTTCTGATATGCAACTGGACAGAGTAAATATCCTTATTCCAAAAGGGATGAGTGGGACGACAAGGAAAGACCAGACCAAAGCAAGACCAATACCCATTAGGATAAACTAAAACCTGTAGCACTATCTGCTGTCTTGGTCATGTGGTTACATGATAGGGACTCAGATAGGCATGGGCAGCACAGCCCATTTGTCTCTGCTCTTTGTAGTTCACAGAGCCTCTCTATCGGCCTCACTGCACTCAGTGCCTACAGCTTTCTTCTGCAGATGTTCTGCATTCTTGGCATCTCCAGTATCCTGGGATCTCTGCTGCAGATTGGACTAATGCACTCAGCTTCACACTGACTTTTTAGGCCTCCCTGTCAGGAGTCTTGTCCTGTTACCACCGCCTCTTTGGCTTTTCTTTTGGATTTTTCTGTAAGCCTTTATGACTTGTAACTCTTGAATTCTGCATACATGAAAAACCAGCACTATGTGAAGTTGGACAAGTTCAGGTACCTGCTTAAGATGCAATTGGGGTAGGCTCTGAGTTCTTGTTTGGCTGACCCTAGGGAGATGTTTCTCTTGAGCAACCCTTTTCCAGAAGCACACCTCAAGTCTTCTATCTTTTCAGACACATTCTTTTTACAGGAAATATTTTGGATGCACTTGCCTTTAAAAAAAATTATTAGATTTTTAAAAAATACCAATCCATGTTTCCACTCCCTGCCCTCCTCCCATTCTCTCCACACACCCTCCCACCCCACCCCCATCCAGTCCTCAGAGAGGGTAAGGCACATGGCTTTGTGAAAGTTCCAAGGCCCTCTCTACTATATCTAGGCTGAGCAAGGTATACATCCAAAGAGAATAGGATCCCCAAAAGCCAGTACATGCAGTAGGGATAAATCCTGGTGCCACTGCCAGTGGCCCCTCAGCCTGCCCCAGCCATATAACTGTCAACCACATTCAGAGGTACTAGTTTGGTCCTATGCTTGTTCCTTCCCAGTCTGGCTGGACTTGGTGAGTTCCCATTAACTCAGGTAGACTGTCATGGTCTTGACCTCTTTGCTCATATTCTCATTCCTTCTACTCTTCAACTGGACTTTGGGAGCTCAGTCCAGTGCTCTGATGTGGGTCTCTGCCTCTGTTTCCATTAGTTGCTGGATGAAGGTTCTATGGTGATATTTAAGATATTCATCAGTCTGACTACAGGACAAGACCAGTTCAGGCACCCTCTCCTCCATTGCTTAGCGTCTTAGCCAGGGTCATCCTTATGGATTCTTGGGAATTTCTCTAGAACCAGGTTTCTGCTAACCCTATAATTACTCCCTCAATCAAGATATCTCTTTTCTTGCTTTCATCTCTGTCTTTCCTCCATCTCAACTATCCCATTCTATCAAGTTCTCCTCCACCCTCCCCTTCTTTCCTCCTCTTCCCCTTCTACCCTCCTTTTCCCCTTATACTCTCCCTTTTACCCCACTCCTCTGCTTCCAATTTTATCAGGAGATCTTGTATGTTTCTAATTTCCAGGTGGATCTATATACATTTTTCTTTGGATTCACCTTGTTACTTAGCTTCTCTAGGATCATAAAGTACAGGCTCAATGTCCTTTGTTTATAGCTAGCATCCACTTATGAGTGAGTACATACCATATTCATATTGGGTGTGGGTCATGTCACTCAGGATAGTGTTTTCTAATTCCATCCCTGCATGCAAAATTCAAAGTGTCATTGTTTTTTTTACTGATGAGTAGTACTCTTATGTGTAAATGTGCCACATTTTATTTATGAATTCTTTGGTTGAGGGGCATCTAGATTGTTTCAAGGTTTCAAGGTTTCAAGGTTCTGGTATTACAAATAATGCTGCTATGAACATAGCTGATTTTGTAGCATGATTGAGCATCTTTTGGGCCCAAGAGTGGTATTGCTGGATTCTGAGGTAGGTTGTTTTCCAGTTTTCTGAGAAACCGTCATACTGATTTTCAAAGTGGTTGTGCAAGTTTGTATTCCCACCAGCAATGAATGAGTGTTCCCCTTACTCCACATCCTCTTCAGCATAGGTTATCATTGGTATTTTTTTTTATCTTAGTCATTCTTACAGGTTTAAGATGGTATCTCAGAGTTGTGTTGATTTGTATTTTCCTAAGGCCTAAGGATGTTGAACATTTTCTTATGTATCTTTTGGCCATTTGAAATTCTCCTGTTGAGAATTCTCTGTTCAATTCAGTACCCCATTTTTAAAATTGGGTTATTTATAATTTTAATGTCTAATTTCTTGAGTTCTTTATATATTTTAGAGATCATTCCTTTGTCTGATATAGGGTTGGTGAAAATCGTTTCCCATTCAATAGGCTGCCTTTTTGTCTTATTGACTATGTCGTTTGCTTTACAGAGGCTTCTCAGTTTCAGAAGGTCCCATTTATTTATTTTTGATCTCAGTGCCTGTGCTACTGGGGTTATATTTAGGAAGTGGTCTCTTGTGCCCATGCACTGAAGACTACTTTCCACTTTCTCTTCTATCAGGTTCAGTGTGGTCGAATTTATATTGAGGTCTTCAATCCATTTGGACTTGAGTTTTGTGCATGGTGAAGAATATGGATTTATTTTCATTCTTCTACATGTTGACATCCATTTATGACAGCACCATTTGTTGAAGATACTTTCTTTTTTCCATTGTGTAATTTTAGCTTCCTTGTCAAAAATCAGGTGTTCATAAGTGTGTGGATTAATATCTGGGTCTTTGATTCAATTCCATTGGTCAATGTCTCTGTTTTGATGCCAATACCAAGCTGTTTTCATACTGTAACTCTGTAATAGAGTTTGATGTCAGAGATGGTGATGCCTCCAGAAGTTTCTTTATTGTACAGGATTGTTTTGACTATCTTGGGCTTTTTGTTTATCCATATGAAGTTGATTATTGTTCTTTCAAGGTCTGCAAAGAATTGTGATGGGATTTTTATGGGGATTGCAGTGAATCTATAGATTACTTTTGACAGGATTGCCATTTTTACTATGTTGATCCTACCAATCCAAGAGCAGGGAGATCTTTCCATTTTCTGATATCTTCTTCAAATTCTTTTTTCAAAGACTTAAAGTTCTTGTCAAATAGGTCTTTCACTTCTTTGTTATTTGTTACCAAGATACTTTGTTATTTGTGGCTATTGTGAAAGGTGATATTTTTCTGATTTCCCTCTCAGCTTCTCTATCATTTGTGAATTGGAGGGCTACTGAATTTTTGAGTTGATCTTGTATCCTTCCACATTACTGATGGTATTTATCAGCTGTAGGAGTTCTCCGGTAGAGTTACTGGGATCACTTATATATACTATCTTATCATCTGCAAATAACAAAAGTTTGACTTCTTCCTTTCCAATTTGAAGTCCCTTGATCTCCTTTTGTTGTCTTATTGCTATTGCTAAAACTTTAAGAACTATGTTGAAGAGATATAGAGAGAGTGGACAGCTTTATCTTATTCCTGATTTTAGTGGAATCGCTTTGAGTTTCTCACCATTTGATTTGATGTTGGCTGTTGGCTTACTATATATTTCTTTTATTATATTTAGATATGTTTCTTGTATCCATGATCTCTCCAAGACTTTTATCATGAAGGTGTGTTGGATTTTGTCAAATGCTTTTTCAGCATCTAATGAAATGATCATATGGTTTTTTTCTTTCAGTTTATTTATATGATGGATTATATTGATAGATTTTTGTATGTTAAATCATCCCTGCATCTCTGGGCTGAAGGGGACTTGATTATGGTGGATGATTTTTTTATGTGTTCTTGGATTCTGTTTGCCAGTATTTTATTGAGTACTTTTGTATCAATGTTCATGAGTGAGATTGGTCTATAATTCTCTTTCATGGTTGAGTCTTTGTGTGGTTTTGGTGTCAGGGTAACTGTACCCTCTTCAAAAGAGTTTGGCAATATTCCTTCTGTTTCTATTATGTAGAAAACTTTGAGGAGTATAAGTTTTAGCTCTTGGAAGTTCTGGTAGAATTCTGCACTAAAACCATCCAACCCTGAGCTTATTTTAGTTGGGAGGTTTTTGATAACAGCTTCTATTTTCTTGCAGTTTATAGGTCTATTTAAATTGCTCACCTGGTCTTGATTTAATTTGGTATATGGTATCTATCTAAATAATTGTCTGAGTACAGGTTTTTGTAGTATGACCTAATGATTTCTCTGAATTTTCTCAGTGTTTGTTGTTATGCCCCCTTTTCATTTCTGATTTTGTTAATTTGGTTTAACAAAACAGTCTCTCTGCTGTTTGATTAGTTTGGATAAGGGTTTGTCTATCTTGTTGATTTTCTCAAAGAACCAGCTCTTTGTTTCATTGATTCTTTGTATTGTTTTCTTTGTTTCTATTTTGTTGATTTCAGCATTCAATTGATTATTTCCCATTGTCTACTCCTCCTGAGTGAGTCTGCTTCTTTTTGTTCTAGAGCTTTCAGGTGTGCTGTTACTAATGGGAGTTCTCTCCATTTTCTTTATGTAGGCACTTAATGCAATGAACTTTCATCCTAGGACTGCTTTCATAGTGTCCCATAGGTTTGGATACGTTGTGCCTTCATCCTCGTTGAATTCAAGGAAGTCTTTAATTTCTTTCTTTCTTTCCTCCTTGACCTAGGGTGATTCAGTAGTTCACTGTTCAATTTCCATGAGTTTGTAGACTTTCTGAGAGTAATATTGTTGTTAAATTCTAACTTTAATCCATAGTGATCTGATAAGACACAGGGGGTTACTCCAATTTTTTTTTGTATCTGTGGAGGTTTGCTGTGTTACCAAATATGTGATCAATTTTAGAGAAAGTTCCATGAGGTGCTGAGGAGAAAGTATATTCTTTTGTGTTCAGGTGGAATGTTCTATAGATGTCTGTTAAGTCCATTTGAGTCATGACATCTGTTAGTTCTCTTATTTCTCAGTTAACTTTCTATCTGGTTGACCTATCCATTTGTGAGAGTGGAGTGTTGAAGTCTCGTACTATTAGTGTATGGGGTTTAAGTTTTAATAATGTTTCTTTTACTTATGTGGGTGCACTTGTATTAGGGGCATAGATGTTCAAGATTGATACAACTTGATGGATTATTCCTGTTATGAGTATAAAGTGTCCTTCTTCATCTCTTCTTACTGATTTTAGTTTGAAATCAATTTTGTTAGATATTAGGATAGCTACAGCCACTTGTTTCTTAGGTCCATTTGATTGGAAAACCTTTTCCCAACCTTTTACTCTGAGGTGGTGTCTGTCCTTGAGGTTGAGGTGTATTTCTTGTATACAGCAGAAGGCTGGATCCTGTTTTTGTATCCATTCTCTTAGCCTGTGTCTTTTTTATAGATGAATTGAGTCCATTGATATTAAGCGATATTAATGACCAGTGGTTGTTAATTGCAGTTATTTTTTGGTAGAAGTGTTTGTGTGTTTCCCTTCTTTGGTTTATGCTGGTAGGGGGGGTGGCGGTTATCAGATGCCTGTGTTTTTGTGGGTGCAGTTAGCTTTCTTGGGTTGGGGTTTTCCTTCTAGTATTTTCCATAGGGCTGTATTTGTGGATATGTATTGTTTAAATCTTTTTTTGTACTGGAATTTCTTGTTTTCTCCACTGATGGTCATTGAAAGCTTTGCTGGGTATAATAATCTGGGCTTGCATCCATGATCTCTTAGTGTTTGCGGCACATCTGTCCACGACCTTCTGGCTTTCATGGTTTCCACTGAGAAGTCAGATGTAATTCTGATAGTTTTACCTTTATATGTTACTTGACCTTTTTCTTTTACAGCTCTTAATAGTCTTTCTTTATTTGCATGTTTTGTGTTTTGATTATTATATGGCAAGGGGATTTTTTGTGTTTTTTTTTCTTGTTTGTTTTTGATTCAGTTTATTTGGTGTTCTGTAAGCTTCATGTACTTTCATAGGGATATCCTTCTTTAGGTTGGGAAAGTTTTCTTCTATGATTTTGTTAAATATATTTTCTTTTTTTAAAATTTACTTATTTATTTATTTATAAAAATTTCCACTTCCTCCCCTCCTCCCAATACCTTCCCACTCCCCCGCCCCTCTCCTCCTCCCTCTCCAGTCCTAAGAGCAGTCAGGGTTTCCTGCCCTGTGGGAAGTTCAAGTTCCTCCCACCTTCCTCCAGGTCTAGGAAGGTGAGCATCCAAACAGACTAGGATCCCAAAAAGCCAGTACATGCAGACGAAACAAGACCTAGTGCCATTATCAATGGCTTCTCAGTCAGTCCCCATGTCAGCCACATTCAGAGAATCCGGTTTGATCACATGCTGGTTCAGTCCCAGTCCAACTGGCCTTGGTGAGCTCTCATTAGATCAGTCTCCTTGTATCAGTGGGTAAGCGCACCCCTTGCGGTCCTGACTTCCTTGTTCATGTTCTCCCTCCTTGGACCTTGGGGGCTCAGTCCAATGCTCCAATGTGGGTCTCTGTCTCTATCTCCATCCATCGTCGGGTGAAGGTTCCCTCTGATCCTGCCTTCCTTGCTCACGTTCTCTCTCCTTCTTCTTCTCATTTGGACCTAGGGAGTTGAGTCCAGTGTTCCAATCTGTGTCTCTGTCTCTATCTCCATCTATCGCCAGATGAAGGTTCTATGGTGATATACAAAATATTCATCAGTATGGTTATGGGCCAATGCCAGTTCAGGCACCCTCTCCTTTGCTGCCCAGGGAACAATCTGGGGACCTCTCCTTGGTCCCCTCTAGAATCAAGTCTCTTGCAAACCCTAAAATAGCTCCCTTAGTTGAAATATATACTTCCCTGCTCCCATATCCATTCGTCCTCCCTCCCCCCATCCCATTCCCCCAAACTATCCTGAATCCTCCCCTTCTCCCTTCTCTCTAACCATCTCCCTTTACTTCCACCCCTCCACCCCCTGTGCACCCAAGTTTGCCTGGCAATCTTGTCTACTTCCAATATCCAGGAGGATAACTATATGATTTTCTTCAGATTCACCTTCTTATTTAGCTTCTCTAGGATCATGAATAATAGGCTCAAAGACCTTTAATTATGGTTAGAATCCACTTATGAGTGAATACATACCATATTCCTCTTTTTGGGTCTGGCTTACCTCACTCAGTAAAGCGTTTACTATTTCCATCCAATTGCATGCAAAATTCAAGATGTCATTGTTTTTTACCACTGAGTAAAACTCTAATGTGTATATGTTCCACACCTTTTTTAACCATTCTTCTATTGAGGGGCACCTAGGTTGTTTCCAGGTTCTGGCTATTACAAATAGTGCAGCTATGAACATAGTTGAACAAATACTATTGTAGTATGATAGGGCATCTCTTGGGTATATTCCCAAGAGTGGAATTGCTGGGTCCTGAGGGAGGTTGACTCCCAGTTTCCTGAGAAACCGCCACACTGATTTCCACAGTGGCTGCACAAGTTTGCATTCCCACCAGCAATGGATGAGTGTTCCCCTCATTCCACATCCTCTCCAGCATAGGCTATCATTGGTGTTTTTAAGTTTAGCTATTCTGACAGGTGTAAGATGGTATCTCAAAGTTATTTTGATTTGCATTTCCCTGATCGCTAGGGAGGTTGAGCATGATCTTAAGTGTCTTTTGGCGATTCGAAGTTCATCTGTTGTGAATTCTCTGTTCAGTTCAGTACCCCATTTTTTAATTGGGTTAATTAGAGTTTTAGTGTCTAGTTTCTTGAGTTCTTTGTATATTTTGGAGATCAGACCTTTGTCTGATGAGGGGTTGGTGAGGATCTTCTCCCAGTCAGAAGGTAGTCTTTTTGTCTTACTGACAGTGTCCTTTGCTTTACAGAAGCTTCTCAGTTTCAGGAGGTCCCATTTATTCATTGATTCTCTTATTGTTTGTGCTACTGGGGTCCTACTTAGGAAGTAGTCTCCTGTGCCTATGCCTTGTAGACTACTTCCCACTTTCTCTTCTATCAGGTTCAAAGTGGTCAGATTAATGTTGAGGTCTTTAATCCATTTGGACTTGAGTTTTGTGCATGGTGATAGATATGGATCTACTTTCATTCTTTTACAGGTTGACATCCAGTTATGCCAGGACCATTTGTTAAAGATGCTTTCCTTCTTCCATTGTATAGCTTTAACTCCCTTGTCAAAAATCAGGTGTTCATAGGTTTGTGGGTTAATATCCGGGTCTTCTATTCGATTCCATAGGTCGACTTCTCTGTTCTTATACCAATACCAAGCTGTTTTCAATACTGTAGCTCTGTAATAGAGTTTGAAGTCAGGGATGGTAATGCCTCCAGAAGTTCCTTTATTGTATAAGATTGTTTTGGCTAAACTCAAAAACACCAATGATAGCCTATGCTGGAGAGGATGTGGAATGAGGGGAACACTCATCCATTGTTGGTGGGAATGCAAACTTGTGAAGCCACTGTGGAAATCAGTGTGGCGGTTTCTCAGGAAACTGGGAGTCAACCTCCCTCAGGACCCAGCAATTCCACTCTTGGGAATATACCCAAGAGATGCCCTAACATACTACAAAAGCTTTTGTTCAACTATGTTCATAGCAGCACTATTTGTAATAGCCAGAACCAGGAAACAACCTAGGTGCCCCTCAATAGAAGAATGGTTAAAGAAGGTGTGGAACATATACACATTAGAGTTTTATTCAGCGGTAAAAAACAATGACATCTTGAATTTTGCATGCAAATGGATAGAAATAGAAAACACTTTACTGAGTGAGGTAAGCCAGACCCAAAAAGAGGAATATGGTATGTATTCACTCATAAGTGGATTCTAACCATAATTAAAGGTCTTTGAGCCTATTATTCGTGATCCTAGAGAAGCTAAATAAGAAGATGAACCTGATGAAAATCATGTAGCTATCCTCCTGGAGATTGGAAATAGACAAGAGTCCCAGGTAACCTCGGGTGCTTGGGGGGGTGGGAGGGTTGTTGGAAGGGGAGAGGGTTAGAGAGACGGGAGTAGGGGAGAAATGGGGAAAGCTCGGTGGACTGGGATGGGGGGAGGGAGGAAGGATGGATATGGGATCAGGGAAAAATATATTTCAACTAAGGGAGTCATTTTAGGGTTTACAGGAGACTTGATTATAAATGGGATCCCAGGTCCAAGGAGAGATCCCCAGATTGTTCTCTGGACAGAGGAGAGGGTGCCTGAAACGGCCTTGGCCCATAACCATACTGATGAATATTTTGCTTATCACCATAGAATCTTCATCTGGCGATGGATGGAGATAGAGACAGAGACCCACATCGGAACACTGGACTTAATTCCCTAAGTCCAAACGAGAAGCAGAAGGAAAGAGAACGTGAGCAAAAAGGCAAGATCAGAGAGAACCTTCATCCGACGATGGATGGCGATACAGATGGAGACCCACATTGGAGCACTGGACTGAGCCCCCCAAGGTCCAAATGAGGAGCAGAAGGACGAAGACAATGAAAAAGGAAATAAGGACTGCGAGGGATGCGATCACCCACTGATACAAGGGGACGGATCTAATGAGAGTTTACCAAGGCCAGTTGGACTGGGACTGAACGAGGACGCAATCCAACCAGATTCTCTGAATGTGGCCGGATTCTCTGAATGTGGCTGGCCCGGAGTCTTTCTGAAAAGCCATTGACAATGGCACTAAGACTTGTTTCCTCTGCATATACTGGATTTTGCGGATACAGTCTGTCTGGACACTCACCTTCCTGGACCTGGAGGGAGGGGGGAGGAACTTGAACTTCCCACAGGGCAGGAAACCCTGACTGCTCTTAGGGATGTAGAGGGAGGAGGAGATGGAGTGGAGGGAATGGGAGGGTGGTGGGAGGAGGGGCGGTAATGGAAACTTTTATAATTTAATAAAATTACTTAAAAAAAAAAGATTGTTTTGGCTATCCTGGGTTTTTTGTTTTTTTCCATATAAAGTTGATTATTGTTCTCTCAAGGTCTGTGAAGAATTTTGTTGGGATTTTGATGGGGATTGCATTGAATCTATAGATTGCTTTTGGTAGAATTGCCATTTTTACTATGTTGATCCTACCAATCCAAGAGCATGGGAGATCCTTCTATTTTCTGGTATCCTCTTCAATTTCTTTCTTCAAAGACTTAAAGTTCTTGTCAAATAGATCTTTCACTTCCTTGGTTAGTGTTACCCCAAGATACTTTATGCTATTTGTGACTATCGTAAAAGGTGATGTTTCTCTGATTTCTCTCTCTGCTTCTTTATCCTTTGTGTCTAGGAGGGCAACCGATTTTTTTGGAGTTGATCTTGTATCCTGCCACATTACTAAAGGTGTTTATCAGCTGTAGGAGTTCTTTGGTAGAGTTTTTGGGGTCGCTTATGTACACTATCATATCATCTGCAAATAACGGAAGTTTAACTTCATCCTTTCCAATTCAAATGCTTTTGATCCCCTTATGTTGTCTTATTGCTATTGCTAGAACTTCAAGCACTATATTGAAGAGGTATGGAGAGAGTGGACAGCCCTGTCGTGTTCCTGATTTTAGTGGAATGGCTTTGAGTTTGTCTCCATTCAATTTGATGTTAGCTGTCGGCTTGCTGTAAATAGCTTTTATTATATTTAGGTATGATCCTTGTATCCCCAATCGCTCCAACACCTTTATCATAAAGGGGTGTTGAAGTCTGTCAAATGCTTTCTTCACATCCAATGAAATGATCATATGTTTTTTTCTTTCAGTTTATTTATATGATGGATTACATTGATAGATTTGCGTATGTTGAACCATCCCTGCATCTCTGGAATGAAGCCGACTTGATCATAATGGATAATTTTTCTAATGTGTTCTTGGATTCGGTTTGCCAGTATTTTATTGAGAATTTTCGTGTCAATGTTCATGAGTGAGATTTTCCTGTAATTCTCTTTCTTGATTGTGTCTTTGTGTGGTTTTGGTATCAGAGTAACTGTAGCTTCATAAAAAGAGTTTGGCAATGACTCTTCTGTTTCTATATTGTGAAATACATTCAGAAGTATAGGTATTAGCTCTTCCTGGAAGTTCTGGTAGAATTCTGCATTGAAACCATCTGGTACAGGGCTTTTTTTTGATAGGGAGCTTTTTGATAACAGCTTCTAATTCTTTGCAACTAACAGGTCTATTTAGATTGTTCGCCTGTTCTTGGTTCAACTTTGGTATATGGTACTTATCTAAAAAAATATGTTCATTTCTTTTACATTTTCCAATTTTGTGGCATACAGGCTTTTGTAGTAATATCTAATGATTCTCTGAATTTCCTCTGTGTCTGTGGTTATGTCCCCCTTTTCATTTCTGATCTTATTAATTTGCATGTTCTCTCTCTGCTGTTTGATTAGTTTGGATAGGGGTTTGTCGATCTTGTTGATTTTCTCCAGGAACCAGCTTTTTGTTTCATTGATTCTTTGGATTGTTTTCTGTGTTTCTATTTTGTTGATTTCAGCCCTCAGTCTGATTATTTCCAGTCTTCTACTCCTCCTGGGTGAATCTGCTTCTTTTTTTTTTTAGAGCTTTCAAGTGTGCTGTTAAGTCTCCAATGTGTGCTTTCTCCGTTTTCTTTAATTGGGCACTTAGTGCTATGAACTTTCCTCTTAGCACTGCTTTCATAGTGTCCCATAGGTTTGAGTATGTTGTGTCTTTATTTTCATTAAATTCAAGGAAGACTTTAATTTCTTTCTTTATTTCTTCCTTTACCCAGGGGTGATTCAGCAGTTGACTGTTCAGTTTCCATGAGTTTTTTGGCTTCCTGTGGATAGCATTGTTGTTGAATTCTAACTTTAATCCATGGTGATCTGACAAGACACAGGTGGTTACTAATATTTTTTTTGTATCTGTGGAAGTTTGCTTTGTTACTGAGTATATGGTCAATTTTCGAGAAGGTTCCATGAGCTGCAGAGAAGAAGGTATATTCTTTCCTATTTGGGTGGAATGTTCTATAGATGTCTGTTAAGTCCATTTAATTCAATACCTCCAATAATTCTCTTATTTCTCTGTTAGGTTTCTGTCTGATTGACCTGTCCATTGGTAAGAGAGGTGTGTTGAAGTCTCCTACTATTATTGTGTGTGGTTTGATGACTGCCTTGAATTCTAGAAGTGTTTCTTTTACATAAGTGGGTGCCTTTATATTAGGGGCATAGATATTTAGGATTGAGACTTCCTCCTGATGAATTGTTCCTGTTATGAGTATGAAATGTCCATCTCCATCTCTTCTGATTGATTTTAGTTTGAAGTCAGTTTTGTTAGATATTAGAATGGCCACACCCGCTTGTTTCTTAGGTCTGTTTGCTTGGAAAACCTTTTCCCAACCCTTTTCCCAACAAAGACAGTAGGTGTCTGTCTTTGTGGTTGAGGTGTGTTTCTTGTAAACAGAAGAATGTTGGATCCTGTTTTCGTATCCAATCTCCAAGTCTGTGCCTTTTTATAGGTGAATTGAGTCCATTGATATTAAGTGATATTAATGACCAGTGGTTGTTGACTCTGGATATTTTTCTTTTTCTTTTTTTATTTTTGGTTAGTAGAGTGTGTGTGTTTCCCTTCTTTAGGTTGTACTTGTGAAGGGTCGCTAGATGTCTGAGTTATTGTAGGCAGTATTGGCAATGCTGGATTCCTTGGGTTGTGATTTTCCTTCTAATACTTTCTGTAAGGCTGAATTTGTGGCTACGTATTGTTTAAATTTGTTTTTATCCTGGAATATTTTGTTTTCTCCGCTGATAGTGAATGATTGCTTGGCTGGGTATAGTATTCTGGGCTTGCATCAGTGGTCTCTTAGTTTCTGCAGTACCTCTATCCAGGATCTTCTGGCTTTCATGGTTTCCATAGAGAAGTCCGGTGTAAGTCTGATAGGTTTACCTTTATAAGTTACTTGCCCTTTTTCCTTTGCAGCTCTTAATATTCTTTCTTTAATCTGAATGTTTTGTGTTTTGATTATTATATGGCAAGGGGATGTTTTTTTTTAATCCAATCTATTCGGTGTTCTGTATGCTTCTTGAACCTTCATAGGGATATCGTTCTTTAGGTTGGGGAAGTTTTCTTCTATAATTTTGTTGAGTATATTTTCTGGGACTTTGATCTGTAATTCTTCTCCTTCTTCTACCCCTATTATTCTTAGATTTGGTTTTTTTTTTATTGTGTCCCACATTTCCTGAATGTTTTGTGATGAGAATTTGTTGGATTTGCTGTTTTCTTTGTCAGAGCATTTATTTTCTCTATGGTGTCTTCAGAATCTGAGGTTCATTTTTCTATCTCTTGTATTCTATTGGTTATGCTTGTTTCTGAAGTCTCTGTTCATTTAGCTAGATTTTCCATAGCCAGCTGGTCCTCGGTTTGTATTTTCTTCATTGCCTCAGTTTCAGTTTTCAATTCTTGAACTTTTTCCATTACCTGTTTGATTGTTTTTTCTTGGTTTCCCAGGGTTTCATTTACGGATTTACTCATTCCTTTAAACTTTTTGTTATACTTCTCTTCCATTTCTTTACAGCAGATTTTCATCTCCTGTTTAAGTTCCTCTATTATTTTCGTATAGTTCCACTTAGAGTAGATTTCTTCTATTTCTTTTGGAGTAGGGTGTTCAATTCTTCTAGTTTCGTGATCCCTGGATTCTGGTGATGTCATGTTGCCTTTCAGGTTGTTGGAAGAATTCTTGCATTGGCGCCTGCCCATCTCTTCCTCTCTGGATGGAACTCCTCAGCACTCTCTGGATAGAACTCCTCAGTGCTGAAATAGGGATAGTTGGTATTTCAAGGACACAGGAGACAAAAGGGCAACAGTGAGGGCAGGGTAGGGTCCAGTGGAACCCTGAAGACCCTGCAGCATAAGCTGAGGGGAAGTGCTGTGCTGTCTTCCGGGACAGTCTGCCCCAGATAGCCCAGACTCACCCCTCTGGTTGGAACTCCTCAGTACTGAAATAGGAACCTAAATATATTTTCTGTGCCTTTGAGCTAGAGTTCTTCTCTTTTTATCCCTATTATTCTTAGGTTTGGTCTTTTCATAGTGTCCCAGTTTTCCTGGATGTTTTGTGTTAAGAATTTTTTGGATTTAATGTTATCTTTGACTAATGAGTCTTATTTCCCCTATAGTATCTTCAGTACCTGAGATTCTTTCTTCTATCTCTTGTATTCTGTTGGTTATAATTGTCTCTGTAGTTCCTGTTCATTTACCTAGATTTTCCATATCCAGACTTCCCTCAGTTTGTGTTTTCTTTATTTCCTCTATTTTAGTCTTCAAGTCTTGAACTTTTTGCCTCACCTGTGTGGTTGTTTTTTCTTGGGTTTCTTTGGGGGATTTTGGTGCAGTAGAATTGTCTGTATTCTGTCAAACATGTTTTAAATAAACACTGATTGGTAGGTAGCCAGGCAGTAAATATAGGTGGGAAAACCAGACAGGAATTAGAGGTGGTACAATGAGAGCAGGAGAATTCTGGGAAGAAGGAAGCCCATTCCTCCCAGTCCTGCCCAGATCACCAAAGAAGCAAGATGTGACCTGTCCCGCTGAAAAATGTACCGAGCCATGTGGCTAACATAGATAAGAATAATGGGCTATGTAAGTTATAAGAACTAATATAAAGCCTGAGCTAATGGGCCAATCAGTTTATAGCTAATGCAGACTCTCTGTGTGATTCTTTGGGACTTGCTGGCTGTGGGAACTGGACAGGACAGAAACCCCAACAAACAGGCCCACATGCTACAGGATTTATTAATTTCTTCCAATTTTTTGTTTGTCTTTTCCTCCAATTCTTTAAGGGATTTTTTCGTTTCCTTTTTAAAGGTCTCCATCATTTTCCTAAATTTACATTTAAAGTAATTTTCTTCTACTTCTTCTAGGTTAGGATGATCAAGTCTTCCTGTTGTGTGACCACTGGGTTCTCGTGTTATCATGTTGCTTTTTAGGATGTTGGACGAATTTTTGCATTGGCATCTATCCATCTCTTCCTTCAAATGAGGCTGGCAGTGTCTTTGCATCTTGGTCCAATCCTTGCAGTCACTGTCTGAGTATTTGGGAGTTTTTCTTGGTCTGTCTCAGAAAGCCTCTGAGCTCTCTATAAGTCTGTTCTCCACAGGACTGAGCTCCCAAGGTCCAAATGAGGAGCAGAAGGAGAGAACATGAGCAAGGAAGTCAGGGCCACGAGGAATGCACCCACCCACTGTGACTGATCTAATGGGAACTCACCAAGGTCAGCTGTACTGGGACTAATGGAGCATGTAATCAAACCAGACTCTCTGAATGTGGCTGACATGGAGGGATGACTGAGAAGCCAAGGACCATGGCACTGGGTTTTGATTCTACTCCATGTACTGGCTTTGTGGGAACCTAGTCTGTTTGGATCCTTACCTTCCTAGACCTGGATGGAGGGAGGAGGACCTTGGACTTCCCACAGGGCAGGGAACCCTGACTGCTCTTTGGACTGGAGGGGGAGGGGGAGGGGGAATGATGGGGGGAGGAGGGAAATGAGAGGAGAGGAAGAAGTGAAATTTTGTAATAATAATAATAATAATAATGAACAAAAAAGCCTACTCTCTTGGTCTTTTCTCCTGGTTTGCTCTCTTGATGCTCTCTCTCTCTTTTATTTATTTATTTTTTATTGCTTTATAAATAATACCATTCAAAATTTCCACTTCTTCCCTTCTTCCCATTTCCCTCCCGCTTCCCTAATCACCCTCATCCTCCCCCCAGTCCTAAGAGAGGGCAGGGTAGCCTGCCCTGTGGAAAGTCCAAGGCCCTCCCCCCTCCATCCAAGCTTAGGAAGGTATGCATCCAAATAGAATAGGATCCCAAAAAGCCAGTACATGCAGTAGAAACAAATCCCAGTGCCATTACCATCAGCTTCTCAGTCTGCCCCTATTGTCAGCCACATTCAGAGGGTCCAATTTGATCCCATGCTGGCTTTGGTGAGCTTCCATTAGCTTAGACACACGTGAGGACCAACCCCTCATGGACCTTCTTTGCTTATATTCTCCCTCCTTCTGCTCTTCAACTGGACCTTGGGAGCTCAGTCCAGTGCTTCCATGTGGGTCTCTGTCTGTATCTCCATCTTTCTCTGGACGAAGGTTCTATGGTGATATTCAAGATATTCATCAGTCTGACTACAGGACAAGACCAGTTCAGGCACCCTCTCCTCCATTGCTCAGGGTCCTAGCTGGGGACATTCCCGTGGACATCTGGGAACCCCTCTAGAGCCAAGCCTCTTGCCAACCCCAAAATAGCTCCCTTAATTAAGATATCTTCTTCTGTGCTCCCATATCCATCCTTCCTCCATCTCAACCATCCCACTACCCAAGCTTTTCCCAACCCTCCCCTTGTCCCTTCTTTCTCCCCCTCTCCCCTTACCCCTACTCCCATGCTCCCAAGTTTTTCCTGGCAATCTTGTCTGCTTCCAATTTCCAGGAGGAACTCTATATGTTTTTCTTTGGGTTCACCTTATTACTTAGCTTTTCTAGGATCATGAACTATAGGCTCAATGTTCTTTGTTTATGGCTAGAATTCACTAATGAGTGAGTACAAACCATATTCGTATTTTTGGATGTGGGTTATTTCACTCAGGATAGTGTTTTCTATTTCTATCCATTTAAGATGTCATTGTTTTTTACCCCTGAGTGGTACTCTAATGCATAAGTGTGCCACACTTTCTTTATCCATTCTTCCATTGAGGAGTATCTAGATTGTTTCCAGGTTCTGGCTATTACAAATAATGCTGCTATGAACATAGTTGAACAAATGTTTTTGTAGTATTATTGGGCCTCTCTTTGATATATTCCCAAGAGTGGTATTGCTGGATCCTGAGGTAGGTTGTCTCCCAATTTTCAGAGAAACTGCCACACTGATTTACAAAGTGGTTACACAAGTTTGCATTCCCACCAGCAATGGATAAGTGTTCCTCTTACTCCACATCCTCTCCAGCATAGGTTATCATTGGTGTTTTTTTATCTTAGCCATTCTGACAGGTGTAAAATTGTTGTAAAAGGAGCAGCAGGCCACTTCCCACCACCCGGCTCCTGGCTGCCTGACTAGTTTACACCCAAAATATTTATATGGAAACTGTATTCATTTAAACACTGCCTGGCCCACTATATCTAGCCTCTTATTGGATAACTCTCACATATTAGTTAACCCATCTCCATTAATGTGTATTGCCACTTGACTGTAGCTTACTGGGATGAGTCTAACTAGCATTCGTCTCAGAGAGGAGAGCCGTGGCGTCTATCTGACTCTGCTTTCTTTCTCCCAACATTCTGTTCAGTCTACTCCACCTATCTAAATTCTGCCCTATCAAAAAGCCAAGACAGTTTCTTTTTTGACCAATGAAAGCAACACATAGAAAGAACACCCTCCTACACCATTTTCCCCTTTTCTGTTTAAACAAAAAGGAAGGCTTTAACTTTAACATAGTAAAATTACATATAACAAAACAGTTATCAAGCAAGAATTACAGTTATAATATTTATATCTATTTTTTCTTTTGTCATAACAAAGAAAAACTATAACTATGACTATCCATTCTTCAACTCCATCAAAGACTCCAGAAGGATATAATATTACCTATGTAAACAGGAAGTACATTGTAAGCAGCTTCCACAACTCTAGAAATGACAGAGACATCTCACTGCCTGGACAGTCATCCAAAGTTCTTCTGTACCATTGGGACATCCATCTTCAGCCTTCAGAACGATAGTATCCAGCAGACTCTTTCATGAAGCAGGAAATTTCAAAGGCAGTTCAGTCACTATCTGCTGTGTCCTACAGAATGTCTCACAGACTCTTTCATGAATCAGGAACCCCGAAGGATCATCTCACCTTTAGGCAAGTTCAGCCGTCCTCTCTCTGCGGGTTCTTCATGTCCAGTTAAGCAGTCCAGGCAAGAGCAGTTTCTTGCCTAAATGGCTAACAAACTCCATAAGAAGCCTCTTCGATGCCCATCTTCTTCAGAAAGTAGCTTGGTGCTGCCAGGAGCAGACATGTCTCATTGTCATGAAAAACCCTAAGTTATTAAAACATTAAATGCCATATTCTGTAGTCTTTGAAAGATATGAAGAATGCCTATCTGAAATATATCTATGCACATTTAGAAAGTCTAACTAACATGACTACAAACTTGATTATTATAGATGATTAGCCATTAACAACCTATATTTCATAATTATACATTACATTTGTAAATGAACTACACAATCACAATACCTTAATCAAGAGCAGAAATACATATACATATAACAAAATTGACCTTAAATTTCTGTCAGTAAACCAAGATCTATACCAAAGCAAATTATTCATATCTATATCTTATCCCCCTTTAAATGTAAAAGAACATTATAAACAATATTTGGGAATATGGGTATAGGTATTTCTCTCCAAACTTCTTCCTGCTGTATAGCGGTGCTGTTAATCAGGTCTTTTATGGTGAATCCTGTGTGCCAGGTTCATCTCAGTCAGCAATTGTGTAAAGTAATTTTTTTGAGGGTGTTCACAGCAACCTTTCAGGAGGGCATGGAATATCATACCATATTGGGATAGAAGCAATCCACAGGGTCTCATCCTCTGTGAAAACAAAAGAAGAACCTCTTTTCCAAAGCATCATATCCTTAGATTCAAATTCTGAAATCATAATGCTTTTATGATAATGTACATGGTGGTTTAGCTTAGCAGCTAAATACAATAAAATGTCTCTCTGCACTTAGCTCCCTCACAGTCAAAAAATTCAGGTAAAATACAATAATGCAGAGATTCCAGACTCTTTGTGGAATTTCCATTTTTATATGGCTTATTATTATTTTTTTAATCTATGACTATCTGTCCTCTGTCTCTTTAAAGACTTTACCCTTTTTTTCGGCATTAACTTTATTCTCTATATTCTTTTTCTTCTCTCTCCCAAGCCTACGTATGTCTATCCTATGACCCATTTAGAGGTCTTTTATGTCTGAATCTGTCTTATTGCATTGTCTGTAACTCTTTACTGTCCAGGAATATTTTTTGCTTTGTGCTTTTAAATCGCTAAGTGCTTAAGAATCTAAGCTGTGTCATTTCTAGGTCAAAAACAGGTACTGAGAGCTTGCCCCGCCCAGTCCAACATGGCGGAGCTGCTTGTGCCTTTGAGCCATGTGCACTGCACCACTAGCATGGCAGTGCTGCTTTGGATGTTGGCTCCACGCCGAACCATTGACATGGTCTCTGAATACTTTCTTCCCAATCCCAAGCAGGAACACAACCATCCATTCCCATAAAAGCCATTGGAATGCTTTATAACCGGAGTTCTCGCTGGCGGCACATCCTAGGAAGCCACGTTTTAAAACCGCGCAGCTTTTTTTTTTTGCTACAGCTACTGAGTCAGGGAAATTTCTCTGCGGCACCTGGCCAGCAAACAGCAAAAAAGCTGTGTTGAACTCTATATTTGTATCTAGAATTCCTTTTTAAGCCCTCTTAGGTTTTATGTGAAGTTAGTTACCACATTGGAGCGCCACTCTGTTGTAAAATGAGTGGCGGGCCACTTCCCACCACCCGGCTCTCAGCTAGCTTACACCCAAAATAATTACATGAAAACTGTATTCATTTAAACACTGCCTGGCCCATTATATCTAGCCTCTTATTGGCTAATTCTCACATATTAGTTTAACTCATCTCCATTAATGTGTATTGCCACTTGACTGTGGCTTACTAGCATGAGTCTAACCAGTGTCGGTCTTGGAGAGGAGAGCTGAGGAGAGCCGTGGCATCTGCCTGACTGTGCTTTCTTTCTTCCAACATTCTATTCGGTCTACTCCACCTATCTAAATTCTGCCCTATCAAAAAGTCAAGGCAGTCTCTTTATTTGACCAATGAAAGCAGCACATAGAAAGAAGACCCTCCTACACCATAAGATGGTATCTCAAAGTCATTTTGGTTTTCATTTCCCTGATAGCTAAGGACGTTGAACAGGTCCTTAAGTATCTTTTGGCCATTTGAAATTCTTCTGTTGAGAATTCTCTGTTCAGTTCAGTACCCCATTTTTAATTGTGTTATTTAGAATTTTAATGTCTAGTTTCTTGAGTTCTTTATATAGTTTGGAGATTAGACTTTTATCTGATATGGGGTTGGTGAAGATCTTCTCCCATTCAGTAGGTTGCCTTTTTGTCTTAATGACTGTGTCCTTTGCTTTACAGAAGCTTCTCAGTTTCAGGAGGTCCCATTTATTCATTGTTGCTCTTGTAGTCTGTGATACTGGGGTTATACACAGGAAATGGTCTCCTGTGCCCATGTATTGCAGGCTACTTCCCACTTTCTCTTCTATCAGTTTTAGTGTGATTGGATTTATATTGAGGTCTTTAATCCATTTGGACTTGATTTTTGTACATGGCGATAGATATGGATCTATTTTCGTTCTTCGATATGTTGACATCCAGTTATGCCAGCACTATTTGTTAAAGATGTTTTCTTTCTTCCATTGTATAATTTTAGCTTCTTTGTCAAAACTCAGGTGTTCACAAGTTTGTGGATTAATATCTGGGTCTTCAACTTTACTCCATTGGTCAATATCTCTGATTTTATGCCAATACCAAGCTGTTTTCATACTGTAGCTCTGTAATAGAGTTTGATGTCAAAGATGGTAATGCCTCTGGAAGTTCCTTTATTGTATAGGATTGTTTTGGCTATCCTGGGTTTTTTGTTTTTCCATATAAAGTTGATTATTGTTCTCTCAAGGTCTGTGAAGAATTTTGTTGGGATTTTAATGGGGATTGCATTGAATCTATAGATTGCCTTTGTTAGAATTGCCATTTTTACTATGTTGATCCTACCAATCCAAGAGCATGGGAGATCCTTCTATTTTCTGGTATCCTCTTCAATTTCTTTCCTCAAAGACTTAAAGTTCTTGTCAAATAGATCTTTCACTTCCTTGGTTAGTGTTACCCCAAGATACTTTATGCTATTTGTGACTATCGTAAAAGGTGATGTTTCTCTGATTTCCCTCACTGCTTCTTTATCCTTTGTGTCTAGGAGGGCTACTGATTTCTTTGAGTTGTTCTTGTATCCTGCCACATCCCTGAAGGTATTTATCAGCTGTAGGAGTTCTTTGGTAGAGTTTTTGGGGTCACTTATGTATACTATCATATCATCTGCAAATAACAAAAGTTTGACTTCTTCCTTTCCAATTCGAATGCCCTTGATCTCTTTATGTTGTCTTATTGGTGCTCTCTCTTAATCCCCTCAGTGTTGTAGCAAGCTCTTGGTACCCTCAGTAATATAGCATGCTCTTAGCACTTAGGTGGTGTGTGGCTAGTAACTTGGGGGGTTCAGTGGATGGGTTTGGTTTGGGGGGAGCCACAGGAAACTCCCTGCTGGCTATTTAGAAAAGCCTAGGGAGTTTGGGGAGGGGTCCAGGGTTTTTTCCCACTCTGGAGGTACTATAAAGTGGGGTGTCCCACCTTGTGGCTGTTTCACTCACTTCTTAAGTTCCCTCAGTTGCTCTTGCTTTTTATACCTGAGGTTTTCATATGGCACTTTTCCTCAGCACAGGACCACAGCTCCTAGCAAAGATTTCTGTAAATTTTAGTCACATAGTTTGTTCTGCTGTGTCTGAAACTTTCCATATGTTCCCTTTGAATCTCCCTTTGCATCTGAGATCACAGTAACCTCAGCACCCACTAGTTTTCATTTCCCACAGAGCCTCTTGGCCTCTGGAATTCTATACCATTAAGCACTGTATTTATTTCCTTCTCAGTAATATATGTTTTCTTTTGAAATATCAATTTTCATGATATTTAGAACTAGATCTTAAAAATTCTGTTTTAAATCATTTCAAAATGAAAGCCCTTAAGTAGTACTTGTTCTTATAGAAAATACAGTTAACCAAATACAAGAAAACAAAATTTACTTCACTGTTGCACTAAGTGGTAAACTTTTTAATGTTTGTTTGGTAAGCTTCTTCCAAACTTCTTTCACCTAATTGTTACTATAATGTAAATATGTATGTGTATACATACACATATGAGCATATGTTCACTCATGTATGCTGTTAAAGTGAAAATACTATTATGTAAAATTTTCTTAATGTGTTATCAGAATTTATATGTATTAATAAACAATTTTAGTTAATATTGTAGAATTTTCTTTTTGGAGTGTGAATTTTTTTGTGACAGGGTCTCACTATGTATGTATCCCTGGTAGGTCTGGAATTCAATAGAGATCTGACTGCACCTGTTTCCTGAGTGCTGGGATTGAAAAGGTGTAATGCGAAGCTCAACCTTTTCCTCCATTTTTCCATCATTCTTCACTGTTGATTAACCCTGGCTCTGAGAGAGAGAGAGAGACGAGAGAGGAGAGAGGAAAGAGAGAGAGAGAGAGAGAGAGAGAGAGAGAGAGAGAGAGAGAGAGAGAGAGAAAGAGGAGAGAATGAGAATCATTTGGGATTTTTAAAAAAAATTCCAAATCTCAGACTGTGTCTTAGCTCAATTAAAGAAGACTGTCTTGAGGGACAGGCCTCTGTCATCAGCATTTTAATATCCTTGTAGGTGATTCTAATCAGATCTGAACTCTGGGAACACTAGTCTGTTTCTCTGGTTTATTAATTTGTGCTCTAGCAAAATTAGCTGCAATCTGAATTTTGGTGAAAGAATTGATAACATTTAGTTGTCACTAAGCAGAAAATGCATAAGTACCAACCAATCTGAATTACTGCCATAGTACATGAAAGATTAAAGTTGGTGATAGTCTAAATATTTTTGTCACACATTGAAAACTTGAATGAATGCTCCATTTCTGGGAATCTTTTCTCATCATTTTTTTGTGTGTGTGTGTCTGTGTGTGACTTTTCCTGGGGAGACACAAACCAAGAGCTGTTCACTTTAGATCGAGCACCCACAGCAGACCAGGGAACTGATGCTACCCAAGTCTAATCTTGGTAAACCATTGAGTTCACAGGGGTTATTCATAGAGCATGGGTGAGAGGTTACTTACAA
Source organism: Myodes glareolus (assembly GCF_982192425.1). Lineage (NCBI taxonomy): Eukaryota > Metazoa > Chordata > Mammalia > Rodentia > Cricetidae > Myodes > Myodes glareolus. The sequence goes on along the minus strand of NC_142031.1, from coordinate 117,429,847 downwards.
GAGATTAGTGACTTAAAGCAGATGTGTCATGGAAAAGCTTGACCCAGCATGTCTGATGATTTTGAAAACTTTGTAATTGGAGCCCTGTACACACTTGAATGCAACTCACTGAGGAGACTCTCCTGGCTTGAAGCTATGTACTCGTTTTATAACTTCGGGGAGAGGACATGTAGCCTTCTGAACTTCTTGAGCCTTGTCTTCTTTGTCTGTACTCTTGAATAGTCTGTGCTTTCCTTCTGGAGGGAGTTTCACTAGGATGAAATAGCTACATAATCACGTTTCTCTTCTTTTTCTTAGTAGCAGGGTAATCCCCCAGTTGTCTCTTGACAACTCATTTATAGCTGTGTTTAATATCCCTCTTGTCTATGCAGGTATCTGTGTAGAATGTGGTCAGTGTTCTTCTTTGCTGGCTAGGAATGTCTATCATTTTAGGCAAGATTTATTACAGCCTAAAACTTATAATTTCTGGACCTAAGATTACATGGTAAACACATATCTTTTGTTGTCAGTCTGATAGACTTTTGAGATCAGTTGCTCAATAATGATGCCTATTGTGAAAGTGAGAAGGCAAGTGAGGGTTGCAGATCTCTTGGGAGCTGCAGCTCTGATAAGGACCCTAAGTGGCACCTGAATGGGCTGTGTACTTAGTAATTGAAGATCCTGTGAATGAGGAAGGTTAAGGGAATTGTCCACTAATTAATCAGTTGTGTTACCTGTGAGTAGTTATAAAGTACTAAAGGAGAAGGATTGGAATTGAACTGAAGTGAGTTTCTGAATGCCCTATTGATTCCAGGTCTCTGGTCTGTCTTCTTACTGCAGGATAGTTGTGCTGTGATTTTATAAAATCTTCTTATTGAATGACTTACTTGGCCCAGAGAAAAATGGGTAGTGTAACAGTGAATTTTGGTTTTCATGGATTAAAATGTGATTTTGGACTTCTGTGTCACTGTCCCGACATGCTATTCCTGAGTCATCGTGACTGTTCTGTTGCTCTAGTTTAAAACCTCATCTTATAGAATTTTGGTGAATTGGAAATTATAGGCTTGAGGAAGAAAACCAAACAAGACAGGACAGTGACTTACAGGTCACTAAATAACCTGAGGGGTCTATAACATGGAGCAAATTAAGTGGTTATTTGTTCAAGAAAAGCAACTCTTGCATTCAGGAAGTGGAGGCAGGAAGATTAGGAGTTTAAGATCATCCTCAGCTACTTAATGAGTTTGACAGCTGCCTGACATGAGACCCATTTCCAAGAAACAACAAAAACTAAAGCATGTGAAAAGCAACCTCAAACTTGCCTCTTAAGCTGAGAATGTTCATGTATTGGAACTTGGGGACACCAGATGAGGAGAATGTCTAACACTTATCCAGTGCCTGTTTGCAGGCTCTGGCCCAATTTAGTGACTCTCCATTCTTCCCAGGCTCTGCAAGCCCACCCGATCTCCTGATGGTACAGGAGAGATTTGTAGCATGAGGGCCGGCTTGTTGGGGTACCTGTCCCGCCTGGTACCCCACAGCTGGCAAGTCCCAGGGAAAATCAATCACAGAGATCTCTATAAGTTATTAAGCTGATTGGCCCATTAGCTCAGGCTAATTGTTAACTCTTATAGCTTATATTAACCCATTATTCTGATCTATTTTAGCCGTCTTGCTTGGTACCTTTTTCAGCTGGGCAGGTTACATCCAGCCTCTTCATTGGTCTGCGCAGGAATGGTGGAGGGAGTTTCCTCCTCCCTAGCCTTCTCCTATTCTCATTGCCCCACCTCTAGTTCCTGTCTGGTCGACCCGCCTATATTTCCTGCCTGGCCAATCAGCGTTTTATTAAAATACATGATTGACAGAAAACAGTCAATTCTCCCACACCATTTTCCTCTTTTTTTTAAACAAAGGAAAATACCCATAGTCCATTTGTTGGGAATGTGGGCATAGTATTTCAGGCTACTTCCTGCTGATTGGGGGCACTGATAATCTTATGGAGACCTCAAGGAAATTTAGAGTTATAATCAAGTCCTGACTGGAATATCCTGGGAGACTTGATCATCTCAGGCAGCAGTCTTGAATCTATTCTGGATGTAGAATTCTGTCATCTGGGCCATCTGTTCCTATCAGAGATTTCTCAGGTGGTCTTTCTTTATCGAACCTGATTTTTCTTAACTCAGAATGAATCCACAGCTTCTCATTTTCTGTGGAAACAAAAGCAAAATCTCTTCTCCAAAGCAACATACCTTTTGACTTCAATTTTGAAGCCAAGGTATTTTCAAAATACCTATCTTGGGTTAGTTCAGCAGCATTTATAAACAAAAGTCTTTTAGCAGCTGTTGCTCCTTCCTCAGCATTCAAACAATTCAAAGAGAGTATAATAGCATACAGTATCAAGATTCTCTGTTGTAAGATTTTAGACAATTCTGAAGCCATTTCTGACAATTCCAAACCCTCTCAGCCTCCGTGCCTTAGTGCTTCCCCTCCTCCCCTGGGAACCAAGGACCTAACAGGTACACATGCACGTACTCAGTTCCTGAACAATTACCCATACACATATGTTTTCATTCAGTCCCCTGGGAAACGGGGTCAAAATGACCTCTTACCTCATCTGATCTGACAATAGTTCTCCAGTCAGTTATTGGTATTAGCCCTTCTCGAACAAGCCAATCATAATGGTCAAGGAACAACCCGTCCTGTTTCTATGGGGCCTTCTCCTTTAAAAGGAGACTGTACCAGCTAGTTGGGGTCTCTCAGCTTCCCGAATGCTGAGGGACCCTGTCATGACAGAATTAATAAAATCCTCATGCTTTTGCATTGGCTGTGGTGTATGAGGTGGTCTCTGGGGGTGACTCTTTCTCGGTTTGGACACTAGAGTCCAAAACTGTGTATTTTCCATCTTTATGTTGCTTTTTTTTTAACCTCTATGTCTTTTATTTTTACTTTTTGAGACAGGTTTTTTGTATATCTTTGTCCTGGAATAACTCTGTAGACCAGGCTGTCCTTGAACTCACAGAGATCCCACTGTCTCTGACTCCCCAGTGCTGGGATTAAAGGCGTGTGCTACCACACCTTGAACTCACAGAGATCTGTCTGTCTCTGCCTCCCAGGCATTGGGATTAAAGGTGTGTACCAGCACACCCAACTACTCTCTTTCCTTTTGTAGTTTTAAGAACTTTAACCTTTAGCCTGCATATATTTTTAACACACTGTAAATCATTTAGAGGTTTTCTTCATCTTTGAATCTCTCTTTACTGTATATCTCTTTATATTGCTACAACTCTGTGGCATTTTAAGGTCCCTGCCAGCAAGTAAGCCGCAGCATTCTGCTCACAGACCACACTCAGTTGGACCACCTGCCTGAAAGAGTCAGAATTTGCCCTGGCAGGATGGCCGGCATTTTAAAACAGCGCAGCTTTTTTCCTGCTACGTCTGAAAACCAAAAAGCATGCGTTCAGCTTTTCCTCAACACAGTTTAAGTGTTTAGTGGCAGGACCTCTTAAAAGAGCTGCAAAGTTTTGCAGCTAAAGCTGAGTCAGGAAGCCTCTCTTAGATGAGAGCGCTTGCTTGCCTCTAGCAAGCAGAGCAGACCCGAGAAATTGCTGCTACCAAGAAAACATGCTGTATTCTATTCTTTTCCAAGCTTTCTCAAGCTTTCTGTGGATTCAGTTATTCACTTGGGAGCCATCTGTAACATGACGGCTGGATTGTTGGGGTATCTGTCCCGCCTGGTACCCCACAACTGGCAAGTCCCAGAGAAAATCAATCACACAGAGATCTCTATAAGTTATAAAGCTGATTGGCCCATTAGCTCAGGCTTCTTGTTAACTCTTATAGCTTATATTAACCCATTATTCTGATCTATTTTAGCCGTCTGGCTTGGTACCTTTTTCAGCTGGGCAGGTTACATCCAGCCTCTTCATTGGTCTGCGCAGGAATGGTGGAGGGAGCTTCCTCCTCCCTCCTGGCCAATCAGCGTTTTATTAAAATACATGATTGACAAAATACAGACAATTCTCCCGCACCAGAGATTCTCATTCAGTCTGAAGCCTTTCCTTTGCAGAGTGCTCTCTCAGCATGATAGTTAAATCATGCTGTGATATTCCCTTCCTCCTCCTTTCTGTCTCTGGACTGTATCACCTGACTAGAGAAACTTCCAGCACTTTGAGATGCCCTACACCAAAGACTGTTCCATTTATCACCAAATATCCTTGGATGATGTGTCTATCCCTAGCTGTACTTCCCTCTGCTTTGAAGTCTGCCACTCAGGCCATGCTGAATTCCTCACTGATGAGTCACCTGCTTCACCCCCCCCCCTCCAAAGCTCTTTGCGTAAAGAGGAGACTTAGCATTGCTGCAGACAGCTACTGTGTTCACAGGTGTTGCCGTATACATTCGGCAGCACCACACAGCAGGAAGCTGCTTTCTTAGGAGGTGTTCCGTCACCTTTTATGACCCATAACTACTGGCTTTGCAAACTTGGGTCCTTGAATGACGTCTGATTCTGCTGCTGCATTCGGTGTGGGATATCTTAGGAAGGCCTCAGTTCACCGGGGTACGCTCTCTGTTGAGGTCAAATGTTCATATGTTTAGTGGGTTTTTTTCTTTGTGTTCAATGATGTTTTCTGTGGGCATTGAAGTTTTCTTCCTCTCTCCCAATCCGTAGGATTTTAACATATCTTTGAGGCCTGACAATGCTGCTTTGGATACTGGGAAAGAAGGGAGGCCACAGAAGAGCACCCTGGGCTGTTCCAGGCCTAGAACAGAACTTACAGACTTTCTTATGAAAGATAGCCACATGCTTTGCCAGTTTGGAGAACGTTCTTTCTCATTCAAGTTTGAATGATGCTTGGCTTTGTCAAACACATTTTTTCCTAGCTACTGAAGTTAGTATGCTACAGTCTTTTAAACATGTGGGCATGGTGAATTAAGTTAATGGACTTTCAAATATGAAAACACCCTTACATCTCTGAAAGTTCATGGGGATCTTATTTTCTTACTTGCTGTTGGGAAATTTGCTGCTGTTTTATTTAGGACCATAGCATGCATATTCACAACTGAGCATGATCTTTTCTAAACTGGCCACCAACTCTGCACTGACTTCCTAAATAAGAGCAGGACTTGTCTTCTCTTATTCTCTAGGATAGAAAAATAGTTCAAGATCAGAAGAGTCTGTTTCCCAAAACTTTGTTGGTGGTAAAACAAAAAACAAAACCCTCCTTTTTCTTTTTTCGAGAAATCTTTTACTATTGCTTTGGTTTCTTTAGTAGTAAAAAGGTTTATCTGGAATCCAAGACACACAATCAACCTACCCAAATATACAGTCATGCTTCTTCACCCAGACACACACTCAACACACCCAAACACCCAAATATACACTCACATACCCTCACTCAGACACACACTCAATATACTCAAACACTCACATATATATACTCACATACCCTCACCCAGACACACACTCAACCCATCATCTAAATGATGTAGGAGTCCCCTCTGTGTGTTGCTTGTATTGGTTAATGACTAAAGAAGCTGCATTGGCCTAGTTGATAGGGCAGAACTTAGGTAGGCGGGGAAGACAGAACTGAATGCTGGGAGGAAAAAAGGTGGAGAGAGAGACATCATGGAGCCACCACAGACAGATGTGCCGAATCTTTCCCGGTAAACCACTGCCACATGGCAATACACAGATTAATAGAAATGGGTTACACCGAGATGTAAGAGTTAGCCAATAAGAAATTAGAGCTAATGGGCCAAGCAGTGTTTTAATTAATACAGTTTCTGTGTGGTTATTCAGGGATAGGCTAGCCAGGCATCCGGGACAAACAAGCAGCCCGCCTGCTTGCAACATCTAAATATGCATTCATACACCTTCATCCCAACACACACTCAACACATTCAAACACATCTAGACATTCTAATCCTCACCCAGAAATACAATACGGCAAAACCACTAAAATATATACTCACATGCAAACACACACCCTTACCCAGACACACATTCAATATACCTCAAGCTAACACCTATCCTCCATGTATACCTACATTTACTCATCTTCACTCAAACACATACTCCACCCATCCAGACATACATATATACACACATTAACACCCCAATACATACCCATACTTATTCAAAGACAAACTCATATCTGAACACTTACTTACATACCCAAATATATAACTCACATATGACATATGTCACATGGGAAAGCCCAAGCAGAAAGATAAGACGTTTAGAGTCTATACAGTGAGCTCCCAGGATGCCAAAAAGCACCATGAATACTTAAGGATTGTCTGCATTATGCTGCCCAGCACAGAGGCTGCCTATGTAGCTAGTCATCTGCATTGAAGCCAGAACTCTGGTCACTGTCCTTTGTTAAAGGAAGCTTTCATATCCAGAGTTCAGCACGTGGCAAGCTCTGGTTCTAGATGTGGAAGTATTTTACTCAACTCCTTTTATTTTGAAACAGCATGTCCAGGTTCCCACAGGGAAGGCTTCATACCTGCATGTCTCACATTTTGAGCCTGCTGGAAAGTTCTTAGCAGGTAGGTAGAATTGTTTCCACTGGGGCCCAGGGCAGCAGTGTTTCTGCACCGAATTTTTAGGACTAAGCCCTAGCCTTGCTGTGCTCTGATTTATGGAACTGACAATCTCATTACATTTCCTGCAGCAGATGTTCTCCTTGTGAGGTTTAGGAAACTAAGGGAATGGCCTGAAGTGGGCACTCTTAATTTGACTGTACTTCTTAGTTCCGCAACAAAAGAGGCAGAAAAGGTCTAATTATATTTATCCCTAATAAATTCCAAACTAAATATAACTTCATATTTTATAATGAGGTGACATTTACATGACTAATTAAACATTTAGTGATTACTATTGATTAAACATTTAAAAGTGAACTGTATCACAGCATTTGGTACATTTCTATAACCTCCAGCTCAGGTTTCCAAACCCTTTCATTGCCCTAAAAAGAAATCGCTACTAATTTTTTAAATATTTTTTTACTTGTTTTTATTGAGCTATATATTTTTCTCCACTCTGCTCCCTCGCTCTCCCCTCCCATTTTACCCTCCCCTTAGTTCGCATCCTCCCAATTTACTCAGGAGATCTTGTCATTTTCTATTTTCCATGTAGATTAGATCTATGTATGTCTCTCTCTTAGGGTCCTCTTTGTTGTCTAGGTTCTCTGGGGTTGTGAATTGTAGGCTGGTTTTTCTTTGCTTTATGTCTGAAATCCACTTATGAGTGAGTACGTATGATATTTGTCTGTCTGGGTCTGGGTTACCTCACTCAATATGATGTTTTCTACATCTATTTATTTGCCTGCAAAGTTCAAGATGGCATTATTTTTTCTGCTGTGTAGTACTCCATTGTATAAATGTACCACATTTTCCTTATCCACTCTTCGTTTGAGGGGAATTTAGGTTGTTTTCAGGTTCTAGCTATGATAAACAATGCTGCTATGAATATAGTTGAGCACATGTCCTTGTGGTACAATTGAGCATCCTTTGGGTATATACCCAAAAGTGATATTGCTGGGTTTTGAGGTAGGTTGTTTCCTAATTTTTTGATAAATCACCATATTGATATCCAAAGTGGCTGTACCAGCTTGCACTCCCACCAGCAATGGAGGAGTGTTCCCCTTTCCCCACAACCTCTCCAGAATAAACTGTCATCTGTGTTTTTGATCTTGGTCATTCTTACAGGTGTAAGATGGAATCTCAGAGTTGTTTTGTTTTGCATTTCTCTGATGACTATGGATGTTGAGCCTTTTCTTAAGTGTTTTTCAGTCATTTTAGATTCCTTTGTAGAGAGTTCTCTGTTTAAGAATGTATACCATTTTTTTAAATTGGATTCCTTGTTCTTTTGATGACCAATTTCCTGAGTTCTTTGTATATTTTAGAGATCAGCCCTCTGTCTGATGTGGGGTTGATGAAGATCTTTTCCCATTTAGTAGGCTGCTGTTTTATCTTGTTGACTGTGTTCTTTGCTTTACAGAAGCTTCTCAATTTTAGGAGGCCCCACTTATTAATTGTTTTTCTCAGTGTCTATGCTACTGGTGTTATATTTAGGAAGTGGTCTCCTGTGTCAATGCGTTCAAGTGTACTTCTCACTTTATTCTTCTACATGTTGGTATCCAGTTATGCCAGCACCATTTGTTGAATATTCTTTCTTTTTCCCATTTTATATTTTTAGCTTCTTTGTCAAAAATCAGGTTTCGTAGGTGTGTGGATTGATATCTGGGCCTTCTATTCTGTTCCATTTGTCTTCTTGTCTGTTTTTATGCCAGTACCGGGCTGTTTTCAGTACTATAGCTCTGTAGTAGAATTTAAAGTCAGGGATTGTGATGCCTCCAGAAGTTTTTTTTTTTTATTATACATGATTTTTTGGCTCTCCTGTGTTTTTATTTATCCATATGAATTTAGTACCGTTCTTTCAAGGTCTGTGAAGAATTTTGCTGGGCATTGCATTGAATCTGTAGATTGCTTTTAGTAAGATTGCCATTTTTACTATGCTAATTCTACCTACCCAAGAGCATGGAAGATCTTTCCACTGTCTGGTGTCTTCTTCAATTTCTTTCTTCAAAGATTTAATGTTTTTGTCATACAGGTCTTCCACTTATTTGGTTAGAGTTAAGGCATGATATTTTATGTTATTTGTGGCTATTGTGAAGGATGATGTTTCTCTGATTTCTTTCTCAGCCCATTTATCATCTGTGTAAAGGAGGGCTACTGATTTTTTCAAGTTAATCTTGTATCCTGTTATATTACTAAAGGTGTTTATAAGTTGTAGAAGTTCCTTGGTAGAATTTTTGGGATCACTTATGTATACTATCATATCATCAGCAAATAGTGAAAGTTTGGCTTCTTCTTTCCCAATTCGTATCTTCTTGATCTCCTTTTGTTGTCTTATTGTTCTAGTTAGAACTTCAAGTACTATATTCTGTAGATATGGAGAGAGTGGACAACCTTGTCTTGTTTCTGATTTCAGTGGGATCACTGTGAGTTTCTCTCCATTTAGTTTGGCATTGGTTGTTGGCTTGTTGTATATTGCCTTTATAATGTTTAGGTATGTTCCTTGTTTCCCTGCTCTCTCTAAAACCTATATCATGAAAGGATGCTGTATTTTGTTGAAAGCTTTTTCAGCTTCTAATGAGATGATCATGTGTTTTTTTTTCAATTTGTTTATATGGTGAATTACACTGACAGATTTTCATGTGTTGAACCATCCCAGCATCATGGTAGATGATTTTTCTAATGTGTTCCTGGATTCAGTTTGCCACTGTTTTATTGAGTATTTTTGCAACGATGTTCATGAGTGAGATTGGTCTGTAATTCTCTTTCATGGTTGAGTCTTTGTGTAGTTTTGGTATCAGGGTAACTGTAGCCTCATAAAAAGAGTTTGGTAATGTTCCTTTTATTTCTATTATGTGGAATACTTTGAGGAATATAGGTATTAGCACTTCTTGAAAGTTCTGGTAGAATTCTTCACTAAAACCATCCAACCTTGGGCTTATTTTGGTTGGGAGACTTTTGGTGACTGTTTCTATGTTTTCAGCAGTTATAGGTCTATTTAATTTGCTTATCTAGTCTTGATTTAATTTTGGTAAGTGATATTTATCCAGAAAAATTTCCATTTTCTTTATATTTTTCAATTTTGTGGAGTACAGGTTTCTAAATATGACCTAATGATTCTCTGGATTTTCTTCATGTCTGTTGTTATGGCCCCCTTTTCATTTCTGATTTTGTAAATTTGGATATTCTCTCTCTGCCTTTTGGTTAGTTTAGATAAAGGTTTATCTATTTTGTTGATTTTCTCAAAGAACCAGCTCTTTGTCTCACTGATTATTTCTATTGTTTTCTTTGTTTCTATTTTGTTGATTTGAGCTCTCAATTTGATTTTTTTCTGTCATCTAGTCCTCCTGGTAGAGTTTGTTTCTTTTTGTTTTGCAGTTTTCAAATGTTTGGTTAATTCACTAGTGTGGGATTTTTTCAGATTCTTTATGTAGGCATTTGGTGCTATGAACTTTCCTCTTAACACTGCTTTCATTGTGTCCCATAAATTTGGGTATGTTGTGTGATTATTTTCATTGATTTTTTTAGGAAGTCTTTAATTTCCTTTATTTCTTCCTTGACCCATTGATGATTCAGGTGAATAGTGTTTAATTTCTATGTGTTTGTGGGCTTTCTAGAATTAGTATTGCTGTTGCATTTTAATTTTAAGCCATAGTAATCTGATAAGATACATAGGGTTATTCCAATTATTTTTTGTATTTGTTGAGGTTTGCTTTGTTACCTAGTATGTGGTCAATTTTTGAGAAGGTTCCATGAAGGCTGAAAAGAAGGTATTTTCTTTTATGTTTTAATGGATGTTCTATAGATGTCTATTAAGTCCATTCGAGTTATAATATCTTTTAGTTCCCTTATTTCTCTGTTAATTTTCTGTCTGACAAACCTGTCCAGTGGTGAAAGTGGGGTGTTGAAGTCTCCCACTCTTAGTGTGTGGGGTTTAATATGTGATTTAAACTTTAGAAAAAGTATTTCTTTTACATATGAGGATGCCCTTGTATGTTCAGTATGTAGATGTTCAGTATTGAGATTTCCTCTTATGGATTTTTCCTGTGACCAATATCTTTCTTTGTCTCTTTTGATTGATTTTAGTTTGAAGTCTATTTTATTAGATATCAGGATAGCTACACGAGCTTGTTTCTTAGGTCCTTTTGACTGGATTGATTGATTAGTTGGTTGGTTGGTTGATTGATTTCCAACCCTTTCCTGAGGCAATGTCTGTCTTAGAGTTTGAGTTTTGTTTCTTGTATGCAGCAGAAGGATGGATTCTGTTTTCATATCAAATCTGTTAGTGTGTGTCTTTTTATAGGTGAGTTGAGTCCATTTTTATTAAAAAATATTAATGACCAGTGATTGATAGTTCCTGTTATTTTAGTTTTTGTTGTTTGTGATGTTATCATGTGTGTTTTTCCCTTATTTGGGATTTTATGCTGTGAGATCATCTATTTTCTGTGTTTTTTTAAAGTTTATTAAAATATAAAAGTTTCCATTTTCGCCCCTCCTCCCAACACCCTCCCACTCCCCCCACTCCCTCTGCTCTTCCCTCTCCATCCCTAAGAGCAGTCCGGGTTTCCTGCCCTGTGGGTAGTTCAAGTTCATCCCCACTCCCTCCAGGTCCAGGAAGGTGAGTATCTAAACAGACTGGATCCCCAAAAATCCAGTATATGCAGAGGAAACAAGTCCCAGAGCCATTGTCAATGGCTTTTTAGAAAGACTTCGGGTCAGCCACATTCAGGGAATCCAGCCTCCTCCAGAGAATCTGGTTGGATCAAGCGCTCCTTCAGTCTCAGTCAACTGGCCTTGGTGAACTCTCATTAGATCAGTCCCCTTGTATCAGTGGGTGATCGCTCCCCTTGCGGTTCTGATTTCCTTTTTCATGTTCTTCCTCCTTCTGCTCCTCCTTTGGACCTTGGGGGACTCAGTCCAGTGCTCCAATGTGGGTCTCCGTCTGCATAGCCATCCATCGCCGGATGAAGGCTCCCTCTGATCTTGCCCTCCCTGCTCACCTTCTTCTTCCTTCTGCTTCTCGCTTGGACCTAGGGAGTTAAGTCCAGTGTTCCAACGTGGGTCCCGTCTCTATCTCCATCCATTGTCAGATGAAGGATCTGGAACTCTTGTCTATTTCCAATCTCCAGGAGGAAAACTACCTGCATTTTCTTCAGGTTCACCTTCTTATTTAGCTTCTCTAGGATCACAAATAATAGGCTCAAAGACCTTTAATTATGGCTAGAATCCACTTATGAGTGAATACATACCTTATTCCTCTTTTTGGGTCTGGCTTACCTAACTCAGTAAAGCATTTTCTTTTTATTTTTTTTATTTTACGTTTTATTTATTTATTTTTTTAATTTAATTTTTTATGGGAACCCCTCCAGAATCAAGTCTCTTGCAAACCCTAGAATGACGCTCTTAGTTGCGATATAAACTTCCCTGCTCCCATAACCATCCTTCCTCCCTCCCCCCTCTCATTCCCCCAATCCATCCCCAATTCTCGCCCTCTCCCCTCTCCCTAACCATCTTCCCTTACTTCCATCCCCTCACCCCCCATGCACCCGAGTTTGCTTGGCAATCTTGCCTAGTTGTATTATCCAGGAGGATAACTATATAAATTTTCTTCAGGTTCACCTTCTTATCTAGCTTCTCTAGGATCACAAATTATAGACTCAAACACCTTTAACTATGGCTAGAATCCACTTATGAGTGAGTACATACCATATTCCTGTTTTTGGATCTGGGTTACCTCACTCAGTAAAGCGTTTTCTATTTCCATCCATTTGCATGCAAAATTCAAGATGTCTTTGTTTTTTACCGCTGAGTAAAACTCTAATGTATATATGTTTCACACCTTCTTTAACCATTCTTCTATTGAGGGGCACCTAGGTTGTTTCCAGGTTCTGGCTATTACAAATAGTGCAACTATGAACATAGTTGAACAAATACTTTTGTAGTATGATAGGGCATCTCTTGGGTATATTCCCAAGAGTGGAATTGCTGGGTCCTGAGGGAGGTTGACTCCCAGTTTTCTGAGAAACCGCCACACTGATTTCCACAGTGGCTTCACAAGTTTGCATTCCCACCAACAATGGATGAGTGTTCCCCTCATTCCACATCCTCTCCAGCATAGGCTATCATTGGTGCTTTTGACTTTAGCTATTCTGACAGGTGTAAGGTGGTATCTCAAAGTGGTTTTGATTTGCATTTCCCTGATTGCTAAGGAGGTTGAGCATGACCTTAAGTGTCTTCTGGTCATTCGAAGTTCATCTGTTGTGAATTCTCTGTTCAGATCAGTACCCCATTTTTTAATTGGGTTAATTAGAGTTTTAGTGTCTAGTTTCTTGAGTTCTTTGTATATTTTGGAGATCAGACCTTTGTCTGATGAGGGGTTGGTGAAGATCTTATACCAGTCAGAAGGTAGCCTTTTTGTCTTACTGACAGTGTCCTTTGCTTTACAGAAGCTTCTCAGTTTCAGCAGGTCCCAGTTATTCATTGTTTCTCTTATTGTCTGTGCTACTGGGGTCCTACTTAGGAAGTGGCCTCCTGTGCCTATATCTTGTAGACTACTTCCTACTTTCTCTTCTATCAGGTTCAAAGTGGACAGATTGATGTTTATGTCTTTAATCCATTTGGACTTGAGTTTTGTGCATGGTGATAGATATGGATCTACTTTCATTCTTCTACAGGTTGACATCCAGTTATGCCAGGACCATTTGTTAAAGATGCTTTCCTTCTTCCATTGTATACCTTTAGCTCCCTTGTCGAAAATTAGGTGTTCATAGGTTTGTGGGTTAATATTTGGGTCTTCTATTCGATTCCATAGGTCGACTTCTCTGTTCTTATGCCAATACCAAGCTGTTTTCAATACTGTAGCTCAGTAATAGAGTTTGAAGTCAGGGATGGTAATGCCTCCAGAAGTTCCTTTATTGTATAAGATTGTTTTGGCTATCCTGGGTTTTTGTTTTGCCATATAAACTTGATTATTGTTCTCTCAAGGTCTGTGAAGAAGTTTGATGGGATTTTGATGGGGATTGCATTGAATCTATAGATTGCTTTTGGTAGAATTGCCATTTTTACTATGTTGATTCTCCCAATCCAAGAGCAGGGGAGGTCTTTCCATTTTCTGGTATCCTCCTCAATTTCTTTCTTCAAAGGCTTAAAGTTCTTGTCAAATAGTTCTTTCACTTCCTTGGTTAGAGTAACCCCAAGATATTTTATGCTATTTGTGGCTATCATGAAAGGTGATGTTTCTCTGATTTCCCTCTCCGCTTCTTTATCCTTTGTGTATAGGAGGTCCACTGATTTTTTGGAGTTGATCTTGTATCCTGCCACGTTACAGTTATCAGCTGTAGGAGTTCTTTGGTAGAGTTTTTGGGGTCTCTTATGTACACTATCATATCATCAGCAAATAACGAAAGTTTAACTTCATCCTTTCCAATTCGAATCCCCTTGATCTCCTTATGTTGTCTTATTGCTATTGCTAGAACTTCAAGCACTATATTGAAGAGGTATGGAGAGAGTGGACAGCCTTGTCGTGTTCCTGATTTTAGTGGAAAGGCTTTGAGTTTCTCTCCATTCAATTTGATGTTAGCTGTCGGCTTGCTGTATATTGCTTTTATTATATTTAGGTATGATCCTTGTATCCCCAGTCTCTCCAACACCTTTATCATAAATGGGTGTTGAATTTTGTCAAATGCTTTTTCAGCATCTAGTGAGATGATCATATTGTTTTTTTCTTTCAGTTTATTTATATGATGGATTACATTGATAGATTTGCGTATGTTGAACCATCCCTGCATCTCTGGAATGAAGCCGACTTGATCATAATGGATAATTTTTCTAATGTGTTCTTGGATTCGGTTTGCCAGTATTTTATTGAGAATTTTTGCATCGATGTTCATGAGTGAGATTGGCCTGTAATTCTCTTTCTTGGTTGTGTCTTTGTGTGGTTTTGGTATTAGGGTGACTGTAACTTCATAAAAGGAGTTTGTCAGTGACTCTTCAGTTTCTATATTGTGGAATACATTAAGGAGTATAGGTATTAGCTCTTCCTGGAAGTTCTGGTAGAATTCTGCATTGAAACCATCTGGTCCTGGGCTTTTTTTGGTAGGGAGATTTTTGATAACAGCTTCTAATTCTTCGCGACTAACAGGTCTATTTAGATTGTTCACCTGTTCTTGGTTAAACTTTGGTATATGGTACTTATCTAAAAAAATGTCCATTTCTTTTACATTTTCCAACTTTGTGGCATATAAACTTTCGTAGTAAGATCTAATGATTCTCTGAATTTCCTCTGTGTCTGTGGTTATGTCCCCCTTTTCATTTCTGATCCTATTAATTTGCAAGTTCTCTCTCTGCTGTTTGATTAGTTTGGATAGGGGTTTGTCAATCTTGTGGATTTTCTCCAAGAACCAGCTTTTTGTTTCATTGATTCTTTGGATTGTTTTCTGTGTTTCTATTTTGTTGATTTCAGCCCTCAGTTTGATTATTTCCAGTCGTCTACTCCTCCTGGGTAAATGAGCTTCTTTTTTTTTTCTAGAGCTTTCAAGTGTGCTGTTAAGTCTCCAATGTGTGCTTTCTCCGTTTTCTTTAATTGGGCACTTAGTGCTATGAACTTTCCTCTTAGCACTGCTTTCATAGTGTCCCATAGGTTTGAATACGTTGTGTCTTTGTTTTCATTAAATTCAAGGAAGACTTTAATTTCTTTCTTTATTTCTTCCTTGACCCAGGGGTGATTTAGTAGTTGACTGTTCAACTTCCATGAATTCTAATTTTTATCCATGGTGATCTGACAAGACACAGGTGGTTACTAATATTTTTTTGTATCTGTGTAAGTTTGCTTTGTTACCGAGTATGTGGTCAATTTTCGAGAAGGTTCCATGAGCTGCAGAGAAAAAGGTATATTCTTTCCTATTTGGGTGGAGTGTTCTATAGATGTCTGTTAAGTCCATTTGATTCAGTACCTCCAATAAATCTCTTATTTCTCTGTTAGGTTTCTGTCTGATTGACCTGTCCATTGGTGAGAGAGGTGTGTTGAAGTCTCCTACTATTAGTGTCTGTGGTTTGATGACTGCCTTGAGTTCTAGAAGAGTTTCTTTTACATATGTGGGTGCCTTTATATTAGGGGCATAGATATTCAAGATTGAGACTTCTTCCTGATGAATTGTTCCTGTTATGAGTATGAAATGCCCATCTCCATCTCTTCTGATTGATTTTAGTTTGAAGTCGATTTTGTTAGATATTAGAATGGCCACACCCGCTTGTTTCTTAGAACCATTTGCTTGGAAAACCTTTTCCCAACCTTTTTCTCTAAGTAGGTGTCTGTCTTTGTGGTTGAGGTGTGTTTCTTGTAAACAGCAGAATGTTGGATCCTGTTTTCATATCCAATCTCTAAGTCTGTGCCTCTTTATAGGTGAGTTGAGTCCATTGATATTAAGTGATATTAATGACCAGTGATTTATGACTCCGGTCATTTTTTTGGGTAGTAGAGTGTATGTGTTTTCCTTCTTTGAGTTGTGCTTGTGAAGGGTCGCTAGATGTCTGAGTTATTGTAGGCAGTGTTGGGAATGTTGGATTCCTTGGGTTGTGATTTTCCTTCTAATATTCTCTGTAAGGCTGGATTAGTAGTTACGTATTGTTTAAATTTGTTTTTATCCTGGAATATTTTGTTTTCTCTGTTGATAGTGAACAATAGCTTGGCTGGGTATAGTAGTCTGGGCTTGCATCCATGGTCTCTTAGTTTCTGCAGTACCTCTATCCAGGACCTTCTGGCTTTCATGGTTTCCATAGAGAAGTCTGGTGTAAGTCTGATAGGTTTACCTTTATAAATTACTTGACCTTTTTCTTTTGCAGCTCTCAATATCCTTTCTTTAGTCTGAATGCTTTGTGTTTTGATTATTATATGGCGAGGGGATGTTTTTTTCTGATCCAGTCTATTCGGTGTTCTGTATGCTTCTTGAACCTTCATAGGAATATTGTTGTTTAGGATGGGAAAGTTTTCTTCTATAATTTTGTTGAGTATATTTTCTGGACCTTTGTTTTGCAATTCTTCTCCTTCTTCTACTCCTATTATTCTTAGATTTGGTTTTTTTATTGTGTCCCACAGTTCCTGAATGTTTTGTGATGAGAATTTGTTGGATTTGCTGTTTTCTTTGGTCAGAGTGTTTAATTTCTCTATGGTGCCCTCAGAGTCTGAGATTCTTTCTTCTATCTCTTGTATTCTGTTGGTTATGCTTGTTTCTGAAGTCTCTGTTCGTTTACCTAGATTTTCCATAGCCAGCCGGCCCTCGGTTTGTGATTTCATCATTGACTCCATTTCAGTTTTCAAATCTTGAACTGTTTCTATTACCTGTTTGATTGTTTTTTCTTGGTTTCCCAGAATTTCATTTACGGATTTACTCATTTCTTCAAACTTTTTGGTATATTTCTCTTCCATTTCTTTACTCATTTCCTCAATTTTTTTGTTATACTATCTTCCATTTCTTTATGGCAGATTTTCACCTCTTGTTTAAGTTCCTCTATTATTTTCATAAAGATCCGCTTAGAGTCGATTTCTTCTATTTCTTCTGGAGTAGGGTGTTCAATTCTTCTAGATTCGAGCTCCCTGGATTCTGGCGATGTCATGTTGCCTTTCAGGTTGTTGGAGGAATTCTTGCATTGGCGCCTGCCCATCTCCTCCACTCTGGATGAAAGTCCTCAGCACTTTCTGGATAGAACTCCTCAACACTCTCTGGGTAGGACTCCTCAGCCCTCTCTGGGAAGAGCTCCTCAGCAGTGCAACAGGGCTAGCTGTTCTTCCCAGGACCCAGGAGACAAAGGGCCAGCAGCAGTGGGGGGAGGGAGGGGTCCCGTGGAACACCGAAGACCCTGCCACAGAAGCTGAGTGGGGATGGGCTGTGCTCTCTTCCCGGACAGGAAGGCCTCCCAGGCGAGCACCCACTCACCTCTCTGGGAAGAGCTCCTCAGCAGTGCAACAGGGCTAGCTGGTCTTCCCAGGACCCAGGAGACAAAGGGCCAGCAGCAGTGGGGCTATTGTCTCTGTTTTTGTGGATGTAGCCAACTTCCTTGGGTTGGAGTTTTCCTTCTAGTACTTTGAGTAGTGGTGATGGGTTTGTGGCTAGGTATTGGTTAAATCTGGTTTTGTCATGGAATATCTTGTTTTCTTCATCTATGGTGATTGAAAGTTTTGCTGAGTATAGTAGTCTGGGTTCGCATCTGTGGTCTCTTAATGTCTGTATAACGCTTGACCAGAACCTTCTGGTTTTCATTGTTTCCATTGAGAAGTCAGGTGTAATTCTGCCTTTATATGTTACTTGGCCTTTTTCTTTTACAGCTCTTAATATTCTTTCTTTATTCTGTATGTTTAGTGTTTTGATTATTATGTGGCAAGGGAACCTATTTTTTAATCCAGTCTGTTTGGTGTTCTGTAAGCTTCTTGTGTCTTCATATTCACATCTTTCTTTAGGTTGGAAAAGTTTTCTTCTATGATTTTATTGAATATATTTTATGTGCTTTTGAGTTGGATTTCTTCTCCTTATTTCTATACTTACTGTTTTTAGGTTTGTTTTTTTTATGGTGTCCCAATTTCCTGGACATTTTATGTTAAGCTTTTGTTAGATTTAATTTTTTTTGAGCAGTGAGTCCTCTTCCTCTATTGTATCTTCAGTGCCTAAGAGTCTCTCTTTCCGGTGCCTGAACTGCCCTTGTCCCATAGCCTCACTGATGAATATTTTGCATATCACCATAGCATCTTCATCTGGCGATGGATGGAGATAGAGACAGAGACCCACATTGGAACACTGGACTTAACTCCCTAGGTCCAAACGAGAAGCAGAAGGAGAGAATGTGAGCAAGGAAGTCAGGACCACGAGGGGTGCGTCCACCCACTGAGACGGTGGGACTGATCTAATGGGAGCTCACTAAGGCCAGCTGGACTGGGAGTGATGGAGCATGTGATCAAACTGGACACTCTGAATGTGGCTGACAATGAAGGCTGACTGAGAAGCCAAGGACAATGGCACTGGGTTTTTTTTTGAAAGTAATTTTATTAAATTATAAAAGTTTCCATTACCGCCCCTCTTCCCAACACCCTCCCACTCCCCCCACTCTCTCTCCTCCTCCCTCTTCGTCCCTTAGGGCAGTCAGGGTTTCCTGCCCTGTGGGAAGTTCAAGTTCCTCCTCCCACCCTCCAGGTACAGGAAGGTGAGTATCCAAACAGACTGGATCCCCAAAATCCAGTATATGCAGAGGAAACAAGTCCCAGTGTCATAGTCAATGGCTTTTCAGAAAGACTTCGGGCCAGCCACATTCAGAAAATCCGGCCAAATTCCGAGAATCTGGTTAGATCATGTCCTCGTTCAATCCCAGTCCAACTGGCCTTGGTAAACTCTCATTAGATCCGTCCCCTTGTATCAGTGGGTGATAGCATCCCTCGCAGTCCTGATTTCTTTTTTCATGTTCTTCCTCCTTCTGCTCCTCATTTGGACCTTGGGGGGCTCAGTCCGGTGCTCCAATGTGGGTCTCCGTCTGTATCGCCATCCATCGTCGGATGAAGGTTCCCTCTGATCTTGCCTTCCTTGCTCACGTTCTCTTTCCTTCTGCTCCTCATTTGGACCTTGGGGGGCTCAGTCCGGTGCTCCAATGTGGGTCTCTGTCTGTATCGCCGTCCTTCGCCAGATGAAGGATCTATGGTGATAAGCAAAATATTCATCAGTATGGTTATGTGCCAAGGCTGGTTCAGGCACCCTCTCCTCTGTCCAGAGAACAATCTGGGGATCTCTCCTTGGACCTGGGATCCCATATATAATCAAGTCTCCTGTAAACCCTAAAATGACTCCCTTAGTTGAAATATATTCTTCCCTGATCCCATATTCACCCTTCCTCCCTCCCCCCCATCCCAGGCCACCGAGATTTCCCCATTCCTCCCCTACTCCCTTCTCTCTAACCCTCTCCCCTTCCAACAACCCTCCCACCCCCCATGCACCCGAGGTTACCTGGGACTCTTGTCTATTTCCTACCTCCTGGCGGATAGCTAAATAATCTTCATCAGGTTCATCTTCTTATTTAGCTTCTCTAGGATCACGAATAATAGGCTCAAAGACCTTTAATTATGGTTAGAATCCACTTATGAGTGAATACATACCGTGTTCCTCTTTTTGGGTCTGGCTTACCTCACTCAGTAAAGCGTTTTCTATTTCCATCCATTTGCATGCAAAATTCAAGATGTCATTGTTTTTTACCGCTGAGTAAAACTCTAATGTGTATATGTTCCACACCTTTTTTAACCATTCTTCTATTGAGGGGCACCTAGGCTGTTTCCATGTTCTGGCTATTACAAATAGTGCAACTATGAACATAGTAGAACAAATGCTTTTGTAGTATGTTAGGGAATCTCTAGGGTATATTCCCAAGAGTAGAATTGCTGGGTCCTGAGGGAGGTTGACTCCCAGTTTTCTGAGAAACCGCCACACTGATTTCCACAGTGGTTGCACAAGTTTGCATTCCCACCAACAATGGATGAGTGTTCCCCTCACCCCACATCCTCTCCAGCATAGGCTATCGTTGGTGTTTTTGACTTTAGCTATTCTGACAGGTGTAAGATGGTATCTCAAAGTTGTTTTGATTTGCATTTCCCTGATCGCTAAGGAGGTTGAGCATGACCTTAAGTGTCTTCTGGCCATTCGAAGTTCATCTGTTGTGAATTCTCTGTTCAGTTCAGTACCCCATTTTTTAATTGGGTTAATTAGAGTTTTAGTGTCTAGTTTCTTGAGTTCTTTGTATATTTTGGAGATCAGACCTTTGTCTGATGAGGGGTTGGTGAGGATCTTCTCCCAGTCAGAAGGCAGCCTTTTTGTCTTACTGACAGTGTCCTTTGCTTTACAGAAGCTTCTCAGTTTCAGGAGGTCCCATTTATTCATTGATTCTCTTATTGTTTGTGCTACTGGGGTCCTACTTAGGAAGTAGTCTCCTGTGCCTATGTCTTGTAGACTACTTCCCACTTTCTCTTCTATCAGGTTCAAAGTGGTCAGATTAATGTTGAGGTCTTTAATCCATTTGGACTTGAGTTTTGTGCATGGTGATAGATATGGATCTACTTTCATTCTTTTACAGGTTGACATCCAGTTATGCCAGGACCATTTGTTAAAGATGCTTTCCTTCTTCCATTGTATACCTTTAGCTCCTTGTCGAAAATTAGGTGTTCTTAGGTTTGTGGGTTAATATCTGGGTCTTCTATTCGATTCCATAGGTCGACTTCTCTGTTCTTATGCCAATACCAAGCTGTTTTCAATACTGTTGCTCTGTAATAGAGTTTGAAGTCAGGGATGGTAATGCCTCCAGAAGTTCTTTTATTGTATAAGATTGTTTTGGCTATCCTGGATTTTTTGTTTTGCCATATAAACTTGATTATTGTTCTCTCAAGGTCTGTGAAGAAGTTTGATGGGATTTTGATGGGGATTGCATTGAATCTATAGATTGCTTTTGGTAGAATTGCCATTTTTACTATGTTGATTCTCCCAATCCAAGAGCAGGGGAGGTCTTTCCATTTTCTGGTATCCTCCTCAATTTCTTTCTTCAAAGGCTTAAAGTTCTTGTCAAATAGGTCTTTCACTTCCTTGGTTAGAGTAACCCCAAGATATTTTATGCCATTTGTGGCTATCATGAAAGGTGATGTTTCTCTGATTTCCCTCTCCGCTTCTTTATCCTTTGTGTATAGGAGGTCCACTGATTTTTTGGAGTTGATCTTGTATCCTGCCACGTTACAGTTATCAGCTGTAGGAGTTCTTTGGTAGAGTTTTTGGGGTCTCTTATGTACACTATCATATCATCAGCAAATAACGAAAGTTTAACTTCATCCTTTCCAATTCGAATCCCCTTGATCTCCTTATGTTGTCTTATTGCTATTGCTAGAACTTCAAGCACTATATTGAAGAGGTATGGAGAGAGTGGACAGCCTTGTCGTGTTCCTGATTTTAGTGGAAAGGCTTTGAGTTTCTCTCCATTCAGTTTGATGTTAGCTGTCGGCTTGCTGTATATTGCTTTTATTATATTTAGGTATGATCCTTGTATCCCCAGTCTCTCCAACACCTTTATCATAAATGGGTGTTGAATTTTGTCAAATGCTTTTTCAGCATCTAGTGAGATGATCATATTGTTTTTTTCTTTCAGTTTATTTATATGATGGATTACATTGATAGATTTGCGTATGTTGAACCATCCCTGCATCTCTGGAATGAAGCCGACTTGATCATAATGGATAATTTTTCTAATGTGTTCTTGGATTCGGTTTGCCAGTATTTTATTGAGAATTTTTGCATCGATGTTCATGAGTGAGATTGGTCTGTAATTCTCTTTCTTGGTTGTGTCTTATAGAACACTCCACCCAAATAGGAAAGAATATACCTTTTTCTCTGCAGCTCATGGAACCTTCTCGAAAATTGACCACATACTTGGTAACAAAGCAAACTTCCACAGATACAAAAAAATATTAGTAACCACCTGTGTCTTGTCAGATCACCATGGATTAAAATTAGAATTCAACAACAATGCTTCCCCTAGGAAGCCAACAAACTCATGGAAGTTGAACAGTCAACTACTAAATCACCCCTGGGTCAAGGAAGAAATAAAGAAAGAAATTAAACTCTTCCTTGAATTTAATGAAAACAAAGACACAACATACTCAAACCTATGGCACACTATGAAAGCAGTGCTAAGAGGAAAGTTCATAGCACTAAGTGCCCAATTAAAGAAAACAGAGAAAGCACATATTGGAGACTTAACAGCACACTTGAAAGCTCTAGAAAAAAAGAAGCTGATTCACCCAGGAGGTCTAGAACACTGGAAATAATCAAACTGAGGGCTGAAATCAACAAAACAGAAACACAGAAAACAATCCAAAGAATCAATGAATCAAAAAGCTGGTTCTTGGAGAAAATCCACAAGATTGACAAACCCCTATCCAAATTAATCAAACGGCAGAGAGAGAACATGCAAATTAATAAGATCAGAAATGAAAAGGGGGACATAACCACAGACACAGAGGAAATTCAGAGAATCATTAGATCTTACTACGAAAGTTTATATGCCACAAAGTTGGAAAATGTAAAAGAAATGGACTTTTTTTTAGATAAGTATCATATACCAAAGTTTAACCAAGAACAGGTGAACAATCTAAATAGACCTGTTAGTCGCGAAGAATTAGAAGCTGTTATCAAAAATCTCCCTACCAAAAAAAGCCCAGGACCAGATGGTTTCAATGCAGAATTCTACCAGAACTTCCAGGAAGAGCTAATACCTATACTCCTTAACGTATTCCACAATATAGAAATAGAAGAGTCATTGCCTAACTCCTTTTATGAAGCTACAGTTACCCTAATACCAAAACCACACAATGGCACTGGGTTTTGATTCTACTGCATGGACTGACTTTGTGGGAGCCTGGTTTGTTTGGATGCTCACCTTTATAGACTTGGATGGAGGGGGGAGGACCTTGGGCTTCCTGCGGGGCAACCCTGACTGCTCTTAGGACTAGAAAGGAAGGGGGAGGTTGGGAGGGGGAGGGAAAAGGGAGGCGGGGAGGAGGTGGAAATTCTAAATAAAGAAATAAGTAAATAAATAAATAGAGTCTCTCTTTCATGTCTTGTATTCTGCTGTTTATGCTTGCATTTGTGGTTCCTGATCGTTTTCTCGTAATTCCCATTTCTATAATTCCCTAGTTTTGTGTTTTCTTTATTGTCTCTATTTTGGTTTTCAGTTCTTGAATAGTTTCTTTCATCTGTTTGCTTGCTATTTCTTGGGTTTCTTTATGAGATTTGTTGATTTCTCCCATGTTTTTCCTCCATTTCTTTCAGGGAATTTTTCATTTCTTCTTTAAGGGCCTCAAACATTCTCCTAAAGTTGTTTTTTAGGTCATTTTCTTCTGCTTCATCTTTATTTGGGTGTTCAAGTTTTGTTGTTGTAGGGTCACTAGTTTTTGTTGATGTCATGTTGTTCTTTGTGGTGTTGAGTGTGTTCTTACCTTGTCTACCCATTTTTTCCTCTGGTTGGTGTAGTTGGGGCTGTGTCTCTGGTGATCAATCTTCCAGGTGCCAGTGGATCCAAGGCTCAGATGGTTGCTCCTCATGGTGCAGTCAGTGCCACAGTTCCAGTCACCCTGACTCATGCACGGTCCTGCAGAGGTCTCTGGCTTTGGCCTGCTCCCTCAGCAGTGTCTTCCTTATACCTGCTCCTATGGAGGTTGTTGCCTTAGGCCTGCTCCTGTGGAGGTTGTTGACTCAGGTCTGTTTCCATAGATATCCCTGGCTTGGGCCTGTTTCACAGAGGTCCCTGGCTTGGGCCTGCTCCCTCGGAGGTCTCTGACTTGTTTCTAGTACTGCAGGAAACCTCTACTATTAAACAATTGCTTCCCTTCCTTTCTCCTCCAACTTCTGATAATCCCTAACTTTCTCTATGTTTCTATGGATTACTCATTCTAGACATTTCTTATAAATGGAATAATAGAATATGTAATCTTTTATATCTTGGGGTTTTTTTTTACTCTGTAGGATGTTTTCAACATTCATTATCATGCATATAACACATTTAAATGTACCACTGCTTTGCATGACTAAGTAATATTCCATTGTGTGGCTATATCACATGTTCTTTACTCTTTGGGCATTAAAGCTGCTTCCACCTTTTTCTATTACCAACAATGCTACTGTAAAGGTTTGTGTATGTTTTCATTCACAGAAATATCCATTTCAGTGTCTTTGTATATAGACCTGGTTGTTAAATCACAGAGTCATGTAGTATGCCAAGCTTAAGTTTTTGAAGGATCCACAAATTATTTTCCATACTGCCTGTTCCATTTATTATCCCTACTAGCAATGTCACAATACTTGTAATTCCCCATGTCCTTATCAACATTTGTTATTTGCCATTAAAAAGTCACTGCCATCCTTGAGGGCCATAAATTCAACTTTGTATATATCAGTTTCTGATTTGGGAGAATTGTCTGTATTCTGTCAATCATATTTTAATAAAACGCTGATTGGCCAGGCAGGCAGTATAGATGGGAAAACCAGGCAGGAAGTAGAGGTGATGCAATGAGAACAGGAGAATTCTGGGAAGCAAGGAGGTTCCTCTGCCACTCCTGCGCAGACCACCGAAGAGGGAGCATGTAACATGCCCAGCTGAGAAAGGTACGGAGCCATTATGGCTAACATAGATGAGAATAATGGGTTAATATAAGTTATAAGAGTTAAGAAGAAGCCTGACCTAATGGGCCAATCAGTTTATAACCTTATGGAGTCCTATGTGTGATTTTCTTTGTTGCTTGCCGGCTGTTGGGGTACCAGGAGGGACAAAAACCCCAACAAGCCGGCCCTCATGTTACAAGTTTCTCTATCTCTCTATTTGTATTTTTACATTTCTTGCCTCTTCACACACACACACAGACAGACACACACACACACACACACACACGCATACATTGCATACATTCTTATGCATACACTTTGGATCTTAGACCTTTGGCCTAAGAGCTTAGTGGGAGCTATTTTACTCTACCTCAACTTTGGATGGTACACATTTAATCCTACCCATTGGGGAAGACCAGAAGCAAGCCTCAGAGTTTTTTCTAGCACTGCAACAGATCACTAGCTGCAGCTACCCCCATGCCTCCTCTGGTTCCCATGGACAACATAGTTTGGTCCTGGCAACTGAACACCCAGCTTGAGAAGATTCCCTCTGCTCAACCGCAGGCCATATCTCTCAGAAGACCAGGTAGGCTGCCTGTGGACTTTTTTTCACATTCTCTGTTCCTCAGGGTCACTCACAGTGCTGCAACAGACCATCTTCCCCTGGCCTCCCTTTCCTCCAGTCCCTCATACCTTTCATATCTCTCAAGCATTCCTTCTGAATACAACAGGGAAGCAGACAAATAAAACAGGCAACACATAGCTAACATACTCCCTGAACATCTAGGTAGAAAACAGAAACTAGGAACAAACCACCTACCCAACAAAGACAAACCAAGAAATCACCACCTAGACTTATAATCACCCTAGACCCAGATGCCTAGATGCCAATATAAGAATACAGTAACAGCCAGGGCAATGTTTTCATCAGAACCCAGCTATCCTATCACATCAGGCCCTGAATATTCCAACATAGCTGAAGCACAAGAAAATAATCTCAAAATCAACTGTATGAAGATGATAGATGTCACTAAAGAGAAATGAATAAAATCCATAAAGAAATCCTGGAAAGCACAAGCAAACAATGGGAGGAAATAAATCATAAACTCCTTAAAAAGCCAGGGAAGCACCAACAAACAATAGGAGAAAATGAATAAACCTCTTTAATTTATAAATTATAAACTAATAGTTAATATAATATTAGTATAATAATATAATACTCATTAATATAATAATATAATTAACAAATAAGCCAAGAAACAAATGATTGAAGGAAATGAATAAAATTGTTCATGATCTGGGGGGCTAGAGAGATGGCTCAGTGGTTAAGAGCATTGCCTGCTCTTCCAAAGGTCCTGAGTTCAATTCCTGGCAACCACATGGTGGCTCACAACCATCTGTAATGAGGTCTGGTGCCCTCTTCTGGCCTGCAGACATACACACAGAATATTGTATCCATAATGAATGAATGAATAAATAAATAAATAAATAAATATTTAAAAACAACTGTTCATGATCTGAAAATGGGAATAGAAGAAATAAAGAAAATACAAATCCAGACAATTTTGAACATAAAAAATTTAGGAATGTGAACAGGATCTATTGAGGCAACCTTCACCAAAAGAATACAAGAGATGGAGAGAGAATCTCAGGCATTGATAATATGATAGAAAAATTGAATATATTTATCAAAGAAAATATTAAATTAAATAATTTCTGATGTGAAATATCGAGGAAATCTGGGACACTATGAAAAGACCAAACATAGGAATAATTGGGCTGGAGGAAGGAGAAAATTCCAGCTCAAAGGCCTAGAGAATATCTTCAACAAAATCATAGAAGAAAATTTTCCTAATTTAAAGAAGAAAATGCCTATAAAGGTTCAAGAAACATACAGAACATTAAATTGCTACATCATAATCTGTAGCATGAGGGCCGGCTTGTTGGGGTTTTTCTCCCTCCTAGTACCCCAACAGCCGGCAAGCAACAAAGAAAATCACACACAGGACTCCATAAGGTTATAAACTGATTGGCCCATTAGGTCAGGCTACTTATTAGCTCTTATAACTTATGTTACCCCATTATCCTTATCTATGTTAGCACATGGCTCCGTACCTTTTTCAGCGTGACAGCTTACATGTTGCCTCACAGGACTCCATACGGTTATAAACTGATTGGCCCATTAGGTCAGGCTACTTATTAGCTCTTATAACTTATGTTACTCCATTATCCTTATCTATGTTAGCACATGGCTCTGTACCTTTTTCAGCGTGACAGCTTACATGTTGCCTCTTTGGTGGTCTGTGCAGGAATGTTAGAGGAACCTCTCTGCTTCCCAGAATTCTCCTGTTCTCATTGTATCATCTCTACTTCCTGTCTGGTTTTCCCGCCTATATTATCTGCCTGGCCAATCAGCGTTTTATTAAAATACATGGTTGACAGAATACAGACAATTCTCCCGCATCAATAATCAAAACAGTAAATATACAGAACAAAGAAAGAATATTAAAAACCACAAGGGAAAAAGACCAAGTAACATATAAAGGCAGACCTATTAGAATTACAGCTGACTTCTCAATGGAGACTCTAAAACCCTGAAGGGTGTGGACAGATGTCCTACAGATGCCGGCCCAGAATACTACAGCCTATAGTTTGATTGAACTATATAGTGATTGAACTATAGTTTCAATCACTGTAGATGGAGAAAACAAGATATTTCATGATGAAGACAAATTTAAACATATCTGTCTACAAAACCAACCCTACAGAAGGTGCTAGAAGGAAAGCTCCAATTCAAAGAAGTTAACGACACCAACAAAAGTAAAACAAGGGAAACACACACATGTACACCACCACCACCACCAAAATAACTGGAATTAACAGCCATTGATGATTTATATCTTGCAATATTAATGTTCTCATTTCCCCAATAAAAAGACACAGACTAACAGAATGGATATGAAAACAGGATCCATGCTTCCCTTGCATGCAAGAAACACACCTCAACATCAAGTATAAACATTATCCCAGGGTTAAGGGTTGGTAAAAGATATTCCAAGGAAATGGACCTAAGAAGCAAGCTCTGTAATCATTTTAATATTTAACAAAATTGGTTTCAAGCCAAAATTAATCAAAAGAGATGGGAAGAATACTACATGTTCATTGTAGTTTAGCATCAGAATTTAGCAGTTGTATGTCACACCATATACCAGAATTCAAGTGGGTAGTTTGTTGATGGGAGGAGAAGAGATGCAGAAGTGGTCTCTTGGGGCAAGAGCAAGGGGTGGGAGGAGCTTGTCTTTATGTACCCCCTGCACATTGGGAGGGTTCTACAAAACAGCTGTAGCTGATGACGTATTCTGTCAGGACCCTGGGAGCTGGCCAGTGTAAATGCCTGAATATTAACATTCCTCCTTTTGTTTATTATAAAAAAGGTGAGGAAACACGAAGGGATTGCAGATGAGGAGGGAATGAGGGCACTGTGTTCTCAAAACTGCTACTGGTTGACCTGGGGGCAGTGGCATTTTGGAGGGCCTGAGAAAGCTGCAATGCTCTCCAAGTTCTGGGATAGCTGTTTCACTTCGCTGTCCGGGTTCTGTGGGATGTTCTGGCACTAGGAAAGTGCAGGTCTAGTTGAAGCAGTCTGTGAGGTCGGACCACTTGGTACTTGCCATTTTGAAGTTGTCCTGGATTAAAGGAACATCAGGACCTGGCAAGATGCTGGCAGAACAGAAATTAAAGTTAAGTTTAGGGGGAAATTTTTTCCTAGGTCCTGGTAATTGAGGAAGGGGTGTCCCAAGACCAGGGAAAGATGGGAAAAACTTAGGCTATTGATTGACCGTACTTGTCTGGACTGCATCAGACCTGTTCAAGGTGGATCCAAGTTGGTTCCCTGGAGCCTACAAGATTTTTTTTTTGAATTTGCAAAAAGAGGTAAGTTTTAGACACATTATCATTCCTACTGTTTATATTCTGTACTGAAATTTGCATTGTAGAAATGGCAGTACACTCATGCCTTTGAGTCATTAGAAAACAACCAAATGGAATTTAAAATCCTGGGCTTGTGGCTATGATAATAGTAGACTAATAGCCTATCAGAATTCTGTTGATTAATGTTAAGACTATGAACTTTTGAAGTTTTAATATAACAGTAACAGAGCGCACGCGAGAAATCTGGAACATGTTTTATTCTTTTATACATCTCAGATCGCTTTCTCCTCGTCAGCACTTAAGCTTTCCTGTCTTCACACAAACAAACCTAATGCACCTGGTCCTTTCCCATCACCACAGCATCACCTCACACCCTCTTTCCATCCGATACCAGGACACAGGTGATGACTGAGGGTGGTCATTGTAGAGTGAGTACCTTTTACATAAAGGAATAGTAAAAAGTTACATTGAAATCTGTTCTGTGAGCCTCCTTTTTGAGTCCGGAGGGAAATGAGTATCCCTGGGGTGCTGTTGGTTCTCACTACCCGACCATGTGTGGTAGTCTTGTGCCTCCAACTCTGTGACTAACCATCAGTAGCAATCCTGTAACAATAGCTGATTAGTTTGATTAGAGATTTTTTTTTGAATGTGTTGTTGGAGATATGTAGAGAAGAAATTGATGACGCAGGGTGTGATTAATAGAGACGGGATACTGAAGAGAGGGTCAGGAAGGTAAGCATTCACTTCCATATGGGGTTCTCAATTCAGTAGAGTTGAGCACATCTGTGGGGTAAAGCCTTATTCTTCTGGCACTGGGGACAAAGCAGTTGATCTCAGTGTCCTCTGAAACTTAAGGGAGCAGGATCCTGTTGGGGTTGATGTGTTTACAAAGAAAAATTGTCTTGATGTGTGGGAGTAGAGAGATCGAGGTATGATAAATGACTCCAGTGAGGGAGACTCTCAAGCTTAGCAGCTGTGGGGTTACAAGAATTACATTGAAGGGGTGCTGCCATTTAGAGGGAAGGAGTGAGGGACATTCGTCTGGGGGGAGAGAAGAACCTGATCCCTGATGTTGATTGGGGAAGGACAGGGATTGGTGCATGGTCGGGGTAGGGAGTGGTCAGTAAAGTTCCATAGGAGAGAGTAGAGATGGCAGAGTAAGGAAGCAAGTAGATGATCAGAAAGAGGTGAGGGTTTGGGTGAGAGACTGGGGTTTAGAATTTATGAGCTCACATGTTGAGATGGTAAGGGGAGAGCCTGGAGCCTGAGAAGAGCCAGAGGTAGGAGCTTTACCCAATCCAGGTGAAGGTCCTGTGACAGTTTGACAAGGGTGGTTTTTAAGGTGCAGTTAGCTCATTCTATTGTTCTTGAGGACTGGGGAGGGTATGGGATATGGAAATGCCAAGGAATGTTGAGAGATTTAGATAGATTTGGGGAAATCTGGGAAGTGAATTCAGTACCATTGTTTAACTGGAGGGAGGTGGGGATTCCAAATCAAGGAATGATCTTCTGGAGGAGGTCAGAGACTGTCTGAGTCCTTTTGTTAGTGGTTGGGAATGCCTCCACCCATCCTGAGAACATAGCCACTAAGACCAGGATGGACCTGATTCGTCTGACCGTGGGCATGTGGATAAAGTCAAGTTCCCCAGTCAGTCCCCGGGAAGGAGCCTCTGGCCTGGTGGGTAGGAAAAGGAGGGCTGCAGTATCCGGATTGGGGATCTGATATTGACAGTTTTTATAGGAGGCAGTAATAGTCCTGAAGAAATGCAAGTGCACAGGGTGGGCTGCAGATGGCCTTGACAAAGGGAGCCAGAGGCTGCCTGCTAGGATGAAGAACTACTGTAGACAGGACAGAATTTGAATTTGTCAAGTGTGGGGGTGACAGTGGAGTGTGGGCCATAGTGCAAGGATTCCCTGATGTGGGTGAGGTGAGTCTGGGCCTTGGAAAGCCTTAGAAAGCACTGGCTGTCTCATCAGCTTGGTTGTTTCCCTTAGAGATGATGGAATTGTCAGTCTGGTGGAACCAACAGTGGGCAATTCCTGCAGCTGTGGGGAGATGGGAGGCTTTTAGCATGGCCATAATTTAACCTGAGTTGGTTATGAACCCCCATTTTGTTGTAAGTAGTCCGTGCTCCTTCCAGATGGCAGCATGAAACAGGAAGATATGAAAAGCATATTTGGAGTCTGGGTAAACATTTAGGGAGAGTCCTTGTGCCAGTTAGAAGGCATGAGTGAGAGCTATTAGTTCAGCCTGTTGATTAGTAGTGTGGGCAGGGAGGGCCTGTGCCTCAACCACCCCAGTATCTGACACTGTGGCATAGCCTGCTTTTTGGGCCCTCTCATGTAAAAAGGAGCTGCCATCTGTGTACCAAGTGTAGATGGCCTGAGGCAGTGTGCCCTCCTGTATGTGTGAGTGATGGGACAATAGTTGTTCTAGGGTTTCAATGCAAGAATGAGATGGGTAGTAGTCAGTGTTTGGTCAGGGAAGAAGATTAGAGATATTGAGGGGTGTGCAACTTTGGAAAGTAAATGTGGCATCTTCTACCAGGAGAAAGAACCTAGGGAGGACATAGAGTTTATAAGTCTTTATATGTTAAGAGGTGGGACAGGTTGGGAGAGGAGAAGATAGTGGTGGGTGACCCAAAGGTTAGTTTTTTTGATTCACGAGAGAAGCTCAGCAGCTGCTAAAGTGCATATGCAGGGTGCACATTCCTGGGTCCAATTTTTCACAGGTATGTTATGGGGGCAAAGGAAGGTCCCAGTTGATAGCCTAAGGCCCCATGGGCATATCCCTCTTTTTTGTTACATAGAGGGAGAAAGGATGGGTTAGGTCTGGGAGATGCAGTGCTGGGGTCTGGAGGAGGACCTGTTGGAGCTTCTGAAAGGGCTTAGTAAGGGGAGTGAGAAGGGATTCATGAGAGGGGCCAAGGGCTGCCTCATATAAGGGGTGGGCAAGGAGGGAAAAAGAAGGGATCCAGTAAAATAAGAAGCCAATTACTCTTAGGAATAATAAAAACTTCTCTTTAGTAGCAGGGATTGTGAGAGACTAGATTAGGTGTTTTCTATCCAAGGTAATGGCTTTGTGGGTTGGGGTAATGGTTAGTCCCAAGTAGGTGACCCGAGAAGTGGACAGTTGGACCTTAGAAGGTGAGACTCTATAGCCCCAGCTGGACAAAAATTTTAGAAGAGCAGAGGTGTCCATTTGCCTAATTTATAAAGACGGACTTCTGAGAAGAAGGTCGTCTACATATTTATGAGTTTAGATCTAGGAAAGACAAAGAGAATAGATCAGAAGCTAGGGCCTGGCCAAATAGGTGTGGGTTGTCCCAGAACCCCTGGGGTAGGACAGTCCAAGTGAACTGGGTAGGAAGGTGAATGTCAGGATCAATCCAGGTGAAAGCAAAAATGTTTTGTGATTTAATGCTGAGAGGGAGAGAAGAATGCATCCTTGAGATCCAGGACTGAGAAATCAGAGGTCCCTGAGGGGTAGTGGAAAGGAATGTGTAAGGGTAGAGTGGGACCACTGCAGAATTAATGAGCTGGAAGTCTTAAACCAGGCAGTAGATCCCATCAGGTTTATCTTTTTTTCTTTTTTCTTCTTTTTTTTTAACCTGCAATTATAGGGCGTTGAAGGGAGAAGATGTGGGACAAAGTAGTTTTTTCCCAAGAGGTCAGAGATGAGAGATTAAAGCTCCCTGCGGCACTGGAGTGAGAGTGACTTGGAAAGTGTATCAGGTAGGATGATGATGGGGGAATGGTGTTTAGCAACAGAGGGGTTTAGGGTACCTCAGAATTGGGGTCCACCTGGGAGGCTGGCAGAGGTAATGACGTGTTGGAATCAGTATGTTGGGTGGCTAGGAGGAGGAGAGGGGCTGATGGTGAGTCTAGAGTCAGGTGAATAGAGGGAACAAAAGAACTAGAGACTCCTACTTTGGCCAAAAGATCCCTTCCCAGCAAGGGGACAGGACAAGTTGGGAGATTTATTGGGTAGAGGGGAGGGGATGCAGAAACAGCCTCTGGGGGTGCTGGCATGCACCAAGGGAGAGCAGCTGTAGCTGATAACATATTCTGTCAGGAGAAAAAATATCAAGGAAGCAATACCCTTTATAATAGCCTCAAATAATATAAAATATCCCGGAGTAGCTTTAACCAAGCAACTAAAAGACTTGTATGATTCAAAACTTCAAGTCCTGGGGCTGGAGAGATGGTTCAGTGGTTAAGAGCGCTGCTTGCTCTTCCAAAGGTCCTGAGTTCAATTCCCAGCAACAACATGGTGGCTCACAACCATCTGTAATGAGATCTGGTGCCCTCTTCTGGCCTGCAGGCATACATACAGAATAATACTATATACATAATAAATAAATAAATCTTTAAAAAAAAACTTCAAGCCTCTGAAGAAAAAAATTGAAGAAGAGATCAGAAAATGGAAAGATGTTTTATGCTCATGGATTGGTAGAATTAGTATGGTAAAATGGCCATTCTATGAAAAAGAATCACATATTCAACATAATCCCCATCAAAATTCCAACAGTCCTTTACAGATCTTGAAAGGACAATTCTCAACTTCATATGAAAAAAACAAACAAACCAAAAACAAAATAAGACAGCTAAAACAATCCTGAACAATAAAAGAACTGCCAGAGGTGTCACCATTCCTGATTTCAAGTTGTACTACAAATCTGTAGTAATAAATAATAAATAATAATAAAAAACACATGGTATTAGCTCGGTGGGCCTTAATTTCCCCTGTATTGTGAAGAAGTTAGCTTAAGTTCTCTACAGTCCACCCCTCCCCATACCCTGAGAGTCTCTGAGTTTATCATCATGCTGGGGAGTTTCTGTCCATTTCTTTTGCCCTCACTTCCATCACACAGTTGTTACAGCAGCCCTGACTGTGCACATGAAAGAGTTTTCTCTGAATAGTATGAGACAGGAGCTAAAGACCCAGGCCCTAGTCATTTTGTTATTAAGTTTCACAAGCAGCAGGGAGTACTGCCTCTGCTCTGTCTATGGGCAGCTGGAGGCCGCAGCAGAGCTTACTCTGGACTGACAGCACCTATGCTCTTATAGGATGGTCTGAAGATAAGGGAGATGCTCCTCACTGTGAGCCCATAGCTCAGTGGAACTTTAAAAATCACAGAGAAGCAAGACAACATCATCAAAACATTAGAATCTGTTCTCACAGCTAGCTGCAGGCAGCAGATCTTTCAGTAAAATTTTCTAAAGGAGTGCCCTTCCAAACATTCTCTGCTTACATGCCATCCCCTAATGAGGATATGTAACCAGACAGGGAAACTGAGATCACAGTAGACTGAAAGTTACACGTTTATCTGCCCATGCATGACTCACCTGCAGGGCCATCCTCAAGCATGCAGAGAGGAGGCAGGTGCTTGTCCTTGTCTATTTTCTGCTGCTGTAGCAAGATGGCGGAGGTGAGTACTTTCTCTAGAACAGTGGAGGTTTTGTTTTGTTTTGTGCAATGTCTACTCAGCACATCTAGTGAGAGTTTCAGGTCTCATCATCACATGGTGAAGGGTGTCACAGTAAGTATGCCAGAGGGAGGGAAGAAGGGAGAGAGGGAGGGAGAGAGCGAGCAGCTGATTTCTATAACAGGACCTCTCCCAGAATCACTCACTCTCCATTAACCTGTTAAATATCACATATTATCTGCTCTCATGACCCAGTCACTTCCCAAAGCCTGCCTCTAAATATCATTAACACATGACTTTGGGGATTACAGTTCTAACATGTGAATCCTGGGGAATACAAACTGTAGTGAAGCCATTTCAGGGAATGAAAGGTTGCCATGGATTCTTAATTGGTCCCATTTTTTGTTCGCTTGTTTTTTAGTTCAACATCTGGTTTGTTCCTTTTCTCAGTGGTTGTAGTGGATTGAGAGACTGCAGGATGTGGACAAGGATGCATCTATCCAGTTGACCAATTGTGAGATGGGAGTAGAATGAAGGACAGAGCTGTGGAGGCATGGAAGGGGCAGCTCTGCTGAGGGAGTCAGGTAGGCCTCTCTGAGGAGATGGCTTTCAGCTGAGTTTCTCTGATGAGAAGATGACATTGTGGGATAGGAAAAGGTGATACTGAAGGATGCACTTTGTACACAGTGCAACAGAAGTAGGAAAAGCCACATAGCATCCTGAGTGGCCAGGGTCTGCTTTACTGGAGTATCCAAGGACTATAACAGGATGTCAGGTGAGGGCACTGAACTTTAACAAGATCATGGTCTAGAGAGGATGATACATTATTCAAAATAAAATGCACATGGTGATGCACATTTGTAATCCCACCACTCTGGAGTCTGAGGCCGAGCATGAATTCAAGGCCAGCTGTGCTACATGGGAAGTGCTCCAGGAGACAGGATGTAAATGAAAGTTGGTGTGAGAGTTGTTTGCATGTCGCACTGAAACCAAAAGAAGTTAGAGTCAAGAATAAGACTGACCAGGTAGGCACTAGAGAAATTACCAGGAATCCATGAGGATGACCGCAGCTAAGATCCTAAGCAACAGTGGAGAAGGTGTCTGAACTGGTCTTGCTCTGTGGTCAGATTGATGACTATCTTAAATGTTACCATAGAGTTGGGTGATGGAAGCGCATGCCTTTAATCCCAGCATTCAGGAGGCAGAGGCAGGCAGATCTCTGTGAGTTCAAGGCCAACCTGTTCTTCAGATTCAGAGCTAGTTCCAGGACAGGCTCCAAATAGAGGAACCCTGTCTTGAAAAACCAAAAAAAAAAAAAAGTTACCATAGAACCTTGATCCAGCAACCGATAGAAACAGATGCAGAGATCCACAGCAGAGCACTGGGCTGAACTCCTAAAGTCCAGTCTATGCCCACCAACTCTGAACCAGCATAGGGCCAAACTAGACCCTCTGAATGTGGGTGACAGTTGTATGGTTGGGGCAGACTGCAGGGACCACTAACAGTGAGGCCAGGATTTATCTCTACTACTTGTACTGGCTTTTTGGAACCCATTCTCTTTGGAGGGATAATTTGCTCAGCCTAGATACAGTGGGGAGGGCCTTGGTCCTGCTTCAAAGCAATGTACCTTACCCTCTCTGAGGGGTGGATGGGGGCTGGGGTAGGGGGGGTGGGAGGAGGGGAGGGGTGGGAACTGGAGTATTGGGATTGGTATGTAAAATGAGAAAAGATAGTTTTAAAAAGAAATGAGCACATCTACAAAAAAAAAAAAACTGACCAGGTAGCCTTCTACATCACTCACAACTCCATATATGTAGCAACTGTCCTCCCTTCATGGCATCATTGTCTCTTAGACTGGGAGCACCTACAGGAATAGACTTCTTCCCATTCTGTGTGGAGACAGATGCACATTGTACGGATGCTCCTATCTTGGGAAGCAAATGTATGTTCTGCTCTGGTATGTTTTCAGTTTTATTTCCTTAATTATTTTGAACTGTGAAGAATTAGCTTTGAATTCTTCAAATGACCTTAGATATATAACCCTAAGGAGAATATTGTGCAGCCTCGGCAAATGGGAAAGCACCTGTGTTGGGCGTTTTTGGTAACATGGGAGTTAGCAGCACTTCCACTTCGGGAGCATGCAGAAGGATCAGTGGAAGTCACTGTGGTCAGCAGCAGTAGAACCTTACATAGTCGTTCTCAAAATAAGATCCTTGCTGGCGAGAATGAGCAGTTTTCAGGTTTATCTTCTGGTTGGGTTTGTTTTTGTTGGTGTTTCATGATTGCATGTGTTGAAAGTCAACTATTGTGTGTGTGTATGTTTTCAATGTTCTGCCCCTTAGCTAACAAAGAATAATTAATACTTATGTTGGCTGAATCAGTTCTCTGTGGGCACCAGAGGGCGCCAAGCCGTAGGTTCTTATACCATGTATTAGCTCATTATTTTAAAGATGAATTAGGGGTTATGGCTACTGACATTCTGGGCTTACTAGAATTTCTTTTAGATTTCAGTTTATGGATAGAAGGTTCAGGGCCTGTACTGATGGCTCTTGTTTTTATCAGTGGCTGGACTAACAGAGTCCTCTCTCCCACATTCTAACTTTGAGGGGAAGTGCTAGGGAAACAACTCTCCCAGAGGCTGCATGAGGCAAAGCTCAGATGCCTTTGATCCCCTTACAACTTTAAAAAGATTTCTTCCTTGTAACTGGTTGAAAAGTGATTTCCTAAGAGCTACTAATGTTTGAATTACTATTTCACTGGAGGCTTAAATGGAGAATGATGTTTATAAAAATGATTGGGTTTCTGGCAGAGCCGCAGCTCTTGGTGACAAACCA
Organism: Myodes glareolus; assembly: GCF_982192425.1. NCBI lineage: Eukaryota > Metazoa > Chordata > Mammalia > Rodentia > Cricetidae > Myodes > Myodes glareolus. The sequence continues at coordinate 117,392,932 of NC_142031.1, read as the reverse complement.
GAGGAGAAAAACGAAAGATTTACATCTACAGCAACCTAGGGTGGCACATGTCTGTAATCCAGACTTACAAAATCACTGAGGTCATCCCAGTCCACAGAGTGGACCTAAAAAAACACCCTAAAGGAATACAACCAGGGCCTGGCAGATGGCTTAGGGGTTAAGGGTGCTTATACTGAGCCTAATGACTAGAGTTTGATGCTTGGGACCCTCAGCATGGAAGGAGAGAACTGTCTCCTACATGCTGTGCTCTGATTTCCAAACATGTACTATGGAATTCACACACACACACACACACACACACACACACACACACACTAAACCTAAAAACCCAAATCAGAATAGAACACCTCACTTACTTTTCATTGACTTTGGTCCTCTAGCTCCACCAGTGTTCTTTGTGTCTGTATAGATGACAAAGACACCTGCTGTTGGATGTACCCAGTACATTTATCCAGGCAAAAATTGGCTTCCTCAGTTTTCATAAGAGTATTATGTGCAGTGTGAAGCAAAGGGACAAGGACGATGTCACACATACAGTCATTCTGTAATTGATGCACTGCAGTTTGAGAACACTGGCAATGCTCACAGCTAATGCAGAGTAGTAACACCACAGGTGCTTCAGACAATCAGGTCAGCTCCTTTGTTGAAATTATAGCTGGATTATGCATTCTTTCAGATGATCCTTTACTTTTACCAAAATACCTCTCCTACTGAATGTCTATTTTGAGGTTAAAAGAGATGTTTCTTTCCTGGACAAGATGACTTATCCTTCTGTTCATAAAACCAAGGGTGCAACAGGGAGGTGACAGGCAGCTGCTAGGACAGAGTGGCAAAGAGGAGCTGGGGGCCACTCCTTCAAAGCCTGTTGCAGGGGTATCTATGATGGGACAGGCATGTGTCAATTAAGTGAGAAAGGCAAGCTCACCTGTTAGAGATTGGAGAGCTGAGAGGGGAGGCAGAGGTACAAGGCCAGGTGAATATTTGAAATAGAATTTGTATGGCATAATCTTTAGGGACTAAGATCAGGGCTATAGGGCAGTGTAGAATTCTCTGAGTCGAAAATCTCTAGATCCAAACTTCTAGAGAATAAGCTGGGTTGGAAACATGTGCAGCTTGTCTTTCCACCCTCTTCATTCCCTTTGTTTAATTTCTCCCATTTCAGTTTTTGCAGCATGCCTGTGAGGAGGTGTTCCAGGCTTCCTGTACCCAAAATCCTTTTTTTTTTAAAATTTATAAAAGTTTATTAATTTATAAAAGTTTCCATTTCCGCCCCTCCTCCCAACACCCTCCCACTCCCCCCACTCCCTCTCCTCCTCCCTCTCCATCCCTAAGAGCAGTCAGGGTTTCCTGCCCTGTGGGAAGTTCAAATTCCTCCCCCCTCCCTCCAGGTCCAGGAAGGTGAGCATCCAAACAGACTGGATCCCAAAAATCCAGTATACGCAGAGGAAACAAGTCCCAGTGTCATTGACAATGGCTTTTCAGAAAGACCCCGTGACAGCCACATTCAGAGAATCCGGCCACATTCAGAGAATCTGGTTGGATCACGTGCTCGTTCAGTCCCAGTCCAACTGGCCTTGGTGAATTCTCATTAGATCAGTCCTCTTGTATCAGTAGGTGAACTCACTCCTCACGGTCCTGCCTTTCTTGTTCATGTTCTCCTTCCTTCTGTTCCTCATTTAGACCTTGGGGGCTCAGTTCAGTGCTCCAATGTGGGTCTCTGTCTCAATCTCCATCCATCAACGGGTGAAGGTTCCCTCTGGTCTTGCCTTCTTTGCTCACGTTCTCTTTCCTTCTGCTTCTCGTTCGGACCTAGGGAGTTAAGTCCAGTGTTCCCAAAATCCTTTTCTGTGGTCAGCTTCCAGTCAGGATTGTTAATAATTTCTTAAATTGTGGACCACCACCCAAGTGAATAGCCAAGAAAGGTGAACACTGGTGATGGGTTTATTGACGAGAAAATGATATAAAATCATTTGCATATTAATTATGCTCATTGGAGGACATATCTTCACCCTGACCCTTCTGTAAAGAATGCATAACTGTCCCTTGCAATCTTGTTACAGTGGAATAGAGACCTACATCTTTCAGCTTGGAAGGAAAGTGTGCCCTTTATTGTATCATCCAACATTTATTGACTCCATCAATTATCTGGCAAGTGTTCTAGGGTTGTCTTGGACTGGGCCTTCTACTCCATCACACAGACTTTGCCCTTGAGAGATCTGCCAAGCTGTGCCTCTGGACGTTTCTGTGCTATCTGCCAGTTCTATGCCCTTGGGTGCTTCCTGACCTCTGCATAGCCTATAAAGAATGGCAGGTAGTCTTTGGCATTTGGGAGGGATGTCATTAATGGGTTTTACAGTTCCCAAATTTAGGTGTTGACAATGAGCTGGGGAGGAATAAATTGTGGAATTATTTCTTGTTTCAAATGCATGATCCTATATCCTAGAATGAATGTATGGGATTTTGGTCTAGGCAAGGGTTGTGATTCTTGCCCACTGGGCAGATGCAAAATAAAAACAACAGAGACCAGCCTGAAGCTAAGCTCTCTGATGGAGCTGAGACCAGGCTCACAAAGGCAGCAAGAGCTGCTAAGATGGTTGGGAATAGTCTGCTCAGTAGAGGTTAGAGAGCTTACAGAAGAGTATCCAGTGGGTGGAAACCAGAGAAAAGACATATGGGGAAGAGGCAGACCTCCCATCACCTGCGGATGACAGGGAAGTTTCTTTCACTTTGCAACCCCCCTATCAGCCTGTCATTCATCCACTGAGTCATGGACTATGACTGGCTTTCTGGTTGGGTCACTCCAGTGATGGTGAATTAGAGGCTCCTTTGACCAAGTACCCATTCAAAAACTTTGGGAAGCCTTCTTACCCCAACTGATCCTGTGCAGTGGCTCATATCTAGCCACCTTGTGCACATTGTGGTGGGGATATGAGCCACTGGCTAAGTGGGTACTCTCTAGCAGCTGCTGGCCCATGTACCCCACTGTTCGCATGGCAGCAGCCTTTAGCTCCAGGCTTCTGCTCAGGGAAAGCCTGGGTCCTGCAGTTCTCCTGTTGCTCTAACACACTACCTGCATCCTGGAGAACACTATACATTAGGCACTCTTGGGAAAAAGCAGGAATGCCTGGTCTTGGCAGGAAGTGCAGTCTGTTGTTGTGCAAGCCAGACAGGACCACAGAGCTGAAAACTGTCGCTGACTCGGGAGCTTTTCTTTCCTGTCATCCTGACTTCAGCTCTTCTCTGCTTCAAGAATTCCAACCATTCCAGGCAGGAAAGCCACTTCAACTCTTAAGTAACAAAAAACTGGCCAACCAGAGAGGGACCAGTGTCTGAAGGGTACTGTCCTTTTCTCCCCTCACACAAAGCATTCATTTAATCAGCCATTTACTGTGGGGCAGGGCTAGCCACTTGCCTCTGTCTTCTAGAGCAGGAATGTGGGGTTGGCAGCTTATCTGTCATGACCAATCCACAGTGAGAGAGTCTGTAGAATTTCTGTTTTGTTGTTGCTTCAGATATAATGTTAATCCACATGCTGTGTCAAAGCGTAAATGGGCTCAGGTAACAATAGCAATAGCTTTTGTCTCAAAGAGATTGGAAGAACAATAAAACATAGTCACTACTAAATTATGCTGTGCAGTGAAGAAGATTTTTGCCATTAATTGGATCTAGGCCCTCTGACCTTTCCACAGGAAGCAAACTAAAGGTATAATAATTTTTATAAAGATGAGCTTTCTGTACTTCCAGTAATTTTAAAAAGAGCACTGAAATAATTTCTGGATTTTGAAAGAACTCTGACTTGACTGTTGTTGAGATAAATAGAGCTCTTATTTCCAAGATCTCCCACCCTGCAAAGTGAAGCTGACACAGGCAATGAACTGAGTGCTCACTCACTGCAGGAATAAAAATCTAAGTGAACCGAATGTATATATCCACCGATAAAGTCAGAATCTCCTGAAGATGCACTTACATAGAAGTAGCTCATATGCCTGGCAACCTGGCAGATGCAGCGTTTCTCTTTAGAGATTTACAAAACTCCGAGGCTACAGTATGGGGAGGAAGGGAGGGTCCCAGAGGCTTTTCAGGTTGCCTGGCTTGGTAAGAGAGGAAGTTGCATAGCTTTGAGTTTCTATGTTGAGTTCTGTGTAGTTTTACTTTTTGAGTTCTGGCCATTTTACATGTCCTTTGCTCCACATACTGTCTGAGTCACTGTTGATCTAATTCACACTGCCAATTGGCTCAGCATGCTTATCAGGTTCTTACTGGTGTTTATTGTTGGCTAATAGGACCGAGGAAGAACAGTGAGTTGGGTCACACTGTAACTAACTTTATAAAAAGACCAGGTCACTTCACTGCAGTTAGCAGTGCTGGGTCTGTGTGTGACCCACAGAGGACGTCTGATGGTGGCTCAACTGCTGATGGAGACATACAACTCAGGAGCCTTTGAGTCGTATCATGTGGTGTTGGAACAGGTCACCAGTCAATTACGTTCTTGTATTCTAAACTTAAATGAACTACCAAATAATTCAGTCTTTAGAAATAAAACTGTGGCTTGGAGGAAGCTGCACAGATTTATCATTTGAGGGAGCTTGTGGGAAAACCATGAAGCCATCATTTTGTTCTGCAATTATTATACTAAACAAAAATCTGTGTCCTCACACATACTTCTATACATTTGTTTCTATAAAATGATTAAAAAAACATGAATGCCTCTTTTCATGCACCTTCTTTGTGCAGCTGTGGAAAGATAATTAACTACATCCATGAAGTAGTTTAAAGTAAAGAGATGCAATAAGCAATTATTCATACGTCTGCCTGCTTGTCAAAGGTTGTTTGTAAGTGAGGTCAATAAGATGTTGACTACATGGGTGAATGCTTTGTTTGAAATAAGGATGTGTGATCTTTGAATAAAGTTATTAATGATGTGACAAAAATCTTGAAAATCACTCATTCCAGTGGCAAACTCTTAACAAAAGCCTGGTAATAACAAGTCAGTTGCAGAGACATGGATTTGCACACACAGTACCTTGCCTCTGTGCGGGGGTGTATATGTGCTAGTGTGTGTGTGTGTGTGTGTGTGTGTGTGTGTGTGTGTGTATCTATGAACACTTGCTCCTGTAGGTATACATGAAGGCCAGAAGCTAATGTCAGATGTCTTCCTCAATTGCTTCTCTATGATATTTTTAATTTTTTTTTTTGAGGCAGGGTTTCTCACTGAACCTGGAACTTGCCATTTTGGTCAGTGAGCCCCAGGATCAGTACTGGGATTACAGCTGTGTGTGACTGGTTGTGCCTGGCTTCTGTGTGTGTGTCAGGGGTTCAGTAGGCAGTTCACTCACAGAGTCATCTTCCTAGCCCAAACTCGATTTTTGCTTCAATAATTCTGAATAAGACAAGCCATAATGTTGTTTGCTCAAGACCTTATCACAGTGACATGAGGCATAGCTGGCAGCTTCTCTGTAAGGTGCGTGCTGCTTCTCTCTTTCCATCCCGTCGGGTCAGATGGTGAATTACCTAAAGCTGTCATTGCAGGCAGCACCTTATCCTCACAACTCCGACTCCACAAAGATGGTCCAGAGGGCATGGGTGTATGAGCGTGAGCTGGGCTGAAAAGCAACCCACCAGTCTGAACTAATGAAGGGAGGCTGGATATGGAGCAGATACTTGGTTTTGAAATTCTCATGCCTGTGAATCATTCGGGTAGGCTGATTTGAGAGCCCACTCCTTCAGATAAAGGGACGTTCTTCCTCCATGTGACTTCTGCACCCCACTAGCAAAGCTGAGATAACTGCTGTGACATGACAAATAAGGAGAGAGTGTCAGCATGGGCCTGTCTGGTCCTGGGGACTGAACTCTCTGCTTCCTCTGGCCTGTGGCGCCCACTGAGAAGGGATGTTCTTGTGTTCTTCTGTAATCAGGAGCTGTGGGCTTTTTTGAAAATAATTTGAGAGAAATGTTTTTTAGCAGAAAACTGGAACCAACTCTTCTTCCATTTCTTCTAGCTTATATGGAGGGGCCATATAAGCCCCTTAGTACCTTAATGAAGCCTGATGACTTTGGAGCCTTAGGTAAGGGTTTTACTTTCTAGTTCTGAATTTATTTTGGTATCCTAGTTATTTGCTTGTGTTCCTCCACACTCATGAGCTCATTTTTTTTTAAAGTTTCTATTTACTTAGAAGGAAGCAAGTGAAGACAGAATCCAATTTTACCACCTCTCTTAGCTCCCACTAATGCTCAGAAATGACTCACTTCTGGCCTAAAGGCTCTGTCTCTTTGTCTCTATCCTCCACACCGCCATGTACTGTCCTCCTTGAAGCTACACACAGTTTTCCCTCCTGTCATGTGATAGCTGGACCTGTGTCTCATGTGTGTTTCATTGTCTCTTAGATTGGGGTTGCTTTTCCAAGGCCAGGAGGAAGGGGGCCAGCCCGGATCCTTTGCTATGCTCCATTTCAGACTGTTAGCGTTATGAAAACAACAATCTTGGTTTGAAGGGAGATAATCGGAGCTTATTCTGATTAAAAGGAAGCAAAGTATTTTAAGTGGCTGGTGGGTGAGGGGAAGGCAGGTAGTGGTGGCATCTGATAGGTGGGATCTTAGCTGGTGTTGACAGCTGAGGTTTAGAGAAAATGCTGGGAGCAAAGAATGTTATTCTCTTCCAAAACATCCAGCTATTTGTTTGAATATTGTGGGCATTTTTCAAGAGGAGTTCTCAAACCTGTTTGGACCTTCAAACATGCAGTACTTCAGTTCAGGTTTTTGAAGCTTTGTGAAGTCTCAGTAGCAGTGGTAGCTGGGTCTTTTATTACAGAGTGCCCTCTAAGTAAAATGGGACAGTGCTGCTTCTACCAACTCTCTCAGGTAGGCTTTAAATCTATGTCTGGTATAGATATGTTTTTGCTGGTGAACTTTCGAACTAATGTTCATGAGATAGCATTTTATAGAGAACATGGTAAACCAGTCACTCCTAGCTTGTTAGGATATCCCATACTCTGTATACACCTGTTGTGTGGATCTCCTTTTAGTGATGTTAGATACACAAAAAAAAAAACAACAAAAAATACCCATAAAAAGGCCTCCTGCTGCTGTGGGAGTGCCTTCCGCTCCTTCAGCCAATAGCCTCTGAAATACCAGCCCATTGGGGCGTGGTATATTTCTCTTTAAAAAAGAGCAGCAAACCTCGGCTCGCTCTCTTAGTTCCAGCGCTTGATTCCGGCTCCTGCTCCAGTGACTAGGCTCCTTTCCTGATGGTTTGTGTGTATGTAAGTTTTACCCCCCAAAATAAATACCCCTTTAAAACCTAACTGGTGTGGGATTGATTCACCATTATCCTCCTCTCTTGGGCATAATAAGCTTAACACATTAATTTATTCATCTGTCTATCCACTCCCTCCCTTAGCAGATATGAGAGGAAGGGATCTACCTTCCATGCCAGACAGTTTTGGTATCTCAGTTATATTAAACGCAGAAAGGCCAAACCTGGCTTTAATAGACTTGACTCTCTTATGGCAGGACATCAGTAGATAAGCAAATGAGCACATGACCTTAGGCAGACAGTGAGGTCAGTGTCGTGGGAGGCATGTGACTGGAGAGAGGCCTAAGTACGGCTATTTCACCAGACAGTTGCTGAGAGTGCCGAAGACTGCAGGGGTATGTACCACCAAAGGAGGCTGTGGGAGAGGCCTGGGGCCAGGGAATGGATGGATTGACTGGGTGAGCAGAAGCTCCAGACAGAGAGGCAAAGCTGTAAGGAAATGGGAGCCCTTTTTGTGTCACATGGGTTTGGTGATATCTTATGTTTGAAAATCATTGATCTGGTTTCCCTTGTTTTGATTTTGGTAAAATATAGACAGCATAGATTCTACCTTACAGCATTTCCAATGCATAGTTCAATGCTGTTAGGGCATTTCTTTGTTGGGTAGCCACCATATTCTCCATCTCTAGGTGTCCTTTCATTCCCAAACTTCAACTCTGACCCCAAACCCCTGGTGCTACCTTCTGCTTTCCATGGACCACTTTCGGTGCCTTACAGAGGTGGATTCATGTAGTGTTGGTCCTTTGTGATTGACTTATTTCACTGGGCGTAATATCTTCAAGGTTCTTGTATGTTATAGCATATGACCAAATGTCCCTATTTCTAGGGATGGAGAATATTGCATAAACACATCATTCACCCATTCGTGTGTCTGTGGACCATGTCACCAGTGTTTCTACAGTATCATTTGGAGTTCCTGCTTTTCTCTTTGAGACTAGCTTGTCAGGCAGAGGGAAGATACCCAGTCACAGGTGCAATGGACAGAGATCAACACTGATGCTCTACAAATACGGTTTGAAAGTGAGGCTGCATGTTTTGCATCTAGATATTGGACAGGAGAAGGGACAGGGAGTCTGAAGTGTCCAGTGAGAGCTGCTGACTAGAAAGCATTTTCTCTGTGTAAATGGGTGTGGGAGTTACAGATAGGAACAGAAAGCTAAAGAGCTAGAATTAAACCTTTGCACTCCACGATGCTCCCTAGATGTCCAGGTTAGAAGGGTCAGCAGTGGGCACATGAAGTTGAGCCTCAGGGAGTTTCTAGGTGTAAATACAGGCAATTGTGTGACAAATGATCTTCATTTGGATATAAGACAAAAAGGCATCTGTATACCTCAGGAAGACCAGGTCCTGGCCTTCAAATATGGCTGATGGAAGTGCCTGGAACTAGGCAGTGCAGGAAGGTGGGACTTGCTGCTTAACAGCAGGGCTACAAAGAGGCTCTTCCATCCTACTCCACCTCTGTTCTTGATACTTTGCAGTCTTCCACCCGTCTCTTGAGTTTGTTCTTTGCTTCCCTGACCATTTCTCTCTACAGCAGGCGTATTGATCCCGAGGGCCAGCATCTCTCACTTGAAAGGTCCTTAGCAGTTTCCATTTTCCAGTCACAGTGATGTCCAGCCAAAAATCCAGGCTTGTCAGGGGCCGTGACACATGATTAGCCACAAGCTTCAGCTCAAGACTGATGACTAAAATCTCGTCTCTGTCAAGCCTGCAGTTATATTTGGTCTAATAGGAGGCCTCCAGGCATGTCTCATATGAGAGTAACAGAACCCCTCATAGAGTAACCTACTTAGTGTCCTTCAGCACAAATCCCTTTTTGGCTGAATAATCTCCCAGTCCCAAGAAGTGACTTCTGCCTCTGCCTCTGCTCAACAGTCAGTACAGCTTTTTTTCTGTTTTTCTTTTAAAGATTTTGAGTGTGTGTGTGTGTGTGTGTGTGTGTGTGTGTGTGTGTGTGTTGTGTTTCCCAAGAAGGCCAGAAGAAGGCATCAGATCTTCTAGGTCTGGAGTTATAGCTGCCCGATGTGGGTGCTGGGAAAGAGCAGTTTTATGTCAGTTACACAAGCTACTGAAGTCTTTTAGAAAACAGAACTTCAGCTGAGAAAATGCCCCCTCAGATTAGCCCGTGAACAAACCTCTGCTGCATTTTCTTGATTAATGGGCAACATGGAAAGGCCAGCACTGTGGGTGGAGTCACCCCTGGTCTTGGGTGCTATAAGAAAGCAGTTTGAGCAAACCATGTGGAACAAGCCAGTAAGCAGCACTTCTCTGTGGCCTCTGCATCAGTTTCTGCCTCCAGGTTCATATCTGTAGTTCCTACCCTGACTTCCCTGGTTGATGGACTACAAACCCAACTTGCTATGGTCATGGCATTTTATCACAGCAAGAAAAACCCTAAGCAAACTGCAGTACTCTTAATGACTGAACTGTCTCTCCAGCCCCTTTTTCCTGTTCTAGATGACACCATAACAACCAGTAAGTCTGTCTTGCTTTAGCTACACTAACCTCTGACTGTTGTAAGTCATCCCTCTTTCAAGGGGCAGTCCAGGATCAATCCTTGGTAGGACCTCTTCTTACCACTGTAACCTGTCCATGCTTCCTTTCTAGGAAAGCTCACAGCTTGTTTGATCAGCATTAAGTCACCTGGACATAGACTCTTGTGATTTTGTGGGAATGTCTTATTTGCCAACTCAGATGATAGGGACATCTGCAGCCAGGGATAGTTCCTGCTGTGTTTGGTCCCCCACTCATGTTCTAGCCCAGTAGAGGATGGACAAGAGGGAGCATCTTTGAAGAGGGTATAAATTTGCATTTTGTACATCTTAGATACTGCAGTGTCTCAAGCACGTGGTTTGTTTGTTCTAAGAGAAATGAAAAGCTCCTGGGGAATGCAGCCTATCATTTTGGCTACCGTGGTCTACTGTGGTGACAATAGTGCTAACTGATGCCAGGGTGGGTGCCAAATGTAAAGATGGAACTCCTGTCATATTCCCACATGGTTATACACTCATGTGGTGGTACAGCTATGGACTAGTACCAGGACTTGGGAGATTTTCTTTAAGGACTTTTTGCTAAATGCAAGAGAGCTCTATCCCTTCTCCCTGCCTATTTGTGAGTCCTCCCCAGGGTCAAATATTTATAGACTAGTGCAGTGGTATGTTGGAGGAATTTGGTTTTAGTTGGCTCAAGTATTAGTGAGCAGTGTCTGAGGAGCACATGCACATTCTGTTTGTCGGGAGCAAATGTGGAAGCATCTAGATATCCGGTAGAGAACTATGGAGTGCAAGTGCGGAGGCCAGAACCTCTTCATACTGCCCTGAATGTGCCCATTGTTCTGGGCCTTACCATGGCCTCATGATATGGTGCCACAGGCCTCTCAGGAACTTAAGGACTTATTTCTTCAGCTCTTCCCACCATACTAGACCTTGCAATGGCCCTGTGAGGTGTTACCTCAGATCCCAGGAATGAAAGACTTGCTGTGTCATTAATAGAAAGTGCTTAAGTAGATGACACTTGTTAGCTCTGTCCCCCAAGGGCACAGGCATGCTGTCTTTATTAGGGTTCTGTTGCTGTGAAGAGTCATCATGGTGATGTCACCTCTATAGAGGAAAACACTTTATTGGGGCTGACTTACAGTTCAGATGTTTAATTCATTATCGTCATGGTTGGAAGCATGGTGGCCTGCAGGTAAGCATGGCGCTGGAGAGGTAGCTGAGAGTTCTATATCTCCATCTGCAGGTAGCAGGAAGAGACTAACACACACTAGGCCTGGCTTTAACATTTAAGACCTCAAAGCCCACCCTAGTGACACACTTCCTCTAACAGTGTCATACCAACTCTAACAAGGCCATGCTTCCTAATGATGCTACTCCCTATGAGCCTATGGAGGCCATGCTTTTCAAACCACCATATTCTACTCCCTGGCCCTAATATACTTGTAGCCATATCACAAGGCAATAATTCATTAAGCCTAACTTTAAAAGTCCTTGTGGTCTCAACTCTCCAAATATCCAAAGTCTCTTCTGAGACTCATGCCAATCCCTTAACTGCAATCCCCTATAAAATTAAAATGAAAAGCAGAACATATACTTCCAACATACAATGGCAAAGAATATACATTACTGTTCCAAAAGAGGGGAAAGGGAACACAGTGAGGAAACACTGGACCAAAGCAGGACTGAAAAGCAGCTGGGCAAACTCTAAACTCTGCATCTCTATGTCTGCTGTCAAAATGCTCTTGAGATCTCCAACTCATTTCAGCTTTGTTTGCTGCAACACACTTCTTTCTTTTGTACTGTTTCCACTTCCTGTTAACAGCTCTTCTCAGCAGGTATACATAGTGGCTTGGCATCTTCAGGGTCTCCATGGCAATCCAGGCTTCACTTTTACAGCTTTACGCAATGGTTTCTCTAGGCCTTCGTGCAAGGACACCCCTAACACATACCTGGCCTCAGTGGCTTTTGTTAGTCTTGGAGGAAGATTTTATAACCCCTTTCTTCTATTCTTGTCTTTAAAGCCAGAACAATGTGGCTGAAGCTGCCAAATTCTATGACTTGTTGTACTGGAATATGGCCCCCTTGTTCAATTACATGTTCACCAGATTTCTGTTTTTGATGTTTTTTTCACTGCCCAAGTTTGGCTGTCTGAAGCTTGATCTGTAGACCTACCTGGCTGGCCTCAAACTCAGAGATGTGCCTGCCTCTGCCTCTGGAGTGCTGGGATTACAGTTGTATACCACTTGCCCTGGATATCACCACTCCCTTTATTCCATTTAACATCAGACTTTTATTTAATCATTTTGTCTCCATGAGGATAGGATTTATCATCGTTCTATGATGTCGAATTCTCCTCAGTATGCTGTGAATATCATTGGTGAATAAAGAAATTGCCTTGGCCTGTTGATAGGGCAGAATTTAGGTAGGCGGGGAAAACTAAACTGAATGCTGGGAGAAAGGAGGAGTTAGAGAGAAGCCGTGTAGCCCCTGCAAGAGAGAGATGCCGGATGGAACTTTACCTGGTAAGCTACAGTCACATGGCAATACACAGATTAATAGAATTGGATCAAATTAAGATGAAAAGTTAGCCAATAAGAAGCTAGAGCAATGGACCAAGTAGTGATTTAAATAATATGGCTTCTGTGTGATTATTTCGGAACTTAGCAGCCAGGAACCAACAAACGACCTTCTCACAACAAATTGGTGTCAACATAGCCAACTAAAATCCACTTAAAACCCAAGAAATCTTGAAAAGGAATTCTGGACACTAAAAAACAAAGTTTAGTCACATTTATTTTCCTGAATGGGCTTTGCTTGGTGCTGTGGCTCCTTTAAGAGGAGAAAAAAAGCTATGGTTTTAAAATGCCGGTTTTCTGTGCCATGCTGCCAATGCAAACTGGCTCTTTCAGGAGGCTGAGCATTTAAATAGGGTTTGTGGACTGCGTACTGCAAGTCACTTGGTGACAGCATGGGTCAACTGGTTATCAGAGTTGAGGTGGTGAGGACAGCACTAACGGACTTCTGCCATGTTGGACTGGGCAGAACAAACAGGCAGGGCCACATATACTCCAACAATGCTGCAGCTTAGATTGTTGAGAAGTGCTTAGGATTGTAATACGTGTTTCTGGTCAGAAAATAACTGCAGATATGCAATAAAGACAATTGCAGCTGGATAAATGAACATAGGCTGGGAGAGAGATGACAAAATGAAGTATAGACAGTTATAAAAGGAAGTAAATGGTTTAAAAAATTAAAACAAAGTCTTTAAAGAGGCAGATTATGGACAGCTATAGATTAAAGGAGTAAAGATAATAAAATAAATATTAAAAAGTAATAGAGTAAAAACAAATAAGTCACATAAAGGGGGAAAATTCGCAGAGAATCTGGATTATGTATATTATTGTATTTTCTTTGAATTTTTTGACTGTGAAGGAGCTAAGTACAGAGAGACATTTCATTGTATGGGCTGCTAAGATAAACCAGCACATATGTTCTAAAGGTATCATAACTTCCACATTTGGGTCTAAGGATATGTTGCTTTGGAAAAGAGGTTCTTCTTTTGTTTCCACAGAGGATGAGAACCTGTGGATTCATTGCAGACTACTGTGGTTTGATGGACTGAGACCCCCTGAGAGGTCACTGTGAACACCCCCCAAAATACTTTGCCCAACAAAAAGCAGGAAGCAGTAAGGAGAGAACTATGCCCATATTTCCAAATATTGTCTGTAAATATTTGTTTACATTTAAAGGGGGACATGCTACAGAGATATGTATTGGCATGGATCTTCATTTATTGATACAAATTTTAGGTCAACTTTGTTATATGTATATTTCTGCTCTTGATTAAGGTATTGTGTTTGTCCACCTCATTTAAAAGTATAATGTATAATTAAGAAATATAGGTTAATAGATAGTCATCTATAATAGTCAAACTTGTACTCATGTTAGTTAGGTTTTCTAGATATATAGAGATATATTTCAACTAGGCATTCTTCACACCTTTCAAAGACCTTCAGAATATGGCATTAAAAATGTTTTAAGAAGTTCGGACTTTTCATGACAGTGAGACACATCTGCTCCTGGAAGTTCCAGTCTATGTCAAGAGGATGATGGTTATCAAAGAGACACCTCATGGAGTTGGTTAGCCATTTGGGCAAGAAACTCCTCTTGCTTGGGGTACTTGATGAACTGGACATGAAGGGCCCACAGAGAAATGACTGCTGAACTTGCCTAAAGGTGAGATCTTTTGGGGTTCCTGCTTCATGAAAGAGTCTATGAGACATTCTGCAGGATACAGAAAAAAGTTACTGACAAACTGCCAATATAGCCAGAACTGTCTTTGAAATTTCTGTTGTATGGAAAAGTCTGCTGGATACTATGGGCCTGTAAGATGAAGATGGATGTCCCTATGGTACAGAAGAACTTTGAGTGCTGTCCAGGCAGTGAGATGTCTCTGTCATTTCTAGAGTTTTGGAAGTTGCTTATAATGCACTTCCTGTTTACTTAGGTAATATTATATTATTCTGGAGTCTTTGATGGAGTTGAACAATAAGTGGTTATAGTTATAGTTTTCCTTAGTTATGATAAAAGATAAAGACGATATAATTATTGTTTGATACCTGTTTTGTTATATGTAATTTACTATGTTAAAGTTAAAACCTTTCTTTTCACTTAAATAGGAAAGGGAAGGCAATATGGGGTTCCCCTCTGTATGCTGTGAATAAAGAAATTGCCTTGGCCTGTTGATAGGGCAGAACTTAGGTAGATGGGGAAACTAAACTGAATGCTAGGAGAAAGAAAGGAGTAATTAGAGAGAAGCCATTGTAGCCCCCGCCAGAGACAGACACCAAATGGAACTATCCAGTAAGCCACAGCCACATGACGACACACAGATCAATAGAATGGGTTAAATTAAGATATAAGAGTTAGTCAATAAGAAGCTAGAGCTAATGGGCCAAGTAGTGATTTAAATAATATGGTTTCTGTGTGATTATTTTAGGGTTGAGCAGCCAGGTACCAATAAGCAGCCTTCTCACAGTTCTGTTTCTGAGTGGCCCCCTTTACTCCTCAAATTATACATTTTGAACTTTTTCATTCTAAGCTTGCTCCTTTTCATTATAAATGTGCTCAAGTGTGGCCACTAACAACCAAGTAATATAACCAATACTAGGCTCTCTGGACATTCCCCTGCCAAAACTGTTAATCCATAACTCTTCAATTTAGCCTCTGGCAGATTTTTTGGACAAGGGCAGAAAGAAGCCAGATTCTTCACAAAAACAAGAATAGTCTCTATCCCACATATTAATACTCTTCTTCTCTGAAACCTTGAGTCAGGCCTCCAGAGTTCAAATCAGCCTTAGCATCACTGTCTTCCATTTTCTTACAAGGATGACCCATTATGCCCCAGTTAAAGTGCTCAATTGCTATTCTAACCCAAAGTTCCAAAGTTCACATTCCTCCAAACAAAAGCATGGTCAGGCCTATTATAGAAATACCCCATCCCTGCTACCAACTTCTGTCTTCCTTTGGGTTTTATTGCTGTAAATAAACCATGACCATGGTTCCTCTTGTAAAGGAAAATGCTTAATTGGGACTGGCTTACAGTTCAGAGGTTTAGTTCATTATAATCATAGAGTGAAACATGGTGGCCTGCAAGCAGGCATGGTGCTGGAGAGGTAACTGAGAGTCCTATATCTGGATCTGCAGGCTGCAGAAAGAGACTAAGGCACACTAGGCCTGGCTTGAACTCTGAGCCCTTAAAACCCACCACTAGTCACACACTTCTAACAATCTCACACTTACTCCAACGAGCCCATACCTCCTAATGGTGCCACTCCCTATGAGTTTGTGGGGCTATTTTCTTTCAAACCACCACACATGCCTAGAGCTTATCTCTTCCTTGTATAAATAGTGTCCACACACTGATGGAGAAGGTGTACAGAGCCTTGGTATTGTGTCCACTAGAGAGACCTTTAAGGAGCTGGCCTGGCTTCTGAGCTCATGGAGACTGAGACCTGCTCACTTCTTGTGTCTCCCCTGGCTTTGATCTAAGGCCTCCTGCACATGTATCATATGTAATCTTCACCCTAGAATTTGCTTCCCAGACATCCCCAAAGGCATCTTCTGATTGATAGTCTACTGACCATACCTTTGTGTTTGTCTGCATGTATTTGATAAGACACCACCTTATACTATCAGCATATTTTTCACCAAGAATAATTACAGAAGTAGGCAACTTGTATTGAATTGTAACTCCTTTTAGATGTGGCAGTTGGCCTAAATTAAATAAACTAGACTCTGCAGTGTGTGATCATGGGTGCTTGAACACATCCATGTGGCACCGTCAGTGTCTGCCTTCAGGATGAGACTGGACACTACTCTCTAGTTCATGCTTTACACTACAGGCAGTACCAGCCAAACCAGATCTGTCTGGACTGGAGTGCTGCAAGAGACCCTGAGTACTGTGCCAACCTGCCACAGGACTGGTCCCACTTTATGGCATTTGTTCTCTAAGTTTTAGTTCAGGGCTGATAGTTTTCCTTATTTGATCTGATAGCAGGATGGTATGGGCACACCTGGTTGAAGGCAGATCAGGGTTTTAAAAAGATACGTTCATCAGCTTCCTAACCCCTGCCTGGTTGATAACATTCTCAAAGAATAAAAGAAACCTGTGAGGTTGGGCTGGTCCAGAGTCTGGGTCTCTCGAGCTTGATCAGGGCAGGCAGCAGTGACTTAAATGGTTACCAAGGCAAGGCTTCTGCAAGAATCTGTTCAAGAGCCTTCTGGTCTCCAGGGAATTCTATACCTGAACAGTAACCTAGCAGGGATCAGATTGCAAGGCAGAAGTCATCTTCCGAGGGTGAGAAGAGTTCTCAAAGTTTTATTTAGTAACCTCCCTTTACAAAGCTACTTTTTTTCTCTCTCTCTCTCTCGAAGTGAGAAACAAAACCAGAATTCTACCTGGAGTTAAACCTAAGCAAATAGTAGTGTGCACAATGGATTAGGGCAGCTGAAACCCGAGCAGGCCCCACCCTTAGCAAAGGACCAAGCAGCCAAGTTTGCCTTTGATGCCCTCGCCCCTTGCTGGCTCCACCTGCACAAAGATCACTCTCCCCACAGTTGTCTCCATGAACTTCAAAGCTGGGACTCCACCCACAGACCAGCTCCACCTAGCCAGAGATGCAGGCAAAGCCTTTCAAGGAGCCAAATTAGCAGCTTCGAGAATCAGTGTTAGTTTCTTCTTGCTGCTAGTTGACTTTGAACTCCGTATCACAGTTTTCTTTCTGTGTCATTGGCTTTGAACCTCAATGCTTCAGTGCCTGAATTATCTCGTTATAACAGCACTGATACCTGCCAGACAGCCGGGAATTCCAGGTTCTCCCTGGCTTGGACAGTGCTCCAGTCCTGGCCCTACTGCCCAAGAGAAGCACACGTCCTTCCTATCTTTGAGGTATCTCATTAATACTAGGTGCTGGGGACTGAAGAGATAGCAAAGAGGAAAAGAGCACTGGCTTTTCTTGCAGAGGATCCAGGTTCAGCTCCCAACACCAGCCTGGACGCTCATAACTGTCTGTAACTCCACTTCTAGGGGATCTGATGCCTTTTTATGGCCTCCAGGGCACACATGGTGCTCATACTTAAATTCAGCCGAAAACTCATATGTATAAAATAATAGGTAAATATTTAAAAGCTAGGCTGCTAAAGACTGGAAATACTGCTCAGTGTTGTAGCCATCTGTCTGGTGTGCAAAAGGCCCTGGGCTCAAACTTTACTACCAACAAAATGAGAGGGGGAGGGGGCAGGGGAAAGGAAGGGGGGAAAGAAGAGGGTGAGAGAGAGGGAAGAGAGGGAGATCCCCTTCAGGGATTATAGGAGACCCCCTTCAGGGATTATTTTGGGGCTAGAGATGTAGCTAAAAACAAACCCTATAGAAATACAAAACAAAAGCATAGGTGGCAATGACAGCAGCAGGAAAAGAGTAGGGAAGGTCAGGCTCATCCCTCAGGCTTGTCTGGGATTGGGGCTTTTCCCTCTCCCAGGTCAGTGTGTGTGTGTGTGTGTGTGTGTGTGTGTGTGTGTGTGTGTGTGTGTGTAGGGGGTGGCCCCACCTTTCCTGAACCTCAGGCCTTCTACCTCACTATGTTTTCCTTCTCATGGCAGCCTGATAATCACATCAATGCCAGCTCATTAAGCTGGCAACTCTTTTCAGTAAATGAGTTCCCAGGGCCTGTTTTCATGGGGATTTAGGAAGAAAATAATTCAGGCGGTTTGATGTTCTTTCCACAGAACATAAGCACTGCCACTCTTTCCATGTGACTTGCATAGTCAGACCCAAGTACAGTGGGTTGTGCACACACACACCTGAGTATTTTACTTACCAAGTATGGAAAACACAATCACTGCTTGTAAATGAAATAAAAATGAACACTTGTCTAAACTGTGTTCTTGTTGAGTGAAGAAATGTTCAAAAGTCAACGTGGAACTCCCATATATACTTCTTAAGTTACGCCTCTACTAGCCCTTGGTTGTGGACCACGTACCGCAGAATTAGGCTTTTCATTGGGTAAAAGAAGTTCTTTGGGTGGGTCTACAGCTAGTGTGACTTTCTGGTCATAGAATGTGGTGGAAAAAGGACTAGCATCTTTGGCATACCTATGGTTGTCCTGATTCCATGGCATTGGATGGGTTAATTGGTTTCATTAAACAATTTTTATTATTTGTTTATTACATCTCTACCGAAGTTTGCCCCTCCTCTCTTTTTCCAGCTCCTCTCCTCCACCTCCTCTTAGCACCTTTGCACTCCCAGTCCACTCCTCCTCCATTTCTGATCAGAAAAGGGCCGGCCTCCCACGGATGTCAATAAAACATGGCATATCAAGTTTCAATAAGACTAAGCACTTCTCCTCATATTAAGGCTGGACACAATAACCCAGTCAGTATGAAGAATAGGGTCTCAAAAGTCAGAAAAATTCTTAATCCTTTCCAAATCTTCAAGCATTATCCCATTCTCAAAGGCTCGACTCAAATTTTCTTCAGCTCGGTGTTTTGGAGATTCTCCTTTGGGTTTGTGTAACACGAGGGCCGGCTTGTTGGGGTTTCTGTCCAGCCCAGTACCCCAACAGCCGGCAAGCAACAAAGAAAATCACACACAAGACTCCATAAGGTTATAAACTGATTGGCCCATAGGGTCAGGCTTCTTGTTAACTCTTATAACTTATATTAACCCATTATTCTAATCTATGTTAGCCATAGTGGCTCCATACCTTTTTCAGCTGGGCAGGTTACATGTTGTCTCTTCGGTGGTCTGTACAGGAGTGGCAGAGGAACCTCCTTGCTTCCCAGAATTCTCCTGTTCTCATTGTATCACCTCTACTTCCTGTCTGGTTTTCCCACCTATACTGCCTGCCTGGCCAATCAGCGTTTTATTAAAATATGATTGACAGAATACAGACAATTCTCCTGCATCATTTCCCTCTTTTTTTTTTTAAACAAAGGAAAATACCCATAGTCCATTTGTTGGGAATGTGGGCGTAGTATTTCAGGCTACTTCCTGCTGGTTGGGGGCGCTGATGATCTTATGGGGACCTAAAGAAAATTTAGAGTTATAATCAAGTCCTGACTGGAGTATCCTGTGAGACCTGATCATCTCAGGCAGCGCCTTGAATCCGTTCTGGATGTAGAACTCAGACATCTGGGCCATCTATTCCTGTCGGAGATTTTTCAGGTGGCCTCCCTTGGTCAAAGATGATTTTTCTTAACTCTGAATAAATCCAGAGCCTCTCATTTTCTGTGGAAACAAAAGCAAAATCTCTTCTCCAAAGTATCATACCTTTTGACTTCAATTTTGAAGCCAAGGTATTTTCAAAATTCCTATCTTGGGTTAGTTCAGCAGCATTTATAAACAAAAGTCTTTTAGCAGTTGTTGCTCCTTCCTCAGCAATCAAACAATTTAAAGAGAGCATAATAGCATACAGTATGAAGATTCTCCGTGCATTTTCCATCTTTATGTGTCTTTATTTTAACCTCTGTTTCTTTTATTTTTACTTTTACTTTTTGAGACAGGATCTTTGTATATCTTTGTCCTGGAATAACACTGTAGACCAGGCTGTCTTTGAACTCACAGAGATCCTCCTATCTCTGCCTCCCCAGTGCTGGGATTAAAGGTGTATGCTACCACACCTTGAACTCACAGAGATCTGTCTCTGCCTCCCAGGCATTGGGATTAAAGGTGTGTACTACCACACCTTGAGGTCACAGAGGTCAATCTACCTCTACCCCTTGAAGTCACAGAGGTCAATATGCCTCTGCCTCCCAGGCATTGGGATTAAAGGTGTGTACCACCACACCCAACTACTCTCTTTCTTTCCTTTTAACTTTAAGAACTTTAACTTTTAGCCTGCATATACACACTGTAAACCATTTAGAGGTTTTCTTCCTCTTTGAATCTCTCTTTACTGTATATTTTTCTTTTTCTGACCATATGAGTCTTTAATTTACTAAGCAATATGGAGAGCTGTGGCTTTGATGGCTAGATCCAGCTCATTCCTTAGCTTTTCAGCCTCAAGGCTGAGGTACCAGCCAGAGCTGTGTTCACTGCCACAACTCTATGGCGTTTCAAGGTCCTTGCCAGCAAGCAAGCTGCAGCATTCTGCTCACAGACCACACTCAGTCGGACTGCCTGCCTGAAAGAGTCAGAGTTTGCTCTGGCAGGACAGCCCAGATAGCCAGCATTTTAAAACAGCACAGCTTTTCTCCTGCTACAGCTGAAAACTGAAAAGAATGCGTTCAGCTTGTCATCAACAACATTTAAGTGTTTTGTGGCAGGACCTCTTTAAAGAGCTGCAAGGTTTTGCAGCTAAAGCTGAGTCAGGAAGCCTCTCTCAGATGAGAGCGTTTGCTTGCCTCTAGCAAGCAAAGTAGACCTGAGAAATTGCTGCCACCAAGAAGCCATGCTTTACTCTATTCTTTTCCAAGCTTTCTCAGGCTTTCTGTGGATTCAGTTATCCACGTCTGGGCGCCATATGTAACACGAGGGCCGGCTTGTTGGGGTTTCTGTCCAGCCCAGTACCCCAACAGCCGGCAAGCAACAAAGAAAATCACACACAAGACTCCATAAGGTTATAAACTGATTGGCCCATAGGGTCAGGCTTCTTGTTAACTCTTATAACTTATATTAACCCATTATTCTAATCTATGTTAGCCATAGTGGCTCCATACCTTTTTCAGCTGGGCAGGTTACATGTTGTCTCTTCGGTGGTCTGTACAGGAGTGGCAGAGGAACCTCCTTGCTTCCCAGAATTCTCCTGTTCTCATTGTATCACCTCTACTTCCTGTCTGGTTTTCCCACCTATACTGCCTGCCTGGCCAATCAGCGTTTTATTAAAATATGATTGACAGAATACAGACAATTCTCCTGCATCAGGTTTGTGCTGCAGTGAAGGGAAGGGATGGCGAAGGCAATGCCAGTGATGTTCTAGGCACCCATACTGCGTCAGTATCCAGCTTAGTCCTTGTCGGGAAAAATCTAGGTAAATGCCTGTCCTCCTTTTGGGCCTAGCTTCAGGATGAGGAGGTGAACTGTTGGGCCTCATTGAATAGATGCTCTGCCTATGGAGCAGGCATGTGGAGATATCCAGGGAGGAGGGGGATGGACGTGATGGCCAGAATGAAAAACTCTTAAGGTCAAAGTGCAAGATCATTTCAGTGTTGAGGGCTGGCAGACTTTAGCATTTGAAGATTTTTCTGTAGGAACTGTGGAGAGTGGTGTGTCAGACAGGGGATGGGTGTGGTAGGGAGGAAGGAGTTAAGTCACCCTAGTTGTGGGACAGGAACCTGGAATGGTGAGACAGATCATTATATTAATAGCTTTCTGATTCTTCTGTTTCTTAATATTGTTATTTCAGTCCTAATGACTTCAGCCACAATCTTTCCCAGTAATTAAGAAATCTTGAAAGTTCTGGGCGCTCAGATTAAAATCTCTGCGGCAGAGGCCTTCTTCATGTGAGGACTCTCCTCCAAGCTCACCAGACTAAAACCACACGGTGGCTAGAGGCCCCTGCAGGCCTGTAGTCATGCTCCTCCTTAGCCTGGCTCATGATATGGTCCCACGGCACTCAGTGCTGAACATGTGGCCCATTGCTTTCTTCACTCTGCGTGTGGGGATATGGATATGGCCTTGTCTGAGATCTCACTTCTCTCCTGTTGGCGCTGCGATTTGTTCTGGGATTGACAGCTCTCCTGACCCCGAACAGGGACCTGGGCCTCCAGTGTTCCTGCCCTCCTCCCTTGTCTTCTGGTTCTCACTGTTCTTTAGAGGTCTGGTTGAGGTCACTGTTTCTCACACACAATTATGTTTATGCTTCTCATGCAGATCCAGGGTAGCTCCGGTGGTCCACACTCCACTGGGCTGTTCTCAAGCTCCACTCATGAACTGACAGCTCCTTTAGAGCAGGGACCATAGCTCTGGAGTTGCATTGTTGGCTCAGTGAAAACCAGACTTACACTGCACAAGGGACTACTTAAAGGAGGCTGCACTTTCTCTGTCAAATAGACAATAATTCATAGCTTCATATGCACAGGGCAAAGCTGGGAGTGGAGAAGACTTGAGTGTTTCTCTCTAAGATGCTTTGCCCGCCCCCCATGGAATTCACCTGCCATGGTACTCAGCTTTGTTCTGAAGCCTTGTCCATTCCTTCACACTCAACTGCCTTTCTCCCCATCTAATTCTGTGGTTCACTTCAGATTCGGAGCAGCAGCTCCCACTTCCTTTGCTGTTGATCCCTGGCCTCTTTTTAACTCTCTGCACCTTTCATGGCTCCAGTTTCTAAGTCCTCACTGCCAGCTATGCCATAGCTTTCTGACATGGCAATCCATATCTGTTCAAAGCAGGATAGACAGTAGTTAGCTCATAACCAACAACAAACATAGCCCATAAGGGCCTTGAAGTCCTGCCCTGGAAACTTAGACCAGAAGTGGATTCTGATGGCTTGGCTATTAGAATAGAAAGGGGACTTGATGTATGGAAGATGGGGTGAGAAAGGAAAGCTCTTGATGCAATCTTTTCTAGCTGGCAGTGACATCTTTTGGCATCTTATGTGTTAATAAGCCCTTTCCTTGCTGGATTTAGTGTCATGGAAAGCTAGAACATGTATTTTTCCACAGGTGAGTCCACTGAGACTATGGATATCAGCTAGGGTTACTGGGAGAGTTCCCTGTCTGCTGCCTGGGAGAGGAACACATTCCGTGCACACAGGTAGAAGCACCTGCTGATGTCACCCTTCACCTGACATTGTACAAGTCTTCCCAAGGGCCTGTGTAGGGGTGGCTATTTAGATCCCATCTTTGCATTCTGAAATCCCCCCTCTCACCCCAGCTTCAAATACTTCGTGCTCCCTTCTCCCAAGGTGATGCCCCCTCCAGGATTGGCTTCATAGTCTTTCTGCTGTGAGCTCCCACATCATGGTGTTGCCATCACTGCACTCTTGTGGCAGTGAGAACAGTGTACATTTCACATTGATGCACATGCAGGTGACATAGAAAGCCTGCAAGAGTCACAACTGCACTCTGTACCATGAAGATGGTGCCATGGCCTCTAAAGCCTTAGGCTACCCACTTCCACACATTTTTCTTTTCCTTGTCTTTAAAATATCTGTGTATGTATATGGATGGATGGATGAATGGATGGATGAATATTTATGTGTGGTGTCGGCACAAGTGTGCCACTGCATATGTGTGGAGGTCAGAAGACAAGTTCATGTGTCAGTCTTCACCTCTCACCTTGTTTGAGACAGTGTCTCTTCTTGGTTGTCCAGCAGGCTAGCTAGCCTTCCAGCTCCCAGGGACTCTTCTGTTTCTGCCATATCCATATCCTCACACGCAAAGTGAAGAAAGCGATGGGCCACATGTTCAGCACTGAGGTCCTTATGCTTCCATGGTAAGTACTTTACTTACTGAGCCACCTCTCCAGCACCTAGTTTCATGCTTCTTTGGGGGAAAAGTTTGCTGAGTTTTGTAAACTGTTACTACTTTAAGCAATTTATCTGTCCTGGACTTAAATGTTCCTGGGCTGCTCAGTTTCCCTAAATGGACTTTTAAGATATTGGGCTGAAATCTTTAAGGGAGCTTCCAACACCAAATGTAGTTCACTCAATTACACAGCACTTTAATGTGACCAAAAGTATAAGAGATCAAAGCATGAACCTTTCTTCCTTCATGTTTATTTGATAATTGTGGGCCATTAAAAAGATGGATTTGTTTTAAGCTGTTGAGCCCATAAACTTCTCCTCAGCCTCCTTCTTGCCACCCTGTTGGTAACAGAACAAGTGTTGCTGATGTTGGGGATGCACTGCTGGCTGCACAGAGCACAGACCTGCAAGCTGGAGAGTTTTGACTGTTACTGTCACCTCTGTCATTAGCTTCCTCTTTGCCTTTGGGAAAGTTTCTTAAGCCTGCTGAGCCTCGATTTCCTCATCTGTAAAGTGGAAATAATAGCTATGATCCACCCATGGGATTTGTGGGACTCATAAGATAATGCATATAATGGCATTTGGGAAAGAATTACCGTGAAGTCATATTTACATTTGACTTATGCAAATTTGACCATATGGGTCTGGGAGAGAAATACAGTTCATACAAGGCCCAAGCCTGCTGCCTCTCTCCGGCTCTCTGCTGGAGCCAGTCATGTGGCTATAGGTATAGACCTACTTGTCACACATGTGGAGAAGCCTCTGGCTGGGCCATGTATACCAAGGGGCTTTTCTGCCTTACAGCTTCTTTATATGCCCGTTAACACCTCAGTGTTCGTACGCCTGTTGCAGATCGGTGGACTTGTTTAGAGACTGTTAATCAGAAATCTACCCCTTTCTAGTAAGATTTATGCCAGTCATCCTGAACTCATGCTTTCAGAGCCATGGCAACTATAGAAGACTGAGGGTTCTTTTTATAATTTCTGGGATGAGCTTTGTCCAGTGGTCACCTTCTGTCAATGCCCCCTCACCTGCTCGTGAAGAGTCCTCACAGTAAGAAAACACTTTCCTCCCGCCCTTGGCACAGCAGAGGTCACGGTGAGACACCAGTGAAAGAGAGGCTCAGAAGCATCAAATGGAAAGATGCTCTGGAAAGAAGTGGAGTTTTTTTGTCTTTGTACGTATGTATACGTGTATGTGTACCTGCATGTTTGTTTGTGTGCATAAATGTATGTGCATGTGTGTATACTTGTTTGTTTGTGTGTTTCTGTGTAACACAGGATAACTTTGGGTGTCATTCCGTAGGAGCAGGAATTTTTTGTGACCGTGTCTATTACTGAACCAGAGCTCAGCAAGTAGGCAAGGCTGGCTGACCAGTAAGCTCCCTGTGTCCACCTCCCCAGTGCTGGGATTACAAGTGCTAGGCCACCACGTCCAGCTTTTTAAGAGGGTGCTGAGAGTCAGACCTGCATCTGTGTGCTTGCAAATCAAGCTGTTTACAAATGGGGCTACATCTCCACACCAAGTTTTTATGGTAAGCATTGAAAAAAATCATCAAGGTAACAACCCAGAGCTATTGAACTTCTTCATGTCTGTTTTGTGAAATGGTAGTGTCTCTGTTGGTTTAGGTATGGGAGGAACAACAATGTTTTGGGACGCTCAGGCCCCCAGGAGTCTTTATTGGGTGTTGATGTAATTCACCCACAGAAGTAAGTTTAAGTGATCCCATCTCCAGATTCAGAGCACGGGAGACAGGAACTTACAGATGGGTATAACAGCTGTTACAGTTTCCACCTTGACAACAGCATGGAATGCTGGGAAGCACAAGGCTTTAGAGTAGGTGCTGCAGTCAGGATCAGAGAGAAAAAGACAGGTGCTGGCAGGGTACCACCCAGCAATCACTTTGCTTCTTGTCCTGTGAACAAGGAGTGAAGAGGACATGTTCTGCACAAATGTGACAAGTTCAGCCAAGGACAAGAGTAGGGCGAGTAAGGACACTGCAGAGTTTCACTTCGGGTGGATTAATGATATACTTCCTAGCATTGCAAGAAGTTGTAGAACTTTAAAAAAAAAATCTGAAGTGGCCTGAGTTGGAGTTCATTCTCGCCTTTAAAAGATGGTACCATCTGTTGTTCGGTACACAAATAACATAGCCCAAGCCATAAGGACAGCCACATCGTGCTGGGTGAGGGAAGGAGAAATCTCTTGCACTCATGTGGTTTAAAGGCTACCAGCATTTTAACACAGCCTTGTGTCTGTAGGAAACACAAAATATGGAAAAGCAAGACACTTTCCAAATGGCACGAGGTGATTCATTGTTACCGAGCAAGTCAGTAATGAATGCTAGTGACTATCTCAACTGCACAGCTTCTTAGGTCCTAGAATCCTGGAACTTGTCCCTTTGAGCAATGAATCAGGGACACTGTGGCTGCCCCACAGGGAGGGAGTTCAGTTGATTAAAGGGTCTAGCGAAGGGTCTCTAAATAAAGGCGGGAATGGCCAAACACAAAGCTGACTTTCAGCCCTCTGCGAGTTATGCACAGAAGATACCCACTGTCTATGTCAGGGTTTACACTGCCCCTTTGAGGACCCTCCACCCTCTAGGAGAAACCCCTGTGGTCACTGAGCTTTGACATAGGGCTTGGGTGCTCAGGCATTGTGTGTACTTACACACTAGAAAATGGTCATGTCCACACGCCGAAGTGATCTAATGCCACGGTGATAAAGACTGACGGTGTGGGAACTGTATAGAGACCTACACAGAGCCTGGTATAGCATTAACATGCACCCCAGCTTCTTGTTTTGCTTCTTTCCTTCTTGCAGCGTGGATGTGGACCACGAGTGAAGAATTTGTTCCTCCCAGGGAGTCAGCTGGGATTGCAGCTGTCTGCCACCCTTTCCAGTCTCACCTCTGACCTCAGCAGGCAGGTCTACTCCTCCTCACCATTCGACTCTGCAGCCTTCAGGGGGGTCTTGGTTGTGCTGTGTGCTTCTCAGGAACTGTTGGTCCCTGGTCATCCTCCTCCAAGTAACTATGGTGGCTTTTGTTGTCTTCCTTCCTGTTGTGGAAGATAACAAGAAGCCTGCTGTGTGTGCACCTTCCATGACTCATGCACACTCAGAATATTGATTCTGTGCTCTGTGGAAGTTCTGATGGGTGTTGTGCACAGTCAGACCTAGCTGTGTTTCCTGAGTGCTTGGATATGGCAATGTCTTCCAAGATGTATCAGTGATTCATGCCAGAATCGGCTGCTTTAGAGAACCTGAGCCCAAGTCTACACACAGTATGCCACTGAGTTTCTGTGAGGGATTTTTAGGTGATTGGAAGTGTCTTAAGCCAGTCCCTTGTCTGCTGGTATAACCTGTGCTCTGTACCACTTACAATGCCTGCTCAAGTTGTCACAGTCTCTTCTGTTCCAAATGTGTCCTCAGCAGGGGGCACATGACCCTGTAAAGGTGCTTCTGGTCCTTCAGATGAGCACAACAGGAATGAAAAAGCAGACAATGATCAGCTCACACAGGGTTTGATTCTATAGTCCCTGTCCCCACTGCACAAAGTACCAGTGTAAGAATAGGGACACAACACAGGCTTGGGTGGCCGGAGTGGGTCTCCTGAGGATGTGACATGGAGATGCAACTCAGTGTCCAGAAGGACCCATGTCTGTCCAGAAAGTGCCCATCAGAGGGGCCAAGTTCAAATATCTTTGTAGGAGCGTAAAGGAAATGAGAAGTGCAAGCCAGTTTCTCTATTGTATGCACAGGCCATCTGAAAAAATAACTCACCAACGCAACAGTGCTGGAAGTGTGTTCAGGAGATGGCTCAGTGTGTAAAGTGTTCGTCGTCTAAGTATAGGGTACAGACTTAGTACATCCAGTACCCACATAAGTGCCCAGTAGGCATAATGGCCTTCTTGTAATGCCAGAGCTCAGGATATAGAGACAGGGGATCCCTGGAGAAAGCTGCTAGCTAGACTAGCCAAACTGGTGAGCTATGGTTTAAGTTAGAGACATGCTTCAATATACAAGGTGAAGGACAATTGAGGAAGACATATGTTATCAACCTGTGGCATCTACACATAGGTGTACCCATGTGCATACAAACGTGTATACACATGCATATGCAATAAAAAAGAAAAATGCATCATGGCCAGGAGGGATTTATCCTTAGAAACATCATTCATAGATGAAGAAGACCTCAGGGGTCACAGAAAGAGCACCTATACACTTATAGAGAAACACTTCAAAAATCGGGGCTAGAAAGACATTTTCTTAGCTTTCTAAGATCTGTGCAGACAAAAAAGGACAGTGAACAACATTATGGAGAAACATTAGGTTGTTTATGATTAGGATCAAGACAAGAGTGACTGACATCCTGGGTAACCAACACATATCCTGATCAAAGGAATAGAGCCAGAAAACTAGATTAAAGGATGTATGATGTAAGGGTGTGAAAGAGAGAGACAAAGCCGCCATCCTACAATGTAATTATATGGACAGAAAACCTAACAGAACCATCAGAAAAATTGTTAAAATACTGGATTAAAAGTTAACCCATGTTTCTCAGTAGTATTTCCCTCCTTAGTAGAAGACGGCTAGGCTTCATAATAGAAAGCGCTACTCATAATAGTAACACATCTGTGTTAACTGACGGAGGATAAAGAAGGCCTTTATGAGAAAGATATAGAGGCTGGAGAGATGGTTCAGCAGTGTATAACACTTGTTGAGTTTTTAGAGGGCCCGAGTTTGGTTCCCAGCACCCACATGATGGCTCATGAATTCCTTAACTATAGCTCTCTTCTGGTCTCTGTGTATATTCCCCCACTACACACACACACACACACACACACACACACACACACACACACACTTAAAGATACATACACACATGAATAAAAGAAAGAATGGAAGGAAGGAAAGAAAAAAATTAAAACTCTATTATGTAACATAAAGTAGATTTTAATGACTGAAAATACACTAGGTTCATGTAAAGATGTTGGCATGTTCCAAATTGATCAATGAATTCAATGTAATGTTTTATTTTCTTTTAATTCAGAGTCTTACTGTGTAGCACCAACTGGCTGGAACTTGCTGCTTTTGCCTCCTGAGTGCTGAGATTAATCTTAATGTAAATTCTAGTAAGTTTTTTTTTCTTTCTGGGAACCCAGGAAGCTTGTTTATTTTGAAGAATAAAGGCCAACGTATTACTTTGACATTTTTTTTTGAAGAAAAAAAGAGACGTAATATGGGGAATATTTCCAAAGTCCATATTAGAAGGCATTAGGAAGCAATGATGAGCATGGAACTAAACCAAATCAAAACATACAACATTGGTGAGAGACTGATGAAAGACGGCCACTGGGACAGGAAGAGAGCTCAGAAACAGACCCTCAGTATGTAACTTGATATCTGATCAGAACCCCACACCTGGGAGAAGAACACATTGCTTAGGTAGAAGATGATATTGAATCTACATTCCATAGTAGTTACAGAGTTAAGCTATCTTGGGATTGGAGGGACGGCTTAGCATTTAAGGGCATTTGCTATTCTTTCAGCGGATCTAGATTTGATTCGCAGCACCCCCGTGGCATCTCTCAATCCATACTACGGTTTCAGGGACTCTGACACTCTCCCTCCCTCTCTCTCTCTTTTTGTAACTCTGCAAGCAGTGCATACACATATATGCATGTGGGCAAAACATGCACACATAAAATAAAGAGACCTAAGTTATTTTTCAAAAACCTATCTTATAAAAGTAGCAGTGAAAATGTTGTAGAATATCTTTGTGATCTTGAGGCTGAAGACTTTGTAGGAAGATCCCTGCTGTGAGGTGGAGAGAATTTGGAGTGGTTTCCTTCCAGCTTGGGACTTCTCTTCAGAGAAGGAACACCAAGAAGCCTGCAAGTTGACATAAACAGACGTAGGTAGGTAATTATCTGTAGCCCCTAATCTAGAGTATGTTAAAACACATGCAAATAAACTAGGAAAACACAAGAACTCAAATATAGAAACAGGCAAATGATGTGTGATAGGGATTTTTTAGGAGAGAAAACACAAAATGGCTAAAAGGTCTCATGGATGGTGACCTACACTTAGTGAGCAGGGTTTCCAGAATTTTTCTGCCTAGATTCCTTTCCATGGCTGAGGCACTCTTCCCTGTTGCTGGGATTTTCAGCTCCCCCCCCCCATTGGATTTTATTCACAGCTACAGGGAATAGCCTGACCCAGGACATGCCTTTTCCTAGTTCACATGAGGCTACAAGGACCAGCCTGGCTGTTGTTTGGTACAAGTTTGAAGCCTTAGCATTGACCACATTGCTGGCTTCCTTATTTTCCTACACAATTCTATTTTCTCCATGTCCTGTCTCATATCTGATAAGAACATCTCTGAAGGAGCAGAGTTCTCCAGAGGAAAAAATAGCCAATCCCAGAGATTATGAGGAATTGGTTCACAGGGCTATGGAGGTCAACAAGTCTCACCATCTGTCATGGGCAAGCTGAAGACTTAGGAAAGCCAGCAGTACAATTCCAGTCTGAGCCTGACAGCTTGAGAATCAGGGAGCCAACAGTGCAAGTCACTCACCAAGACTGGGAGAAGACCCAGTGTTCCGCCTTGGACTGCAATCTGAAGGCATGAGGGGAAAATCCATCCTTCCTTGCTTCCTTGCTTTCCTCCTTCCTTGTTTCTTCCCTACCTCCCTTCTTTCTTTCCTTTCTTCCTTCTTTCCCTTCCTTTTGTCCCTTCCTCCTTTCCATCCTTCTTTCTTTCCTTTCTTCCACCTACTTCCTCTCCCCCTCCATCTCTCTTTTCTTTCTACTATTATTTCCATCCCTCTCTTCCTTCCCCTTTTCTTTCCTTCCTACCCTCTCTGACTGGTCAAGGATCACCCAGATTAGACAGGGCATTCTACTTACTGTACTGACTCTACTGCTTTGAATCCTAATCTCATCCAGAAATACTTTCTCAGGAACATCTGGAAACCATGTTTAATCTGGAACCTCTGTGGCCCAGTTAACATTAAATTAGCTGCCATATATACAAAGTCCTACATGTGACTTTCAGTCTAAAACTCTGCTTCCAGGGAGCTGGAGGTTCAGACAGTTGTGACCAACACAGACCAGGAGGATTAGAACAACTCTCACAGTGCTGAGCCTTGGGGTCTTGGTCCAGATGCTGTGTGGCCAGGCTTTGGGGAGGGTGTCCTTCTGGGATGCAGGTTGTTACCTACTCTCTGTGTCCCCACATGGATGAAACAGAGCTAATGAGCTCTCTTTGTCTATTTTTTTAAGTGCACTAATGCCATTCACGAGTCCCTATCCCTATGATCTCACAGTGTTCCAAAAGTTCTACCTTCTAATACTGTCTCCTCTTGGTGGAATTTCAACATAGGGATTTGTAGGGGTTAAAGCATTTAGTCCATTGCAGAGCCCCATCCATCCACAGATTCAGAAAGTTGAGAGCTACTCAGCACATGCAAATCTCTTTCCTTTCCCTTTGAGCCAAGAAGCCCAGAGGACACACCCTCACAAGATGTCCAGATAGGCAGTGGTGTGGGTGCTCGATAGGTCCATCCTAGGCAAGATGTGGAAGAAAACACCACCTTGGACATGGGCTTGCTGCTTCCAATGGCAGAACTGTATCTAGAGCAACAAATTCCAAGTGACAGCATCTGCTTCAGATATAGGAGGGGAATAAGAGTCACATGACAGAAATATTCCAAACTGCAGGGAGTGTGGTTAAGTGGTGACAGTGTGCTTAGAATGGACAGATGGGTGGCTAGCTCTCTATCAGAATACTGCAGTTGGGTAAGCAGGCCTGGAGCACAGAGACATCTATCATGCCTCTTGCCAGCCAGAGTGGGTCAGGCATTCTGTTAGCAATCTGTACTTGTACAGTAAAGTAAATATTCACAGACAGAATGTCATTTATGTTCATGTATTTCATGACATAGTAACCCCACTCTAGAGTGTGTGTGCCCCAGAGAATGTCTAGTCTGGGCGCACAGCTTCATGTTTGTTCTGTTAAATGTGGTCAGAGGAGGCAACTTGGGGTTCCATCAAAGGGGGGAATGGCTAAGTCATAGATGGCCAGTGAACCCATAGAGTGTGATGTGGCAGTAAATGATGACACTGGGTTTGATCCAGCCTTGAAAGACACCAGTACCACTGCAGTAAGAGATAGAATAGGGCCGAGATTATGACCATTAGAATAAATTAACCCTCTCTTCCAGGTATCGTCTACCGAGGGCCTTTCTTAACCCTTTTCACCTTGTAGAATATATCTTTATTTTCACTTTTAGGCACACAACTGTAACTGTCATGATATTTTCCACCCAATTAAAAAAATGATTTTATATTTTGGATCCCAAATGTTAATACAACATCTAGCTATGAACAAGAAAACCTACACCACCATCTAAGTACATTGCTGTCTGTGTGGAGAACAGAGCAGTGTATGCCAGGAGGTGTGCAGAATGCAGTTCTTCCTGGTGAACTGCTTAACATGAAGAAGCTGTTTTGCACAATTAAGTTTTGTTCTTGAAGCAGAGTTAAAAGTGATAACTGCCCTTTATACTAACAAATAACCTATTCTACTTTGAAATTACTGTGATTTAATTTTCTGAAAGTAAACAAAATGTACTCAAAATCCTGAAAACTAGTAGAATAAATTTAAAACGGCGAATATTATGGTACATGCAGATCTGCAGAGTAGGGTGGGGGCATGCTAAGAAAACACAGAACACTCACTTGTGCAAACTTTTCTTAAATTCTAAATCCTTGACTGAAGATTATATACAAATGCATTTGGCATTTTTAGGTATCAAGTGCATGACAGCCACCTATTAAATAATTTTTCAAACAAACAAACAAAAAGCTGTTTTGGAATTTTTGGTAAACACTTACTTGGAATAATGAAATAGAGGTTCCTACTTTGCATTTTCATGATAAAAAAGGTGTAACATGATTAGTAGAGATGTAATTATGAGAGAATATTATATATATATATATATATCATGTATATATCACATTAAATTGAGTCTATGTGGAAGAGGGATCAGAGTAGAGTCTGGGATGAAGAATGTAGAGGAGGGAGAAAGTGCTTGTTTGCTCAGATTGACAGTCTCACCGTCTGTCCTTGTGTTTGTGAGAAAAGGAGTTGCCCCTGTTGTTTTCACTGCTGCTGCCTCTTCCACCACTACCATCACCTCCACCATCAACATCACCATCTGCCATCCACATCACGACCTGTATCTGTACCACAGCTACTGACATCTCTACCATCACCTCTGCCTCTAGTTGCGTCACCTTCACAGTCACCATGACGCCTCATTATCGCCATCCTCATTATCGCCATGGTGCCTCATTATCGTCCACCACCTCCACCATCATTACCTCCACCATCACTGCCTCCTCACATCTACTCCATTCCATAGCTACCACTCCACTATCGTCTGCTTTCCTCCTGCCACTGCTCCCTCCGTTATCACCACCATCACCATCGCCGTGACAACTCTCATCACCATGCTTAGCGTTGCTTCTACACGTCACATCTGCCATATTCCTTAACTATTACTGCCCCACCCATTGCCACCACTGCCATCTCAGCATAACCATTATCTTCTCCATCACCATGGCCACCATCTCTTATCACCTTTACCACCACTACCTCTGCCATCATTACCACCACTGCCACCACTGTTACAACTCGCCATTACCACTGCTACCACCACCATCACCACTGCCACGCCATATCTGCCATAACTCCTGTTACCACCATCATTTCTACCTCCACCATCTCCTCTTCCCTACCACCAATGTCATCATGAGCGCTGTCATACCAATTCCACCTCACCACCATCACCACCATCAGTACTATCTATACCACCACTACCATGCTACAAAAATTTAACTAAATCCATAAAACACCCCACTTTATTAATAGTGATAGTAATAACTGATGAGTCTGGGTTAGACTCTGAGAGAACTGAAATACCAGTGAGCAACATATAGAGGAAGGAAGATGAGCTTGGAAGCCAGACACTGAGATCTCATTCAACACGGGTGGACAGGGCTGGCCCCAAAGCTTTGTTTGACTTCACCCTGTCCTGGTGCACCAGGAAGAGGTAGGTCTAATGAGGGCAAGTGGCATCTCTGCTGATCCCACTCAGGCTAGGCCATTATCTACCGAAACCCTGGTCTGAGCATAGCCCATTGTTCCATAAGCAATGAACAGCTTCAGCTTTCCTGCCATCTCCGTCTGGGAAGAGAGTCTCCTCCTTACGGGAAGCTCAGCAAGATCCTCTCTCCCTCCAACTCAGCCACAGGAGGAGCCAAGTCTTCGCCCCATAGCTTTTAAGGCAGTTTACATGATGTTGCATAAACTGAGAACCTTGCTTATATAATCCTCTCTATCCTTACCACTCCTACCTTTAAACATCCGCTGATGTTCGTCTTGTCTTCACTTAGTCGGTGATTAGGAAGGCTGTACACACTTAGCGTCCTTAATCTTCCTTCCTAAATCAATCCTGGAAACCAGCCCCTTAATGTTGTTGCTGCTGCGCTCATCTCTGAACCTCTTCCAAACCGTCTATCTTCTTTGT
Organism: Myodes glareolus; assembly: GCF_982192425.1. Lineage (NCBI taxonomy): Eukaryota > Metazoa > Chordata > Mammalia > Rodentia > Cricetidae > Myodes > Myodes glareolus. Next base: position 117,358,563 of record NC_142031.1, on the reverse strand, counting down.
ATCGAGCGCCTGGCCTGCAAAGCTAGAGGCTATGGTGGGAGTTTAGATGCTGCACATCCTGCAGCATGTGTGTGCTTCAGCCCAAGCCCCCACACCCGTTTCCACCTGCAGACAGAAGTTGGATTCCTGCTCTCTAATTTCATTCTTCATGCAGAATTGATTGCTGTTCATCTTTCAACTTATTAGAGACTAAATACTAGTCTGGAGAAGAGGTCTGGGTATATGAAGGGGACTTGCATGGCAGCCTTCCCAGCATCCAAGGGCTCTCAATTCTCACAGTAACTGTATTTGACATGATGTAGGATACAAGATACTTTCCTACGAGTCCGCGTGTAAGATCCTGACAGTAGTGCTGCAAAATAGGGAGGCAACCTCTAATTATTCCAGTCTATAGGTGCTGTAATCTGAGGCCTGGGAAGGGGGACACGAACTGCCTGTGTCCGGAGCACTTGTTTCTGTTCTTCAGGTCCCATTTGCTCTCCCTGAACCTCCCTTCACAGTGTGGCCAGGTTTTTCCATCTGCATGAGTGTGCAGTGTGAGCTTCCTTCAGCTCATAAGTCTGTTCTGTTCTCTTCCTAAAATAATTCCTGTAATACCCTGATAGACATTCCCAGTTGGCCAACCTGTTACCCTGTTCTTATTTGTCCTCTCATCGCAAGCTTTCTGCTTGCTACAATATCTATGACTTATTTATATGTTGTAAATGCTAGCAGGAGTTACCAAGCAAGCTACATGACAGTCTGTCAAGCTTCACTCTGATTAGTTCTAATGTGGGGCTGGTGTTACTTTCAAGTCCCAAAATATCTGACTGCCAAAGTCTGCATTTCATATGAAGGGCTGTTGAGGGTGGGAAGGAGTGTGAAGGCCAGGCCAGCCTGCCCCTGTGCCAGAGTCTGATGGCAGGAGCTACCTTTGCAGTTCTCAGTGCACAGGCTGTACCGGGATGTCCCAGCTACAGGAAGTGGAGAGCTGATGAACATCAGTGGATGTTTAAAGGTAGGAGTGGTAAGGATAGAGAGGATTATATAGGCAAGGTTCTCAGTTTATGCAACGTGTTTGACATGTTTGTGATAACCCATGTGTGCGGACAAGAGTTCAGAGTGGCCTCTCAGGCCGTTTCCAAACCAGCCTCCACTGCCAATTTTGGCATTGACCTCTATTCCCTGCTGCAGCAGGAGCCTGCAAGATCCCAGGATGTTATGTCTGTGTGGCCTTTGCTCTCAGTACCCTTCCATGTTTGCCCACCACGGACTGCTGCTTCTGAGACCCAGGTCCCCACTCTGGAGTGCTGCCTCTTACTCATGCCCTCAAACTTGAATGTTCATTGTTGCCTGGTCTCTGGGGTTGATAGGACATGAGTATTTCTCTGTGTCACCAGCTGAGCTGTGAGGTCTTAGAGAATAGGCCTCTGTTCTCCTCCTCAATTTCCGGTGCTGGCCACTCACTATCTGGAATGAATGCCTGAAAGATAATGATTCTCAGGGTTGGTTCTCTCTTATCCCTCATGCAAACAACCCAGTAGTAAGAAAATTGAGTAGTTTAACCGTAGTCTGTTCTGAGAAGAGTTCACTCACTCTAAGAGGAGTTAGGTATCACGTTAGGCTCCTAAAATGTGCTCTTTTTTTTTTATAACAGTTAAACCCACTGCTTCTTCTCTGAAGCAACTTGGACAGACGAGAGGAGCACTATTGTTGATGCTTTCCAAAGAGCTCACAGTTGTGTGAGGTTCACTGACAAACATGGAGGAAGTGGAGATAGAGGGATCCCCTCTTTAAAGCATCCCTTTGAGAGCATGTATTTTGGGATGAGTGGTACCCCACCCCAGTGTGCCTCCCTTGAGCTGAAACACCACTTGGAGAAGGGTCTTTATAGATAAGATAACAGCAAGGCTCTCCAGAAACAGACCTGGATGAACATTAAGCCTGCAATATGAGTGTCCTAAGAGGCTGCTGTGAGATGATGGGGTGGTGGGGACGGCTGGGACAGGGCATCTGTAGCTTGGGAACACCAGGGCTTGCTGGAAGCTATTATAAGGGGAGGCTAGTATGGAGCCGATTCTCTCCTGGGCAGCCTTACCCTTAGCTCTCCATCCTGCAGATTGGGGAAACATACATTTGTATTGCTTCACATCTCTGAACATGGGCCACTTGCTCTAGAAGGCCTAGTTAATGAATACAGGGCAGCTCTGCAATAGGCAGAGTACAGGAGTCTGAGGTACAGGAGCCCTCATGCGACCCTAACTCTCTCAAGTAGCTCACTCACACATTAAGCTCCATGTTTAAAGTACTCCTGTGGTCCTGAGGGGGAGAGCTACAGCAGATGTCGTTGGGAGCATTGCCTGACGGATTGGTTCTGACCAGCTGCAGGGAATTGGGTTCTAGCCTGGTGTCCTGGTGGGTAGGTCCCTGGTATCTCACTGAAAAATTCATTTTGGTGGCTGCATGTGATGGGCAGCAATGGGCTCACATGGGAATAATTTGAATAGGCTCGTGCAGGTCCCCAACTGGCAGCTGGGGAGGTTGTAGAATCCTTGGGAGATGAGACCAAGGCTGGCAAGGGTAGGTCAGACTTGAGGGCTGTAGCTCAGTCCACTCCCAGTGCCTGCCCTCTGCTTCCTGACAGCCCCTGCTGTGTGACTAGGTGCTTCACACTCCTGCCACCATGCTTTCCATGTTATGATGTACTGTCCCTCTGTGCTGTGACCCAAAATAAACCTTTTCTCCCTTCAGTGACTTAATTCATCTGACATAAGTCTGTCTTGTCACAGTAGTGAGAAAAGTAAATCCATGGTCGCTGCAGAGATTACCTTATACTTGGTAGGTTTGCATGTGTGTGTGTGTGTGTGTGTGTGTGTGTGTGTGTACACATGTGCGTGTGTACTGCAAAGGGTTGTTTCCCAGTTTTGGTTAATACTGAGCACTGGGTTCCCAGATATCTAAGTTGATTCTTCCTCCCAATGTCTGTGGTTTGCCTGTGACTTGTTGGGAGCTGTGGGATGCTGTTTTATGGATGGAAATTTCCTTCCTGAAGCTCTGATTGAAACTCTTGCTTTTCATGTGAACAAGGGAGCCAGAATCCAAGAAGTCTGCAGCTGGGGCTCCCTTTCCCCCCACTCTTCTGTGCACCTCATTTGTTGAATGTTTTTGTTTTGTGTTGCTTTGGAATTAGTCTGACTAGTATCATTGATCTATGTGAGTGCAGACAGAGTTTAGCTAATAGGCAGATGTTTGTGTGCACACTTCCTGGTACCTTGGGTGACACATCACCATCATTACAAGGTGTGTTGCATCATCACAAGGTGTGTTTGTGAATTAAAAGCTGCTCCCTTCTCTGTCGGGACCAGAAGATAGACTCATCTGTGTTTGTGAGATCGGTTCGTTATTTCTGGAGTCACTAACTGTGAGCACCAGGATTGCTTTTTCTTCTAGCCTCAAATAGCAAGATCTTGGGGGTGAGACTGGCTGGGATGGGGGCAATTAAAATTTCTGATTGAATCTCAGGACACCAAGCAGAATTGTAAATGATGGGGAGAAGTTCAAGTGCTGATGCGAATAGGCAAGGAACAGGGAGGGAAGCAAAGAGAAAGGCTCTGATACCAGAGGATCCCTCTGCAGCACCACACGCCCATTGTGTGTATGGGTGCAAAATGAGCGGGAAACAGGCTGGGGTGGAACTGGGATGCAGTCAGTAGCCAGTGACAGATTATGACCTGGAAGGGACCTGTAACAAAACTGAATGGGTTGAGACATAATTGCGAATGCCCTGAAGTCAAAGTCTGGCATGTTTCCTGAAGAGATAAAAATAAAGCAGAGGGCTGGGCATGAGGCTGTCTCTACAGGCAGAGTGCTCACCTAGCGATCACAAAGTCCTGGTGCCCAGTGTCACATAAGCCTTGAATGGTGGCGTGTACTTGCAAACCTGGCACTTAGGAGGTGGAGCAGGAGGATCAGAAGTTTGCAGGAGGATCAGAAGTTCAAGTCTTTCTCAGTGATGTAGCTAGTTCCAGGACAGCTTGGGCTATGTGAAACCTTGTTTCCAGGAGAAAAACAAAAGCAGAACTGCTACTTAATGGAGAAGAGGGTTATCCTTCTACCTGAAGACTCAGAGTTGTGCCTGGGACTGGGGTAGAGCTACATACACCTTGATGATTCATGTCCACGAGCCAACAAATCGTATAATCTTAATTTTCTTGGTGTTTTCAAAGCTCAGGGCACATTTAACTTCCCTTGAGTTTAACTTCAAAAGTAGTTAGCAAATTAGGATCCAAAACCTGGCAGCACGTGACTTCAACAGTCCAGCAGCCTGGGGCAACCTTTACTGTAACTTGTTGCCAGTGGCAGAGCTCAGAGAACGTTGTGCCTCCTGTTTCTCAAGAAAACTAGAAAATGAAACGGGCAGAAGCTTCCAGTGCATCACGCTGTTGTACCAAGCTTCCTGTCTGCCCTCTTGCCGGGTGATCAAAACCACCTTTTGCTGACTTAGTACCAGGAGGAAGAAGGAGACATGCAGAGCCATCTTAGAAATGAGATCATCTTTTCATGTGTGTGTGTGTTAATGATCTCCTTTCATTTGAAGCAATCGTAAAAGCAAGTAATTATTGTTATTCCTAATATCCTAATGCCAAATTGTCAACCCAAGGTGCTGGGGGAGTAAATGGGTGCCAGGCTTGCTGAGCCCATGTGTGGTGGAACACTGTTGATAAGATATATTAGCACCATTATATAATTTGACCAGGTAGCCAAGAAAGATGTCAGCAACTTCACCTACGTTTATGCGCTTGTTTGCTTGGTGTTGGATTGCTCATTGTGAAAAATAAGAGCAATTTGGAAAAATGCATGTGGCTTAGGAGCTGTGGAGCAGCTTTGCCTGCAAACACCTCAGGCATTCTGGAACACTCTGGCACAGGAGGCTAGTATCAGAGGTTTCTCCCTGCAGCCAATGGGGCCACATCTCTGCCTCACAGCTCTAGAAATGCTAAGCAGGCAATTAACAAATCATAAGGCACAGGTGTGCCAGGTGAAGTTTGGTAAATTGCTTTTGATCTAAATTGAGATGCTTTGGGGATTTAACTTCTTAGACAAAAAGGGCATAAATAAATAATCAGGATTTTAAGGTTGGAACTTGCAAGCAAACTCTAAAATGTCTTAATGCTCTGGAGGAGGTGGATTGGGGAGGCGGGTGGTGTTGGTTCTGCTAAGTAGCTTCATGCTGCAGTCTGGCGAATGCCACGTGGTGGTCTGGAAGCCAAATGTTTCCTAAGGAGCGTGGTTTGTGCCTCCAGAGATGGGCCTCTTTCTATTGTCACTGCGTCACACACCGTGTCCCAACTCTGCTGTACTGGGGCTGGCCTCCACCATTGGCCACATACTTGTGATGGGATTTGAGCCCTGGCAAGCGATCACAAGGTCAGGGAGGTATTGGGGTTTGGCTCTCCAGTTGCTTTTCTGTTAACCTCCACTGAGCTTGGTAGGTCATATGGCTTATTTGCGTGTGTACCTGTGGCTGCTCAGCTGTGCTCTGAGTGGACCTGCTGTTCTGGGTTATGGTCTTGCCAATATTGCCTGTGGGAAGCCCTTATCCTGTCTTCCAGAATGGGTTGGGGTGCCATAGGATGCAGTCCTTGGAGGCTTATCAAGGAACTGGGAAGGGGCTGACTGTGATTTGGGGATTTAGAGACCTATTGTAAGGAGATACGGTGATTGATGTTGATGCTTTGGTGGCACGCAAAATGGCTAGGGTACTGCAGTTCTTCCTGCAATTATAGTAGCTGTTAGGATGGCAGTAGCATTGGGGAGGGTGAGAAGTACACACTGAGATGGGTCCAGGAATGGGTCTGTCAGAGCCTGTGGCAGATTGCCTGAGTCTGGGGAGGTTGCTGCTATCTGGCCTGTGAGATGGCTGTGCTAACTGAGGCAGTGTCTTTCAGGGTAGGCATTGCCCGGCCAATCCCTTCTCAGGACTTATCTGTGGGCTGGCAGCTAGACCAGCTGTTTGGAAAGGAGAGCTGGGCATCTCTGACTTCCTCGTGGAATGGATGAATGCTGGGAGCTCACAGAGATTCAAAAGTGAAACGACTAGGTAGAAAAGGAGGAGGCACCAATTATTGATGATGTCACTTGCCTAGCTTCTGTAAGCAGAGGCTCCTTCCTTCTCCTCCTGTATTGTCTTCTTTTCTCTCCCTGCTTCATCTTGCTCTCCATCCTTTTCTTTTGCTTCCTCCTCGTTTTTCTTTCTACTACATATCCATCCTTCCTCCCTCCCTCCCTCCCTCCCTCCCTCCCTCCCTCCCTCCCTTCCTTCCTTCCTTCCTTCTTATTTCACCCTCCTTGTGGTCAGTAATCAGTGGAGGCAAATGGGGGCACTTCACCAAGAGAGGCTGTGGGGACAATACCCAACTTCTTTTATGATTAGTAGCTGTCACAGTTGCCAAGTAACCCCAGATAGGAATTCTTAGACATTTTAATCAGCAAAATTTTGGCTTTGTACTCATTTACTCCAACTCACTCTTCCTCCCCCCTCCATTTTTTTTCTAAAAAGAATTTGCCTATGGGGAGGGAATAGTTTCACCTGAACCTGACTGGAGGCCACTTAGGTTTCTGCATTCTGCTAGCTAAATCCTTTCCTTCTCCATTACCCATCAATTTCTATAGAGACTCGTATACTGAGTGCCTAGCCTGCTTGCCTTTTCTCCTCCTAGACCTGCCTGTGACCTGATGAGTGAATGGCCAGGCTGAGAAGGAGTGGACCACATGCCTGTGTGTTCACTGTGGGAGGACTAGAGTGGCTTTGGCCTAGCGGTCTGGGTAGCATATGGGGAAAAGACAGTGTTGCTGCAAAGGGACAGGGGAAGCAAGAGCCATCACTACCCAAGGCATCCCTTGGGGCCAGACATCCTCACACAGCTCGTATTACCACCAGGACAGTCATTATAAGTGTTTTGCATAGAGAATTTTCACTTTGCAGCAACAACAACAACAAACACTACCAGTCATATGCCTTCTATACCCCAACAAAGCCACAAAAAGTCTCTCTGTAAATAACTTAGGGGCTGGAAAGATGGCTCAACTGATAAGTGCTTGCCATGCAAGCATAAGGACCTGAGTTCAGTCTCCTAGAACCCATGTTAAAAGCAACAGAATTAACAGCAATAAACCAAAAGCCAATCACAACAGACAGCATGGACCATGCACCTTAATACTAGTGCTGGGGAGGTGGAGACAGGAGGATCCCTGTGGCTGCCCAGCCAGACAGCTAAGCTTGGGCTCAGTGAGAGACCCCATCTCAAAAAGTAAAGTGGAGAGCAAGGAAGGAAGAGAGCCTGCACTGACCTCTGGCCTCCACTAGCATGCACACACATTTGTGGGTACCCCTGTGTACATGCATACACACACACATGCCAAGCAGATATGCACATGTATGCACACATACAGTGCAACAGCAGCTTCCACCAGGTATGCACAGCCTGTGCATGTCATAGCCACGTGCGTGCTGCTCATTACTCCTCCAGCTGTGCTTTCTATTAGGAAGTCACTGCTTTACAGAGCTCCAGAAAGGCCTCGAGCTTCATAAAGCACAAAGGAACTTTCTGGAAACTCCTTTAATGAACTTTTTGTCAAAATGACCAGAACCTCCTGTTGAGCATTGTTTTCCATACAATTTATGAACAGATTCTTAAAAACCAGTTGATAAAAAGTTATACTTTCCTAATTTCCAAACCCAATACTGAGTTCAGTGATCTTAGGACAGAACTGTGATCTTCCAGGGTGTCTGAGGGCATCTCACAAGCTTGCCCCTGTCCATTCATTCATGAGGTCGCAGGCCTTGCTAAGGACTGAGCCACTGCACATCCCTGAGAACTATATTCCCTTATTTGTGTTTTTAGTCCAGTACACTCTCTGGCTCTCAGATGTAGGACTGGTTTATAGATTAAGGTGCTTTGCTTGGGGAATTGTAGTACCTTATTTTTAAAATTATTTCAGAATTTCCTACAAACTTCTTGAAGTAGTACATGCATATTTTAAAGTGTTCTATTTTAAGACTTTCAATGCAGCATCGAATTTATACATCTCAGACATGCCAAGTTTGCTGAGTTAGCATCAGTGAATCTCCCTGAGACAGAGGTTGAAATGAGGTGCCACACATGACAGGGCACAGTGCTACAGTGGGACAGGGTCCTTTAATCTATCTATCTATTATCTATCTATCTATCTATCTATCTATCTATCTATCTATCTATCTATCTATCTATCTATCTATTATCTATCTATCTATCATCTATCTATCATCTATCTATCTATCTATCATCTATCTATCTATCTATCTGCTATCTATCTATCTATCTATCTATCTATCTATCTATCTATCTATCTATTTTTTTGGTCACCTGTGCAAGTCAATCATATGGCACAGAGAAGCCTGAAACTGACCATAGTTCACCTGGCCTTAGAACCTCAGGTTCACTTTTACCTCCTGCTTCCCAAAGTTTTAAATCTAATCAGATGAAAAAAAATAACTGTAAGTATTTCTCATCTAAGTAATGTTCTTGTTTGTGTTTTGTAGTTTATAGATGTGATTAATTCCTTGCAGCCACCATGCCACTTGCTTAAGGCTCCTACTAACAGCACTCTGAGGACGTTATAAAGCATCCTAGACACAAAAAAATGAATTGTTATAAAATGTAATGGTCCCAACGCCTACATCAGCATCCAGAATGGGCTTTTTCCCTAGTAAAGACCCAATAAATATTTGTAAAGTCAGTGACTTCACACTCATCTGTCACTAGGCCATGACTTAAAGCGGCTACTTCTCAAAGCCCAACTTTCTCATGTTACTTTGGAGTTGGAAGGCAGAAGTGATTTTAATAGTTTACTATTTCAACCTTTCAGAAAGAGATGGTTCTGGAATGGAGAGATTTGTGCTTTCTTAGAAAGCAAGAGAACATAGGTTCAGTTGTAGCAGCCATATGCACACATTGGGAATGTTGCACATATTGATAATCTCAAGTCTGGGGCAATAGTCACAAGGATCCCTGGGGCTGTCTGGCCATACAACATAGCCTACTCAGCAAGTTCCAGATTCAGGAAGAGACCTTGAGTCAAAAACACAAGATGGACCGCACCTGTAGACAGCTTCCAAGGTTGACCTCTGACATCTACACACACACAACCTGCATGTGCATCCACACAACACACACACACACACACACACACACACACACACACACACACAGTCATAGATGATTTCCAGGTCTGCAGGATGAAGCAAAGCAGGGCACTGGAGAGCCTACCTCAGGCTAATGCTCCAGTTTGTCTTTTCTCTGTCCCACACTGTTCTTGAAGGATGATTTTAGCTCTCAGAGAAGTCATGGGCTGACTGTCCCTCAAAGATTTCTATGTTGAATTCAATTTCCATCATGAAATATTAAGGGCACTTAATTTCACTGTGGGGTATAGTGGTGGTACCCTTAGAAGGGATCAGGTAATGTCTTGGGAGAGCTTCCTGATTAAATCCTGGAAGCTCTGTAAGAAGAGGGAGAGTAGAGGACATAGTTCATGCTCCAGTCTCTTGCTGTGTGGTACTCAGTATTACTGGGGCTCTGCTAACAAGAAGGCCACCACCAGAAGTGGCCTGTCCACCTTGGGTCATAACTTGAATTTATAATCCCCCTTTCTTCATATAGTATGAATGCCTTCTTTGGGCATTTTGTTATAGTCACACAGAACAGCCTGGTGTAGACATCTAAGAGGCCCAAGGCTCATATCTGGCTTAATTTATGGCTCAGACCAGCACCTTGAAACAAATTGTCTTCTTAAGCATTTTATAAGTCTTTATTTATTCATAACTTTAAAAATAGATTTCCATGATCTTGACTTTGTGGTAAGAAAGTCAAGTGTTATAGCAGGCTGTGAAGAACAGTACCCAGGCCAAGGAACTCTACCCAGACATAGCAGAAAGAGACCCAGTTCAGGGTCAGGGAAATGGTGGCCATTGCTGAACAACTGTCAGTCTATCAACTGTCTTTCAGTTTCTGGTATGCCAGCTTCCGATTCTTTAGGAGTTCCGTCCTTCCTCCTTCCATTCCCCTTTAATTTCTACCATACAATAATATCAAAGGCACTTGGCCAGTGGAGGGCGCTCTGCGGGGGCTTGTAAATAGCTGAGAGTTGAATTAAGATCAAAAATAAAATGTCGCGCTGCTGTCAGGTTCTCCCTGAGCTCTGCCTTCGGGGATATCTCATAATTAGGACAAAGGGATATTTGAGATTATGCCTTAAATAAACTGGGGCAGAACGCTTTAAGCCTCACCAACTATTTTTAGCTCTGAGGCAGAAAACATGATTTTTAGAGCTGAGTTTAACTTGGCTTTGACACGTCGTAGGGGGAATAAGACTGGGAGACCTTCAGCATTGGGCCCTCAAAGTCTACATTAGGGCAGATGCCTCTACGACCACTGTGCACCCCTGGGCACAAGGCTGGTGTTGTATTCAACCAGGGAACAGGGTGAGGTACAGTCTTACTTTGTACTTTGTGGTTTTTCCTAGGGATTCATGAACAAAAGTCCACTAACTCCAGAGAGGCAATTGACAGTAGAACAAAGAAATAACTTCACCTGTTTAGCAGGTGAACCCTTGTTTATTGGAATAACTTATGTGTGACTCAAAGTTACTGCATCAGCAGAAAGCCCTCCTTAGTCAGGATAACTGTGTTCCTAGAGTTTCCTCACAAGTTGCAGGTGTGCCCTGGTCTCCTCCCTAGCAACTGCTTCTGCTTCTATAACCTTGGGGTGGGAGTCTAATGAGTCTTGTAAGTTTCTGTATTTCCTGAGTCTTGCCCACTCAGGAAGGAGTATTTCCTTTCTGAGTAAATGGCTGTACAACTTGGCCAGAGCCGAGCCCTCAATGGGTTCCTTCCTAGCAAGTTCATGTATTTCACTGGCAGGGTGGGTCAGAGACCTGGGCTTGTGTAGGGAAAGTGAGGAGTAAAAGCCAGGGCTCTCACAACCATGTGTGCTGTGTTTATGGTGACCATGATGGAATTTTCTGGTCTCATCTTCAGGATTCCCACCTGTGAGGACTAAAGTGCTGAAAGCTAACTGTGGGGTTGTGAGAACAGGGCCGTGACTTCATCCTCTTTCTGGGTCTTGCCAGCAAAAACTTTCCACAGAGGAACAAGAAGAACTGGGCAGACAGCATCTTATGGGATGCTGAGTTGGACTTTTCTTGAAGACAACAGCTAGGTATGGGCAATCTCTGCATTGTGCCTGAACCATAAAGAGTTTGCTGACTCAGGAAAACTCAATAAAACCCAAGGAGGAAAGGACAGAACTGAGAGAATTAAGCTTCAGAATTTTCCTTCATTTCAAAAGCAAACTTTTGGTTAATAAAGCAGCAATCATCTTCTTTTACTTACTGGTTTTGTGCCCTGGAATAAATGGGGCATTCCTCTTGATCCCTGTTCTCCTTGTCTGTGAGGAGGGGTGTTGACATCAGTGTTCTAGGCTTATTTGAGGACTGTATGACTTGGAGGTCACCATCCCATACAGAACTTTGGCTGTGTGGTCCATTCGTGGAATAATTCCGGCTTTCACTGGCATGATAATAAGCTTAAGGAACTACAGCCTCTGTCCGGCATGGTGATACTTCTCCACAGCCTGGGTGACTGATGATGATGCTTGTGTCCCAGGGCCTTCTCCTTGGTTCTCCTGTAATAGAAGGCAGGAGAGGATGAGAGAAGAAGGTCAAAGCTACTTTCATAGTGACCCCTCCAGCAACAGGACATGATCCTTCCTTAGGTCTCGTCACACAGCCCACCTATCTGGGGTCCAGCTCCTAGCATGTGGACTTTGGGGATGTGCAAATCATAGCAGTCTTAACTTCTTTCAGTCATCTTTGAAAGAGAATGACAGAGACAACCGTTAATTTTTAATTAAATAATTTTTGTTAGATGTATTCATTTTATCTTATGTGTGTTTCACCTGCATATGTGTGTGTGTGTACCATGTGCGTGCACACTTGGTGCCTATAGAAGTCAGAGGAGGTTATTGGATCCATTGGAACTGAGGTTATGGATGGTTGTGAACCACCATGTGGGTGCTAGGAATCAGCCCCTTTGTAAGAACAACAGGTGTCCTCAAACGCTGAGCCATCTCTGCAGCCCAAGACTGGGATTTGAAGGTGTTTGTTATGAAAGTGCCTTAGAGCGCAGGTGAGTGTAACTGTGCTTGGAGAAGTGTGCTCCACACTGTTTGCTGTCCTCCAGGGCCTTGCCTCCTCCGCAGAGCACAGGTGAGTGTAACTGTGCTTGGATAAGTGTGCTTCCCACTGTTTGCTGTCCTCCAGGGCCTTTCCCCCTCCTCAGAGCACAGGTGAGTGTAACTGTGCTTGGAGAAGTGTGCTCCACACTGTTTGCTGTCCTCCTCCGCAGAGCACAGCAACTTGTTCACTTTTCCTTTTTGTTTGAGATAAGGTCTAATTGCAGGCTGCCCTCGAATTCCCTTTGTTGTGTTGAATAATGTTTTTGTACACTGTGAAGATGTGTCTTTGCCAAGGCACCTTCTTATTGGTTTAAAAAAAGGCTAAATGGCCGTTAGCTAGGCATTAGTATAGGCAAGACAGCCAGACAGAGAGGATGCTGGGAAGGAGAAGGGCAGAATCATGAGCCGTCACCAGTGAGATGCAGAGGAAGCAACGTGGGCATTACAAAGTAAAGATAACCCAGACACATAAAAGAATGTAGATTAAAAGAAATAGGTTAATTGAAGTTGTAAGTGCTAGTTAGTAACAAGCCTAAGCTATGGCCGAGCTTTTATAATTAATAATAAGCCTCTGTGTCAATACTGGGGAGCCAGCTGTCCCGACAAAAGGTCCAACTACTTGTAGCCTGGATTAGTCTCCTGATACTCCTTCCTCCACTTCCAGGGTGTGGGATGACAGGTATACACCTCCAGGCTCAGCTTCCATTGTTCATCTTTAGCTGGAGTTTTCTCTGAAATGCTTTTTTCTTCATGTCTTAAAGATTAAGTTTGTGTTGAGCTGTGAATGGCCACTTCTGCAATTAACTGTGCAGTATTAAAGCCGAGATGCATCCAGGCACTGTGGATCCAGACTGTGCATATGCGTTTTCATTTACCTGCGTCCACCCTCACCATACTCCAGGTCCTCACATTTAGGGTCCGTGTATGGCTCACTGGCCTCAGCCTGTGAACCCTGGCACCCTGGAACTTCACACTGTTAACCAGTGAATGGTACCCAACTTCTATGGCTCACTTAAAATGCCCAACTTTATGACATGGCCCTCATCCCCACAATGAGACCCTTTCTTCCTCTTAAAGCCATAGGACACAACCTGTGCTGTTTTCAAGGACACAGACTCTCTGTCCTTTTCCTTCTAGGATGGTGGAAGTCCTTCCCTGAGGGAAGGGACCATCTCTCACAGTTTAAGATGTTGAACTTGGTCTATAATTCAATGCTGAAATTCAACCCATGTTTCTGTTTATTTTCCAATTTAATCATTGTGAGAACACCTTGACTACCACCTCTGGCAGAACTTAGCTCATGGCCTATGCAGACCGTTGATTTAGTCTCACTTTCTCTAGCTGAGTGTAGCAACCAATGTGAGGATGATAGGGAGACTTCCGGGGAGTACCTCTCTATCACATCATGTCCCTTCCACCAACTTGGCACGATACAGGTAAACCTTCCTGAGTTACTCTGTCTACAGACAGATGTCACGACGGAATGAGTATGCCACGTTCCCCTCCACCTGCACTGTCGTGGTTTGAATGAGAAACATCCCCCATAGGCCTAGACATTTGAACCCCTGATTTCTAGTTGGTTTCAGTCATTGAGGAGGTTTACAAAGTGTAGTTTGGCTGGAGAATTATGTTACTGGGGATAGGTTTTTAGAGTTTTATAGCCTGGCCCACTTTCAGTTTATCTATCTATCTATCTATCTAGATAGATAGATAGATAGATAGATAGATAGATCTATATAGATCTATCTATCTATCTATTATCTATCTATCTATCATCTCTCAATCTATCTATCTCTTCTTCATGCTTGTAGTTAAATATGCATGTTCTCAAATTTCTACTGCCATGCCTGCTTTTTGCTGCTGCGCCTCACCACTGTGACGAACCCTATTCCCTTTGCAACCGTAAATCCAGATAAACACTCCCATACGTTGCTTTTCATCATGGTGTTTTTATCACAACATCAGAACAGAAATTAATACAGCAACTGCCATGGGCTAAGGGTTTGTTAACTACTAGCTTGGCCAGTTGAGAGAGACTGGGGGACAGGTCTGGGGAGTGGTGGTCTGGGATCAGTCCAGACTTCAGGACTGTGAAGATTCTAGGCCCACATTCTCAGACAGCATTGCAGCCCTCAGGTTTCCCCAGACATAAGGAGCAACTGGAGACTGGAAGGTTATGCATGCGGAGCCATCCCATATGCCTCTGGCCAGGCTCCAAGTTCTGCCAGTCTGGCTCTGTGCTCAGCAATGGCTCAGAGCACCATTGAGAATTTAATTAACGTGCCATCTATTTTCATGCCCAGATTCCCAACACAGTGGGCCTCAGCCTGGATCACCTGTGAGCATATTGCTGCCCTATGTGGTAGCTCCCTGTGTGCAGGAGGGACTGTCATTCTTTGGCTATGGCAAGCTGCTTTCTTGAGTTGGAGGACTGTGACTTCTCTGGAAATGGAAAAGTATTGTGAAGTGGTCTAGATTATGTTTGAGCTCCTGAGGAACAAGCTCATGTGTCACCATTCATTTTGACTGAAGAATGGGAAAGCCTTAGGCAATGCGTGGATGTTTGGGGACACACAAATTGTTAAAAGATTTAGTCACAAGACATGATCTAAAGAAGAGAGGAAATTGTATCAAAAGGTTTCTAGGAGAATGCTATACTTAGGGGCTTTATGTTGGTAAGGATCATGTCATTGTGCTTTCTCTCCCCTTGATGATGGGGGTCCTACCCTCTACTCATTTCCAAACTTCTCGTCTACCTACCATCCCCACATGCTCTCATCAGACGAACTGACCTCTGCATGGCTGTGCACATTGTAGGCTCTGGCCACCCTCTTCTCGTCTACCTGCCTTCCCCATATGTTCCCATCAGACAAACTGGCCTCTGTGTGGCTGTGAACTCGTAGGCTCTGGGTACTTTCTTCTGGGTTTGTTGGAGTCAATCATCTATCCACCAACACTGCTTAGGCTGGAGAGATGGACCATGGTTAAGAGAATTTGCTGATCTTGCAGAGGTTTATTTCCCAGCACCCACATGGCAGCTCACAACTACCCGTAATTCCAATCCCAGGAGATCTGATGCTTTCTTAGGAACAAGACATGAAACTGGTATGCAGATATAAATGCAGGAAAAATGCTTATACACCTAAGTTTTTGAAAGAAATAATTCAGAAAGAATTCAGATATTAGGTTGGGACTCAGATCCATGCCTTGCTCAACCCTCATCAACCCTCATCAGGAAGGCTTGTTTTTGTAGTAGATGGGAATTAACATAGACACTCACAACTGGACAAGTCCAGGCTTTGGACCAGTTAGTCTTTTTATTTTTTATTTTATTTTATTTTTTTATTTTTCAAGGCAGGGTTTCTCTGTAGTTTTGGAGCCTGTCCTGAAACTAGCTCTTGTAAATCAGGCTGGCCTTGAACTCAGAGAGATTTGCCTGCCTCTGCCTCCCAAGTGCTGAATTAAAGGCATGTGTCACCACCACCCAGTGGAGCACTTAGTCTTAAACAGGATATTTTTACCAAAATTAAGGCTCAGAAATATATAAAGAAAAGGAGCCATAAAGACTTTAAGAACCAGAGTTTGTGGATAACATCAAGGAAACTGTCTTCCAGACCCAACAGAACTGATGCACATATGCACACACAGAGACAGTGTCCACGTGTACAAGATTGGCACAGGTTCAAGCCAGACAGGGTCTCAGCATAGAAGGTGAAGTGGTCACAGAGACCCACTCCTAATCAAGAAGCTGTTTGAAGTTGATCCCTACTGGCAAAGGGGAAATCAGTTGTCTCCAATGGAGTATCCAGGGCAAGTCCCATGCCTAGGAGTAGTTGCCCAACACAGAATAAACTCCATGTTTTTTTTTTTTCATACAGGGTTTCTCTGTGTAACAGTCCTGTATGTCCTAAAACTCACTTTGTAGACCAGGCTGGCCTCAAACTCACAGAATCTGTCTGCCTCTGCCTCCCATTACTGGGATTAAAGGTGTGTGCACCACCACTGCCTGCCTTTTGACTTTTTTGTCTTATGGTTTTTGATTCTTTTGATTTTAGTTTTAGTTTTAGGGGTTTTTATGGCAGAAAGAATATAAAGTTTGGTGGGTAGGAGGTAGAGAGGATCTGGGAGGAACTGGAGAATAAAGATATAATCAAAAGTCTCTGACCTAGCCTACCAATGTAGTGGTGTTTTTAGTGCTTGTTCCAGCTGGCAGCTGCTCCTGAGGCACCCATCTGTCTTTATTCCCCCTCCTTCCACCAGTAGCTGCATCCTGGAGGTGCTTCTGTGAAGCATGATTAATAAAAACTCAGAGAAAGAAATTGGGGTTCAACCTGAAGATCCGAAAAACAAAGCAGCCAACCACTGGCTCTTACCTTGACCTCAGTCTGAAATGACGATCCTGTCTCCAGGAATCTCCGAATGAGACTGCGTGTCTTAGAGCTGTTTCCCCCTGTCTTATATTCCTCTCTAGGGCTTGGATTAAAGGCATGCACCACTGGGATTAAAGGTGCATGTCACTGTGGCTACTGAGATTAAAGGTGTGTGTTACCATAACCTGGTCTATAAGGCTGACCAGTGGGGATGTTTTACTCTCAGATCTGCCGGAAGTCTTTATTTATTCAAATACATTTAAAATGCCACTACACTTCTGTCTCCCTAGTTCTGTGATTCTTTCATCTCTGCTCAACACTTTGACCCTGTATATGCACAGGCCTCCAGGCAATGTATGCCTCCCTCTCCATAGACTGGTGCTGTATTCTCTCAGGTCCCTGTTTCTAGCCTGGTCTCTCTCTTTAAGTCTCAGTCTCCTGCCTTCTGACAGAGAATATCCCACGGTACCACAAGCATATTTCCAAATGAATGTACCCATTCTGAGGTCTACCACTTTCCCTTTTCCTATTCTAATCACATAAAGGTTTGATTGGGGCTTCTCTGATTCTTTGCAATCTCTCATGTGTTGTTTCTTCTTCCTCCTCACCATCCCTGGCTACTTCTGCCCCAGCCCTTGGGTCTTCCATCAGTAAACCTTCTTTGTGTCCTAACCAGGGTGTGGCCACCCAAGAACATCCCTCTGATGCTGTGGCACTGTAATCAGGTTGATTGTAATTTGTCTTTAGCCTCACTGAGCTGTAAGCTTCCAGTGTAGGAGCCATGGTAAGCACCCAGCAAATGTAAGCTGAGTAAAAGAACTAGAGTTCAAAGTGGTAACACTATAAATATTTTCTGTGCATATTTGCATATTTAAGCAAATTTATTATCCAGGTATAATTAACATGTAAGAGCTGCATGTTTTTAACATATGTAACTTGATGCACTGGGCTTAGCACACACCTGTGAAATCATCATTGCCATTAACATCAATGACGTTCTGTGAAATCATCATTGCCATTAACATCAATGACGTTCAATAGATTCTGGAGCAGCAGTTTTCAAATTTGAGGATTTGACAGACAATAAAAGTTAGGACCAGTCAGAACTGGTGAGTAATCTGCCTAACAGTGAAACTGCCCCTCTCCTTGGATTCTATCCCTGGAGTCATTCCCACAGCCCTCACCTTCCTAGCTCAATGCTGGCCCTTCTTCTGGGCCCTGCCCCCAGCCCCAGTAGTCTTCAGCCACTCAAGTACAATCCACACCAGTCAGAACAGCTGCAAGCCACGCCAATAAGAATAACAGAGACACCTCCCCCACCCCACTATACCAAAGGCCAAGCTAGCCACCAGAAGGCCAACTCTCAACATGGACAGAGACTCTACTAAATCAGAGGTCATGCTATCCACCAGAAATCCAGGTCACAAAGACTAGTAAATGCAAGAGAAAACAAAAACCTAAGAACAAAACACTATCCAACTAAGACAAACTCAGAAATTAGTGACTAGAATTAGTCATTCCAAACCCAGATATCTAAATGCTAGTGTAAAAATACAATCAACAACAGTCAGGGCAAAATGTCACTAGTGCTCAGCTATCCTATGTCAGTAAGACAGGAAGAATACTTCCAATGCACAAAAAAATGATCTTAAAAATTACTTTATGAAGATGATAGAGGTCCCTAAAGATGAAATGGAAGACTCCCTTAAAGAAATTGAGGAAAAGACAATCAAGAATTAGAGGACATCAACAAAGGAGACCAAAAAGCCAAGAGAAAATCAACAGGTGAAGGAAACTATTCATGACTTGAAAATCAACATAGAACAAATAAAGAAAACACAAACTGAGAGAATTCAGGAAATGGAAAATCTGGATAAGCAAACAAGCATCACCAACAGAATGAAAGAGTTGGAAAAGAAAATCTCAGACATTGAGGATACAATAGAAGAAATAGATTTATTGGTCAAAGAAAATGTTAAATTTAAAAACCTTCTAACATAAAACATCCATGAAAATCTGGGAAACCATGAAAGGACAAAACCTAAGAATAATAGGGTTGCAGAACATTTGCTTAATTATACAAAGATGTGTTGGATTTGTTTATGCAATAAAATATTTGTTTAATTATGTAAAGTTGCGCTGCATTTGTTTAACTATATGGAGATGTGTTGCATTGTTTAACTGTGTAAAGATATGTTGCTGTTTTACCTTGCCTGCCTAAGACACCCAGTTGGTGTAGTAAAAACTAAATTGCCAATAGCAAGGGAAGAGGTTTAGGGAGGATTTCTGGGCACGGAGAGTAACTAGGAGGAAGCATTTAGGCTCAAGAAAAGAAATAAAAAGAGTTACCAGGGAGACACCTGGAACCAGCCAGCCAGATGTGAAGGAAGCAGGAGAGCTTTCACAGAGTGAAAGAAAGGTAAAAGACCCTGAGGCAAAACACAGATGAATAGAAACAGGTTAAATTAAGTTAAAAGGGCTAGCAAAACAAGCCTAAACTAAAGCCGAAATTCATAATTAATAATAAGTCTCTGTGTCTTTATTTGGGAACTGGTTGACAGCCTAAAGAAAATTGCAATGATATAGTAGAAACAGAAGAAGGAGAAGAATCCCAGCTTAAAAACCCATAAAATATATTTAATAAAATCATAGAAGAAAATTTCCTAACCTGAAGAAGGACATACCCCTAATGGTACAAGGAGGGGGCTGGAGAGATGGCTCAGTTGTTAAGAGCACTGGCTGTTCTTCCACAGGTCCTGAGTTCAATTCCCAGCAACCATGTAGTGACTCACAACTATCACTAGTGGGCTCTGACGCCCTCTTCTGGCATAAAGGTGTACATGCATTTAGAGCACTCAAAATAAATCTTTTTTTTATTATTATTAAATTTTTAAAAATCTTTTCTCATTTACATACCTATCCTAGTTCCCACTCCCCACTCCTTCCGTTGCCTCCACTTGTCCCCACTCCAGCTCCCCATCCACTCTTCAGAGAGGATAAGGCTTCCCAAGGGGAGTCAACAAAGTCTAACATCACTTTGAGGCAGGACCAAGGCTCTCTCCCTTCTATGTAGGCTGAGCAAAGTAGCCCTCCAAAAAGAATGGGCTCCAAAATGTCAGTTCAAGTACTAGGGATAAATTCTGGTCCCATTGCCAGTGGCCTCACAGACTGCCCAAGTCACACAACTGTCACCCACATTCAGTGGACCTAGTTTGATCCTATGCAGAGTCCCCCACTATCATTCCAGTGTGAGTGAGCTCTCACTAGCTCAGGTCAGTTGTTTCTGTGGGTATCTCCATTATGGTCATGACCTCTTTGCTCATAAAAAGGTACAGAAGTTTACAGAACCCAAATAGATTGGATCCTAAAAGAAAGTCCCCACATCACTGCTGCAGGAGTATCTTCCGCTGCTTCAGCCAATAGTCGCTGAAGCACGAGCCCACGGTGCTGTGGGAGCACCTTCCACTCCGTCAGCCAATAGCCGCTGAAATACCAGCCCACTGGGGCGTGGTATATTTCTCTTTTAAAAAGAGCCACAGAGCTCGGCCTGGGCCTCTTGGTTCCGGCGCTTGGTCCCGGCTCCTGCTCCAGTGACTAGGCTCCCTTCCTGACGGTTTATGGTGTATGTATGTTTTACCCCCCAAAATAAATAACCCCTTAAAACATAACTGGTGTGGGATTGATTCGCCGTTACATCACATAGTAATCAAAACAGTAAACATAGAAAACAGAGAAAGAGTATTAAAAACTGCAGGGGAAAACAGCCAAGTAACATGAGAGAACAATAAAGAAGTTTACATGGCAAAGCAAAAAACCCAGGATAGCCAAAACAATCCTATACAATAAAAGTACTTCCGGAGGCATTACCATCCCTGACTTCAAACTCTATTACAGAGCTACAGTAATGAAAACAGCTTGGTATTGTCACAAAAACAGAGATTGGCACAAAAAAAAAAAAACAGAACCGAATTGAAGACCTAGATATTAATCCACAAACCTATGAACACCTGATTTTCGACAAAGGAGCTAAATGGAAGAAAGAAAGCATCTTTAACAAATGGTCCTGGCATACTGGATGTCAACCTGTAGAAGAATGAAAATAGATTTATATCTGTCACCATGCACAAAACTCAAGTCCAAATGGATTAAAGACTTCAATATTAATCTGACCACATTGAACCTGATAGAAGAGAAAATAGGAAGTAGTCTACAAGACATGGGCACAGGAGACCAGTTCCTAGGTAAAACCCCAGTAGCACAGACAATAAGAGAATCAATGAATAAATGGGACCTCCTGAAACTGTGAAACTTCTGTAAAGCAAATAACATCTATAACAAGTACACCTGACTTCTCAGCAGAGGCTCTAAAAGCCATAAGAGCCTGGACAGATGTCTTGGCGATTCCAAGAAACCACATATGATAGCCCAGACTACTGTACCCAGCAAAACTTTCAGTCACCATAGATGGAGAAAACAAGATATTTCCTGACAAAGTCAAATTTAAATAATACCTATCCATAATCCTATAGAAAGTACTAGAACGGAAATTCCAACCCAAGGAAGTTAACTATACCCCAAAACATAGACAATAGATAATCTCACACCAGTAAAATCCAAAGAAGGGAAACACACAATACTGTTACTACCACCACCGCTACCAATAATAACAACATAAAAATAGGAATAAACAATCAGTGGTCATTAATATTTCTCAATATCAATGAACTCAATTTCCCGATAAAATGACACAGGCTAACAGAATGGATACAAAACCAGGTTCCATCCTTCTGTTGCATACAAGAAACACACTCAACATCAAAGATAAACATTACCCCAGAATAAAGGGTTGGAAAAAGAGTTTCCAATCAAGTGAACCAAACAAGCAAGTTGGTGTAGCTATCCAAAATTAATCAAAAGAGACGGAGAAGGACATTTCATATTCATTTAAAATATCCACCTGGTTGACGTCTTAATTCTGAATGTCTATGCCCCAAATGTAAGGGCATGTGCATTGTAAAGTAAACATTAGTAAGGCTCAAACCACACATCGAACCCCACACTTAGTAATGAGAGACTTTTAACATCCCACTCTCACCAATGGGCAGGCCATCCAGACAGAAATTGAACATAAAAATAATAGAACTAACAGACATTATGATTCAAATGGACCTATCAGATATCTACAGATCATTTTACCCAAACACAAACACAAATAAACCCCACTCTTGGTGTGGGAGGTCATTCTGTCTTTGTGTTGCTTTCATTGGTTAATAAAGAAAGTGCTTTGGGCCTGCTGATAGGACAGAACTTAGGCAAGTGAAGAAGACAGAACTGAATTCTGGGAGGAAGAAAATAGAAGGAGAAAGACACCATGGAACTGCCAGAGACAGATGTTGGGAATTTTACCTGGTAAACCACTGCCATGTGGCAATATACAGATTAATAGAAATGGGTTAAATTAAGATGTAAGAATTAGTAAATAAGAAACTGAGCTAATGAGCCAAACAGTGATTTAATTAATACAATTTCTATGTTGTTATTTTGAGGCTAAGTTAGCCGGGCAGCTGGGACGAACAAGCAGGCCCTCCTCCTATACCTTCTTCTCATCATGTCATGGAACTCTCTCTGAAATTGACCATAGACTTGGTCAAAGCAAGTCTTAACAGATACAAGAGAATTGAAATAACCCCCTGTATCCTATCAGACCTGGCTGGAGAGATGACTCAATGGTTAAGAGCACTCTACCTGCTCTTCCAAATGTTCTGAATTCAATTCCCAGCAACCACATGGTGGCTCTCAACCATCTGTAATGAGATCTTTTTCTCTCTGTAGGAAGAGACCTGGTCACTCATCCTCATCAATTTAGACCATGAAACCCAATATGGACTAGTTCAGCAGAACCGCCATATATGGGCTGCCCATGCATGCTTCAGCATTGCCAGGGCATAAATTTCATTCATCAATTTCATCCTATCAGAACACTGTGGATTAAAGTTGGATTTCAACAACAGAAACAACAGAAAGCCTACAAACTCATGGAAACTGAACAACTCTCTACTGAATTACCATTGAGTCAAGGAAAAAACAAAAAAGAAATTAAAGACTTCTTAGAATTCTATGAAAATGAATATATAACATGCCCAAACTTACAGGACATAATGAAAATGATGCTAAGAGGGAAGTTCATAGCACTAAGTGCCTGCATAAAGAAATTGGAGAATTCTTATATCAGTGACTTAACGGCACACCTGAGAGTTCTAGAATAAAAAAGCAAACATACCCAAGGGGAGTAGACAGCCAGAAATAATCAACTTAGGGCTGAAATCAATAAAATAGAAACAAAGAGAATAATACAAAGAATCAATAAAACAGAGTTGGTTCTTTGAAAAAAATTAGTATTGACAAACTCTTATCCAAACTAACCAAAAGCCAGAGAGGGAAAATTCAAATAAATAAAATCAGAATTGAAAAGGGGGACATAACAGATACCAAGGAAATCCAAAGAATCATTAGGTCATACTTTGAAAACTTGTACTCCACAAAATTGGAAAATATTAAATGGACAATTTTTTGATAGATACCACTTATCAAAATTATATATAAATCAGATAAACAACTTAAATAAACCTATAACCCCCAAGGAAATAGAAGTAGTCATTAAAAGTCCCCCAACCAGAAAAAGATTAGGGTCAGATGGTTTTAGTGCAGAATTCTAGCAGACTGTCAAAGAAAAGTTAATACCAACACTCCTCAAATTATTCCACAAAATAGAAACAGAAGTAACATTGCTGAATTCCTTTTATGAGGCCACAGTCCTTTCTGATACCCAAACCACACAAAGACTCAACAATGAAAGAGACTTACAGACTAATATTCCTCATGAACATTGATGCAAAATAATAAGATTCTTGCAAACCAAATCCAAGA
The DNA here is from genome assembly GCF_982192425.1 of Myodes glareolus. Taxonomy (NCBI): domain Eukaryota; kingdom Metazoa; phylum Chordata; class Mammalia; order Rodentia; family Cricetidae; genus Myodes; species Myodes glareolus. The sequence goes on along the minus strand of NC_142031.1, from coordinate 117,335,012 downwards.
ATACATCAAAAAGATTATCCACCATGATCAAGTAGTCTTCATCCCAGAGATGCAGGAATGGTTACACATATGAAAATCTGTCAATGTAATCCACAATGTAAATAAACTGAAAGAAAAAAAACTCTAAATGATCATTTCATTAGATCCTGAGAAAAACCTTTAACAAAAGTCAACACCTCTTAATGATAAAAGTCTTGGAGATATCAGGGATACAAGAGACAAACCTAAATATAATAGAGGTTATATACGGCAGTCCAATAGCCAGTATCAAATTAAATGGAGAGAAACTCAAAGTAATTCCACTAAAATCAGCAACAAGGCAAGACTGTCTACTCTCTCCATATTTATCCAATATAGAAGTTTTAGCTAGAGCAATAAGATAACTGAGGGAGATTAAGGGTATACAAATTGGAAAAAATGAGTATTGCTATTTGCAGATGAAATAACAGTATACTTAAGCGACCCCTAAAATTCTACCGGGGAACTACTATAGCTTCTGTGACGTGGCTGGATATGAAATTAACTAAAAACAATTAGTAGCCTTCCTATATACAAATGATAAATGCGCCAAGGAAAAAATTCAGGATAACACACTTTCCAATAGCCACAAACAATATAAAATTTCTTGGTATAGCTCTAACCAAGCAAATGAAAGACGGATATGATGGGACTGAAGAGATGGCTCAGAGGTTAAAAGCAGTGTCTGTTCATCCAGAGGACCTGGGTTCAATTCTCAGCACCTACATGGCAGCTCATAACTGTCTATAACTCCAGTTACAGGGGATCTGGCAATGCACAAAAAATAAAGTTAAATAAGAGAAATAAACTTATGTGTCAATAATTTCAAGTTTTTAAAGAAAGAAAGTGGAGAAGAAATCAGAAGATGGAAAGATCTTCCATGCTCATAGATCAGTAGGGTTAACATAGTAAAAATGGCCATCTTATCAAAAACAATCTCAATCTACATATTCAATGCAATCTCCATCAAAATTTCATCACAATTCTTTACAGACCTTGAAAGAACAATACTCAACTTTATATGGAAAACCAAAAAAACCCAGGTTAGCTAAAACAATCCTGCACAAGAAAAGAACTTCTGGAGGTATCACCATCTCCAATTTTAAACTATAGTAATAAAACCACATGGTATTGGCATAGAAAATCAATGGAATTGTATTAAAGACTCAGAAGTTAAATCCACACACCGATGAATACTTGATTTTTTACAAAGAAGCCAAAATTGTATAATGACAAGAAGAAAGCATCCTCAACAAATAGTACTGGTCTAACTGGATGTGGACATGTAGATATGCATATGGATCCATATATTACCCTGCACAAAAGTCCAAGTGGATCAAAGGCTTCAACATAAAGCAGATACACTGAACCTGGTAGATGAGAAAGTGGTGGATAGCCTTGAACACATTGTCACAGGAGATAACATCCTGAACAGAACTCCAATCATACAGGCACTAAGATCAATAATTGACAAATGGGACCTCATGAAACAGAAAATCTTTCATAAGGCAAAAAACACTGTCAAAGGGGCAAAACAGCAGATCACAGAATTGGAAAGGATCTTCACCAAACCCACATCTGATAGAGGGCTAATATCTAAAATATATAAGGAACTCAAGAAATTAGACATAAAATATCCAAATAATCCAATTAAAAATTGGCATTCAGATCTAAACATGGAATTCTTTTTATTAATTTTGTTGAGCTATACATTTTTCTCTGCTCCCCTTCCTGTCTCTTCCCTCCTCTTCTACCCTCTCCCATGGTCCCCATGCTCCCAATTTACTCAGGAGATCTTGTCTTCTTTTTTTTTTTTACTTCCCATGTAGATTAGATCCATGTATGTCTCTCTTGGGGTCTTCATTGTTGTCTAGGTTCTCTGGGATTGTGAATTGTAGGCTGGTTTTCCTTGCCTTATGTTTAAAAGTCACTTATGAGTGAGTACATATGGTATTTGACTTTCTGGGTCTTGGTTACCTCACTCAATATGATGTTTTCTAGATCCATCCATTTGCCTGCAAATTTCAAGATGTCATTATTTTTTTCTGCTGTGTAGTACTCCATTATGTAAATGTACCACATTTTCCTTATCTATTCTTTGGTTGAGAGGCATTTAGGTAGGTTGTTTCCAGTTTCTGGCTATGACAAATAATGCTGCTATGAACATAGCTGAGCACATGTCCTTGTGGCACGATTGAGCATCCTTTGGGTATATACCCAAAAGTGGTATTGCTGGGTCTTGAGGAAGGTTGTTTACTAATTTTCTGAGAAATCACCATACTGACATCCAAAGGGGCTGTACCAGCTTGCACTCCCATCAGCAATGCAAGAGTGTTCCCTTTACCCCATATCCTCTCCAGCATAAGTTGTCATCAGTGTTTTGGATCTTGGCCATTCTTACAGGTATAAGATGGAATCAGAGTTGTTTTGATTTGTATTTCTCTGTGTTGAACATTCCCTTAAGTGTTTTTCAGTCATTTTAGATTTCTATGTTGGGAGTTCTCTGTTTAGGTCTGTACTCCATTTTTTATTGGATTATTTGTTCTTTTGATGACCAATTTTTTGAGTTCTTTGTATACTTTGGAGATCAGCCCTCTGTCTGATGTGGGGCTGGTGAAGATTTTTTCCCATTCTGTAGGCTGCTGTTTTGTCTTGTTGACTGTGTCCTTTGCTTTACAGAAGCTTTTCGGTTTCAGGAGGTTTCATTTATTAATTGTTTTTTTCTCAGTGTCTGTGCTACTGGACTTATATTTAGGAAGTGGTCTCCTGTGCCAATGCATTCAAATGTACTTTCCACTTTCTCTTCTATGAGGTTCATTGTGGCCGGCTTTAGGTTGAGGTCTTTGATCCATTTGGACTTGATAAACAGGGAATTCTTAACAGAGGAATTTCAAATGGACAAAAATCCCTTAATGAAATGTTCAGCATCCTAAACAATTAGGGAAATGCAGATCAAAACAACACAGATTTTATTTTACTTTTGTCAGAATGGCTAAGATCAAAATCACAAATGACAGCTTGTGCTGGAGAGGATGTGGAGTAAGGGGAACACTCTTCCACTGCTGTTGGAAGTGCAACCTGGTACAACTACTTTGTAAATCAATAAGGTGGTTTCTTAAAAAATTGAGAATCAACCTACCACACGACCCAACCAAAACCATCCTGAGCATATACCCATACACACTCTATCATACCACAATGATACTCAGTTATGTTCATAGCAGCTTAATTAGCCATTACCTGAAAACAACTTTGATGTCCTTCAACCAAAGAATGAACAAAAAAATGTGGTCCATTTACACAATGGAATATTACTCAGCTGTTAAAAACAATGACATCAGAAAATTTGCTGGCAAATTATGGAACTAGAAAAGATCATTCTGAGTGATGTAACACAGACCTAGAAAGAAGCACATGGTATGTACTCACTCATAAGTGGATATTAGTTATAAAGTAAAGGATAATCATACTACAATCCACAGACCCAGAGCAGCTCAGTAAAAAGGTGGTCTCAAGTGGGGGTACATGAATATCACTGTGAAGGGGAAATAGTATGAGGAGTGCCAGTGGACAGGGGGAGAGTTCTGCAAGTGGGGTGGGGATGGGAAGAGGAGGGATCAGCTGGGGAGGGGGTGGAAGGAGAGAGTACTGGGAAAGGCAAATGGAATGGGGGCACCTCTGGGATGAGTTAGAGCAATGGAAACCACCAGGAATCCATGAGGTGACCCTAGCTAAGACTGAACAATTGGGAATGTGGAGCCTGAACCAGCCATCTCCTGTATCAGGCAACACTTCTAGTGGAGGGACTGGGACACCCTTCCACCTACAATTAGTCCTGCCTACAAGATGTGCTGGGGTGAAGATGGAGCAGAAATTGTGGGAGTGGCCAACTAATGACTTGCCCAGCTGGAGACCCATACCCTAAAAAGGAGCTCACCCCTGAGGGCCTGGACCCAGAAACAGGATACCCCAGAGACCTAGGATAGAACCAAACATGATTGTCAAAGAAAGAAAAAAAATAATAAGTCAATGAAGTGATTCCTAATGATACTCTGCTATAGTCATAGATTGGTGTCTACCCCAACTGTCATCAGAGAGGCTTTACCCAGTAACTGATGGAAGCGGGTGCAGAGATGCACTGCCAAATATTAGGTAGAGCCTTGGGAACCCTGAAGAAGAAGGGGAGGAATGGTTGTAGGATCCAGAAGGGCCACAGGGGCCCACGGAGACTGAACTGACTATCAGGGAGCATGCATGGGACTGACCTAGGCCCTCTGCATGTATGTTAAATTTGTGTAACTTGGTCTTTGTGTGAAATTCTTAACAGGAAGAGCAGGACCTGTCTCTACTGACTCTGTTGCTTGCTTTTGGTACCATTTCCTCCTACTGAATTGCCTCATCCAGCCTTAATAGAAGAGGAGGTGCCTAGTCTCACTGAAACTTGATATGCCATGACTAGCTGATATCCATGGATGAGGCAGAGTGAGAAAGAGAAAGGAGGGGAAACTTTGGTTGTGATATAAAAACAAACAAAAAATAAACAGAAGAAAAACAATAACAAAAGTATTAGAGGAAGAATATAAACTGGATTCAAATATCCAACTAATTAATATGTTTGAATCATACATTATGATTAATGCTTACAAAGTATGCTTCATCACTGGGGTCTTGAAGGTCTGATTGAAGCAACCAAGGCATCTATGTGTACTTGCTGGCCACAGCTCGATGGCATCCCTGAGTGGAAACTGTTGTCATTGTCTGTTAGGTTTCTTCATTCTCCTTCATCATCCTGGCAATAGCATTTTTGCTGTCAATAAATGTTAATATACATGGAGTATATAATGGTGGTGTGGGACAATGGTCTGTATTCTGTCAATTATATTTTAAATAAACGCTGATTGGCCAGTAGCCAGACAGGAAGTAGAGGCAGGACAACCAGACAGGAAGTAGAGGCAGGTCAATGAGAACAGGAAAATTCTGGGAAGAAGGAAGTCCTAGTCTGTAGTCATGACCCAGCCACAAAAGAAGCAAGATGTGACTACCTTACCAAATAAGGTACCGAGCCACATGGCTAACACAGATATGAATAATGGGCTAATATCAGTTATAAGAGTTAATAAGATGTCTAAGCTACTAAGCCAATCAGTTTATAGTTAATGTAGACCTCTGTGTGATTTCTTTGGGACTTAACCACTGGGGGAACTGGGCAGGACAACCCCCCCTGACAACATAATGGGGCTTGAAAATAGAATGAAACATGAACCGCAAAGTTATTTAGTCTTAACAGGGCAGACATTCAGCAACTAGCACAGCATTTAAAAAGTTCAACAGGACTCTGCTTGTTGAAAGTGACTTTTAGCTATGCAGCCTCCTATGATATCTAAGATTGTGCACAATTAAGGGTTAGAACCATTTGGATTTGCTCTTGCTTCTGGAATGCAGTACAATTCAGATGCATTCCCTGGTATATTAACCCACCAATTGAGAGCCACTCTCCTCTTAGTTTTGCAACTGGAGTGCTTTGTTGGGACCAGAGAAAAGGGCACATTAGTAGACCATGGTTTCATTCATTCATAGATGCTGTGATGCTGGAAAAAGATGGTCTCCAGCTCCCACCTAGATGGAGGATGTGGGTGTTATGTAAGTGTGCATATGAACACACTCTTGTACACATATCAACCTCTGAACACGAGAAGGCTGTCATGGTGTCATACATGAGCAGGGTGAGACAGGACAGGGAAGTGTTGGTTTGGAAACAACAGCACTCAGTTAAGGTGGTGATGCCCTTCTGTGGTAGAGGGGTGACAACTGGGAGGAGACACATGATTGGCATCAGAAGAAGGGCCTAGCCGTCAACTCACTGACAGCGCTATTAGCAAGTAGATAGTACTTCCAGTCTGGGATCAGGTGAAGGAGTGGTCACAGGGAGGGCCCCAGTGTCCTCTGTGCTATTGGATGGGACAAGGTGAGGACAGACAGTATCCAGATGGCCCTTGATATAAAGTCATCCATTATACCAATACCAGCACAGGAGACAGAAGTCAGTTTGCACTGGGCTTCAGGCTGAGAGATCACTGAATTGTGTGTCCTCTGAGATCATCCAGTGACATAATTCTTATGGTTAACTGAATCCCATTTTAAAATTCAGCATTAAAGCCCTAGTTAAAGCACCTAACCCAACTCTGTGGGATGGGAGGTGAGGCTTGGAGCCTTGCCCTGTTACTGTTTCTCCAGCCCCCTGGACCCAGAGTCATGCACCAGGAACTGGAGTTCATGGGGCCACAGCCTGAGTACTATCTGAATATAGGGTGAAACTTGGGACCATCCTGAGTACCATCTGGCTGGTGAGAGACATGGCAGCCAGCAGCTCTCTGTGGAAACTGAGTTTCCATCACCATAGATGCTCCTAATGGGCCGATTCCAATGATTAAAATGTAGTCAGGTTTGCCAGCAAGGTCTGCAAACTTTCCTAGAGTGAGGCATTACTGTAGAGTTCAGGTTTCATTCCAGGTTAATTTCTAGTGGTTACATGTGAGATATGGTCTAGACAGTAATGCCTCCAGCGCATTCATGCATGAGGTCCCCAATTCATAACCTTAAACTTCATCATAGTTTTTCCTCTTGAGTTACTGATGAGGAGCTAACTTAGATTTTATCCTTCTATAGCCCTGTACTTCTTGGAAAGTACTAGTTGGTAGCAACATGCTCACATAGTGACTGGGGACATGAGCACCCCTGAAAACTCCTGGGGCCCTGAAGTTCTGTGGAGCCTTTTTTCTGTTCTTCCTTAGCTCCTGTATCCAGCAGTACATACCTAGCTCATATTGGCAGCTTACACTCAATTCAGACCTTTGGCAGTCTTCTTAAGCATCAAGTACATCTGAATCCATTGCCTGTGGTTAGTCCATATTTGGCCAAAGATAACCATGGATAAAACCCAACACAAAGTAATAAACATCGTGAGGGGTTTGGGTTTTGTTCAGTAGTTCAGCTGCCCGTTCTGAAGCATGAACTTTGTATGTAACATCCTAGCTCAATGACCAGATGTTGGGTACACTTGCTAGATGCATTGCAAGACATCCCCATCTTGATGGTAGGCTGAGCTTGGAGCTGATCCACTCTGCAGACCTACAGTGTCCTGCATTCACTCCTCTGGCCTTCACCCTCTATTTTATGGATCAGAATTTGGGAAAGTTTGATGGCATGGAAAGGATCACGGTCTCCATTTTCTGACTGTCCCCAACAAAGGCTTCCCAGACTGAGTCTAACAAGGGACTCCATGAAAGCCCATTGAGTAAATGATATGTTGGTTGTTTGTACTTCTAAAGAGAAATGGGAAGATTTGCCAGCTTTCCTTGTAGATACTAAGAACATGGGCCACCTAACCTGCCCAGGGATGTGTTATGACCTCGGTAGTTCTTCGTTTGAAATTATTATTTTGAAACTATTATTACTATTGCTGTTTATTGCCAGAAATGGCAGCAAGCACAGAGTCACCATGATAAAGTACTCCTGCTGGAACTATTGCTTCAGAGGAAGTCTGCCTTTGCAATGCACAGCCTAAGAGTGTAGGTAGCCATTTTTATTAATTGATCTCAAGGACTAGTATGTTAAATAAACAGCATTCAGCTTCCAGAGATGACACCACTGGGGCTCCTAGATCAAGACAAGACAGCAATACAAACTCCTGAACATGGCTCAGATCAGTTAGCCTTTGACATTAACAAAACAATGATAACTGTTCTTATGCAGCCATCTTTCTCATTGCTGGGTCTGTGGGAGTTCTCCTTTTGATGCTGGGAAACTCAGGGTTTTGGATAAAGTCCTTATGTCTGAGGCTGGGGCTTGGGGGTGTCTCTCAGCAAAGGGAGAGGCCTAAGCAATGGTGACCTCTGCCTCAGCATCTCTGACCAGTGTCAGAGTCTGTATCTCTTTCTTAATGTTAACCACTAAGAGGACTGGAGGTGACACAACATGAGCCCAGGCTGATCTCCCAGAGCTACCACGAGTCTCCACCTACCCACCTTAGCAACTTAGCCCCATTGCCTGCCATGGATGATGCTACGTTTGGAAGCATGTGAGTTGGATTCAGGGAGTTCCCTGAAACCCCCAAACCCACACCCTCACCCCTAATGTGGGAGAGAGGGTTGAATCAGCCCGAAGTCAGCAGGCAACTAACAGGCTCAGCAGAAATGTGTACTGGAAAATGACAGCAGAAAAGATACTATACGTCTGCCTCAATCTGAATATGAGTGTCTGAAATTCAAGGTAAAAAATGAGGCGAAGTCCACACTATGAGAAATGAAATAGGTTTTAGTTCTCAGGAGGAAGCTCAATTGTAGAGCTGAATGCAGAAGACCCTCATTTTGAAGTTTTTCTGTGGGTTTTCAAAGTCCAATGCAGTGTACTTGACAGTCGTGAGTATAGCAAGACACCTTTTAATGGTGTATGCCTTCATCTGTCCACTATAAGAGCAGGGCTGGGTTCTAGTCCACAGCAGGGAAGACCCCACTGAGACTTTGAGACAGTTCTTGCAGGTCTAGAACAGGAACAGAAGACCAGGGTTCCAGAGAACACCCATACGACCTTAGGATTCTCTTCTGAACTGCCAAGGGATTCTTGCAACTGGAGGCAACAGTGCTCCAGACCACTCCAGCCATGGTTCTGGGAGCCCAGGGTGCAGCCTTGAGCTCCTGCCTAGAGATAGGAGTGCAGATCTGGGACAACACTGGTTCTGATACTTATGGTACATAGAGTTTGAAAGCTGTGGGTCTATGGTGGCCCCATCCAGATTCCAAAGAGCACAATAGACAGCCTGGGATCTAAGAGGATGCTGGTCACAGGGAACCTGCAGTTGCTGATCTTATCAGGGCAGAGCACTGTGGGATAATGCTCTTGCACACTGTAAAGATTTGTCACTTGTATTAGTTTAATAAAATGCTGATTGACCAGTAGCCAGGCAGGAAGTTTAGGCAGGGCCACCAAACTAAGAGATTTCTGGGAACAGGAAAGGTAGAAATGCTGTCACCAGTCAGATGCAGAGGAAGCAGAATGAGAATGCCTCACAGATAAGGTACCAAGTCACGTGGCTAAACATTATGGGTTAATTTAAGTTGTAAGGGCTAGTTAATAGTAAGCCTGAGCTAATAGACCAAACCATTTATAATTAACATAAGCCTCTGTGTGTTTCTTTGGAACTGAATGGCTGCAGGACCTGGCAGGACAGAAATTTCTGTCTACAGCAGAGCCTTGTGGAAACACAAGAGTGGCACTGAGTGTGAGAACTACAGAGCCACCACGTACTGCCTCAGCCTGGAGATTCTCAACAACAAGACTCCACTGGAAAACTTAATGGGGCTGAGCCCAGTGAACTGAGGGATCGGGCTGCCTGGAGTCAGGAGGCAGCATATGAGTGAAAGGTCATTCTAGAGTTTGAAGAGTCCATGACTTCTGCTTTATCAGGTTTTGGATAAATCCTGATTCTTTCTTTCTTGCCTATTTCCTCCTTCCTGTGCCCACCTCACCATTGTGTTTGGGCCAAGTCTGACGTGTATACTGTAGGCTCACAGCATGGAAATGCTATCTCAGGGTGAAGCACCTCTCAAGGCCATCTGTGTTTAAGGGGGAGACTTTGGACTTGGGGCTTTTGAGTTGATGCTAAGGTGACAGTGTATATGAAGGACTTAAGTTTTAGGGTGGAATGCTGCTTGAATATGGGTTCCAAAGTTGATGTGGAAATGTATTGATGTATTCATTTCCTTGTTGCTGTGGCAAAACATCTGGAAAAGCAACTTAAAGATGTGGTACAGAGGCTAACAGTATATGCTGCTTTTCTAGAGACCCAAGTTCAGTTCTCAGCATCCACATCAAGCAATTCACAAGCATCTGTAACTCCAGTTCCAGGGAACCCAGTGCTCTAGCCTCTCTGGGCATCTTCATTCATGTGTATACACACACACACACACACACACACACACACACCACATAACTAAAAATAATAAATATTTAAACAAAAAAGCAATGGTTTGCTCCTCTGTGGTTGTAAAAAAAAAACACAAAAGACAAACAACAGCAACAACAAAGCTCTCTGATCTGAGGCAATTTAGGGAAGAAAGGGTTTATTTTACTTTACAGCTTCCGGTCATAGTCCATTGCTGAGGGAAGTCAGGCCAGGAACTCAAACAGGAACTCGAGTAGAAACTACAGAGAAATATAACGTACTGATCACTTGCTAGTTCATACGTACACAACTTTTTTATGTAGCCCAGGCTCACGTATCTCACTATCCAGGGATGGTGGTGCCTACAGTGGGTGGGGGGCCTTCCACATTAATCATCAATCAACATAAGCTCTTACAGGTCATTCTGACATGGACAATTCCTCAGCATTCCCAGGTGATCTAGGTTGTGTTTCGTCTAACAGTAAAAGCTGCCAACACAAGAGTTTACTGTGGCTCACAGGTTGGCATAAATTCCATCATAGCAGAGGTGGCATGGCAGCAGGAGTCTGAAGCAGGTTAGTCATACTCTGCTTTAAGAAATGAGTGCTAGTCCGCTGCCCATTTGTTCCATTTTCCCTTTTCACTCAATCTGAGACCCTGACTCACAGGATGATGCTCACTACATTCAGGGTGAATCATCCTGTCTCAGTAAAACCTCTTGAAAATGCTTTTAAGATATCCCAGAGTTGTGCCTAGGTTATTCTAATCTGTCGACTTGAAGATCATCCATCAAAGAACTAAATCTCTGTTTTTAAACATTTATTTAATTTTATATGTTGTTTTGCCTGTATGTACATCTGTGTGAGGGTGCTAGATTCCCTGGGACTGGAGTTAAAGACAGTTGTGAGCTACCATGTGGGTGCTGGGAATTGAAACCAGGTCCTCTGGAAGAACAGTCAGTGCTCTTAACTGCTGAGTCATCTCTTCAGCCCCGAAACTAAATCTTTAATGCAATAGTGCTGAGAGGTAGTATCTTTATGGAATGATCAATATGGCTATCGTAGGGTGGTCTTATTAGAGGCAGGTGTGCCCCTGTTGTCTCTCTCCCTCCTTCTTGATGTTCTCCAGTCCTTTATTTTTCTGATGTCCGTGGGATGACAGCATAAAGGCCCTCACCAGTTGCTGGTCCCTTGTATGTGTCAGCCTCTCAGACTGTGAGAAGTAAATCTGTTCTCCATAGATTGGCATGTCTGGGGCAGCCTCTGTACAGAACAAAATGGAATAAGACACAGTGGGAAGCTGAACCATCGAGACATGATGGACCAAGTGTGATGTCCTCTGATGAGCTGCCTTGAGCCAGTATGCTTTGCCTATGTGTGATCAAGAAGCACTTCCAAGCATACAGGATGATATGTGTCTTAAATACAAACTGATTCTGAGAAGTACTTGAGTAATTACAAAGTACTGAAAACTGTCAGTGGCTGATATCATTTATCCATTGTGTTATGACACCACAAAGAAAATAAATCTGTCTTAGAACTGCTCTTAAAATGCCCACTTCTGTGGTTGCATGAAAGAACAGGAGCTATGCCATTCTCCTGTTGCAGTACCTGAGGCCACTGAGGGAACCTTTAATTGAATTCATGACCCATCATGCCCATTGATCATTGAAGTTCCTTGCATGTCATTTGGGTAGCTGAGCAAAGGTTTGCATGGCAACTAGGAAGAAGACATGGTGAGATAAAGGTAGGTAGGTAGCTCGGTAGGTAGATAGAGAGGTAGGCAGACAGACAGACAAACAAACGAACAGACAGATAAATAGATATAGACAGACAGAAAGAATTTGGCTGGGCTACTGGTATCACCTTCACAGGCATACTACCAAAGACCTAACCTCTGTCCACTAGGCCCACTTCCTAAAGCTTGTGCCATTTAGCATCACAGGCTGAAGATCAAGCCTTCAGCATATGGGGCTCTGGGGATGCTGAATATCCAAACCACAATGTCTTATTACTGCATGTCTCAGCACACGGAGGCTTAAGTAATCTATGAGAGTGATAGGATGTTGCCTAGATGTTCCATCTATTTTGTTTTCTGCTTTGGAGGGGAAAAAAAAGACCCCTGATAACAAGATTTTTGTTTGTAGAGCAAAATCTATGATCATGTTGAGATCCTTACTGGTATTGAAAGTTCTTCAGAACAGGTTGCTTGAGTCTTGTCCCCTTCCCTTCCCTTCAACATCAGGCACACCTGATGTGTGACTGGAACTTGGTCCATATCTGTTGTGATAACTGCCGGGAAAAGAAATCCCAGTGGGTGTCTGAGAGGAAGGCGCCGTTATGTGTGGTTATGTGATTGTCATGACAGTGGAGCCAGGAACACTGAGCTCAAAACAAAAACAAGTGGGCGGGTTGTGATGGATCAACCACTCAGACCTCTTCAGGGTCCCCTAGGCTGTGCACAGCCTTGCTACCAGAGGCTCTTTGAAAGGTAACTCCCTAATTTGCTACATACAATCTTAGTGTCTCTAAATATCCGAGGAAGACTTCCTTATAGCTATGGAAGCTTTAAATTCCTAATTGTAAAAAAATGCCTCCAAACCCTTCAAGTGAGTCTTTAGGTGACAGGTAATTGGCTGTTTGCCTGCTGTTTTGTATCCATTTAACTCTATGCCAATGGACACAGGTGTGCCGGCTGTCTCTTCTCAACTTCCAAGCTCAGTGTTTGGCAAAGACAAGAAACTGTTGCATAACAAGATTCCTCAGCCCCCCTTTTCAGGTTTAGCCTAAAGTCTTTTTAGTGGTTGTGTCTGAAACCTTTGTAGTGAGCCAGACTGCTTTTCTGAGTTACATTTCAATTAGACTGCACTTATGGAAACAGAGCCCATAGGGAACGCCCCCCTTCTCTCTCTCTCTCTCTCTCTCTCTCTCTCTCTCTCTCTCTCTCTCTCTCTGTGTGTGTGTGTGTGTATGTGTGTGTACTTGTGTACACATGTGTGCATATGTATAAACACACATTCATTTAAGAATGAACTTAAATGAATAATCTTTACAAAATCCACAGTTCTTTAGGTAACGATGGTTGTCCTTCAAATTGCTTTTTATGCTCTTGGAAAGATTACAAAGCTGCCGAAGTTCCATGCTGAGGCATTTTAGTTCACAGAGCTGAGCTAATGCACAAATCTGGAAGGGTTTATCCCCATCTAACACTCTCTCTGGAGCTGTTTTCTCCACTGTAGACTCCAAATGCCAATCTACATGTCTGAGCCACAGTCTCCAAAAAGAGTTTCCCTGAGGTGTCAACTGCTGTATGGTGGGAAGGGCTTTGAGATCTCCGATGCTAGAAAAAAAAAACAATTGGTTAAACACAGCTAAGTCGTAAGCCTCTCAGATGCTTCCTTTGCTGATGCGCACTGTGATGCGAAAGCAAGGTGGCTCCTGGGTCCAACTCATGTGTTTACCACTTCATTGCCCTTGGTTCCTCTTGGCATTGCTCTGCACTGCAGTGTCTGTAGAGACGCCTGAAAGTGTTCCTCTTTCTCTAGTCTTCCTATCCAAGCTCTCTCTGCCATGAGAGAGCTCTGAGGAGACCCCTGTCCCATGACTTCCCTGCCACCCCAACTCTCCCACTAGAAAAGATGATGTTCTGTGGGAGTCAGTTCTGTGCTCAGAGAAAGTTTTCTTTTTCTATAATCAAAGTGGACCTCCTTGGGCCAATCCTAACTCAGTTCATGTAGGAGAGACCTATATCTGACTGACAGTCTTGCAGTCTGGGAAGGAATTCAGCTTCACAGCGTCCTCCTATGTGTCTAATTCTATCCCTCTGCCCCTTTCTCTTTTTCCTGGCCTCTGTGAGGTGAGCATCTTTACTCCACCACACCCTTTCTGCTGTGATGGTCTACCTGTACACAGGCCAAGGGACCATGATCTGACACCATAAGCTCATAATACAATCTTTTACCTTTAAGTTGATTTGAACAGGAATTTTGTCATAGCAATAAAAAAATTAACACAGTTAATATACTTTCAGAGCTCAGTGATTTGTGCTAATGCCTGTTTGGTCAGTTCATTGTAATAGCAATGACCAGTGATGGTTTCACACACCAGAGGAGAGTCTGTTACAACCACTGCTGCTGTGTGGGGAGATGGCCACACTCTTACAGAAGCCTGGACTGTTCCTGTACATTCAAAAGAAACCACAAATCTACCAGTGGAATGTGCTCAGAAACCGGAAGTAGGGATCCGAGGGAGAGTTTCTACAAGAGATTAATTCTGAAGATCCAGTTATTAGTGGAAAAGCCAAACCACCAAGGTAAAGTTTAGATACTTTCTAATTATAATTGAGCTGGAGGAATTAAAAGCCCTGTTTAAAGGGAAGAGACACTATGTGTGCATTTCCAGCCCGAAAGCTATATTTGGGGATAAACCCAGAGGAGCTAATAAGAAATTCAGAACACACCCTAGTCATTTCAGGTGCCGACCATGGTCAGTGAGTCCAGGCAAGGACGCAGCCCTGTGTTCCCACACTGTGGCTCTCAGTCTGCAGAGCTGGCATCTGTATTTTCTAAAATAGAGTGTTCAGCTTTGCAGAGGAACAGATGTAAAATGCCCTTCCTTTGTCTGGCCTGGGTGTTAATAGGGCCCTAACAGAATGCCCTCACCCTTTCGGCAGGTTTTCAAGATTGTATTCGTGAAAGGAATGAGGGAAGTTATTCCCCTACCAAGGTGAGACCCCGGTAGGAACAAGGCTGTTGTTCCAGTATGTGTTCCTGTTTCTTTGGGGGGTGGGGGATTGAGAATTACAGATGCACAGTTTGTTGAAATAGTGTTGCTTTCTACTAAGACTAAATTTTAGTTCTCAGGGATGACTGTTGAGATTTGAGAAAGCTACTGTATTTGCAAATGATCTTCTGGAGAGGATGCTTCTCTGCCACTGCTTCCTCTTCATCAGCGCAGGGAAGCTGATCTCCACAGAGTCATCAATTCCTTTCTTTGACTTTGGCCTTCTCTCAGCTGGTCAGATTATACAGCCCAATCCCAGAGCAGGCTTGAGTGACAGCTGCAGATATTTCTCCTTACCACATGGTAAAGTGGGTTCTGGCAGGAGCCAGAGAGTCACACAGGTGGAAAGTGGTGTGCGGATTGTGTGATCTTGCACGTGGTCCCCAACATCGACATTCTATTCCTCCACGAGTCAATGTGCCAATCAGAACATAGTGGACGGTGCATTGTCTACAGTATAGAAACTTGGCCTGACTCTCACTTCAGGATGCTATGTGAGTATTTTCCTTACCGTCTCACTTCCACTTTCTCATCTGTAGGAAAGTTCTTACTTGCATTACTACCGTGACCATACTGCAGTGACACAGATCTGAGACACCAGGAATCAATCTTGCTTCCACTCTGAGTGATCCCAATGGAACATTATAGAAAACAGCAGTTTGGGTAACTCCTCAGTGGAGGAAGTTATCATGTCAGGACACAGAGAGGAGTTTGCTACCAACCCTGGAACCTCTCTGGATGGGGCGCTGTGGCCAGGAGGCATCCAGTATTGAAGGCATTTTCTGTAGTCACAGTTGGGTTATTGGCACCTCTACTGTGGAACCCAGGGCTAAATGTCCTACAGTAGTACCCATACTGAATTATCTGGTCTGGAATGTTATTAAGTGCTACCCTTGAGGTCTGCTTGTCTAAGGTGCTACTGGAGACACCAGAAGGAATGAAGGAGTGGGAAGAGAAAGAACGGGCCTCTCGGGCACTCGTAAATGAGGGTGAATGACCAGACAAGAGGAAAGGTGCCCAATTTTGGTCCCATATGTTTGGGGGATCTCTAATTTCTTAGGAGGAAATAGGGACAGTATTTGGGAGTGTTGATGAGAGCTATGGAGTCACATGAAGCTAAAGCATTCATGCTAGGCTGGGTGTCCTGGGGAACATATCGGCGCAAAGCCGGAGTGCAGCACAGAGGAGGAGGGAAGGTGTGTGTGAAGGGCGGAAGCTCACTAATAACCAGTGGTTGCTGGCCAGGTGGGAGAAGGGAGGCTGTAGAGTATGACCTGGTGTAGAGAGCTACTGTGGTGGACAGGGCTGCTGCCACTGGAAATGAACGCTGAGAGCAGTTTGAGACCAGAAGGATCAAGCCTTGAATTGTGGAGCTGAACCTGGAGGTAGCAGGAAGCTGCGTTGCTGGTGGACCTTATGACCCTGCCCTGAGGCTCAGTTTCCCCACCAGACAGGAATTCAGCTCCCTGCAGAGGAGGTTGTGGCATTTCCTCTGAGAACTGGACAGGCTTTGTCAGAGACAGCTTTAGCAAATTCCTGGGGTTGGGGAGGAACCCTCAGCATTCAAAATAAAGTTCCTCTGAGTGTCTTCACTGGCTCTGCATGGCAGTCAGTGACACATTTGAACAAGCACTGGACCATGAAGATACAGACGGCAGGGACAGTGTTGGAGTCGGTGAGCAAAACTGCTGGGGTGCGATGCTAATGGACTGAATGTCTGGACATTTCTTTACAGCACTAAGGGACTAAATCTGAGGCCTCCATGATCTTAGTGTCTCTTCAGTCTTACTACATTTTTACATATGTTATCATATAATTTATCACACACAGGGAAACATGCTTTAAATATAAATATGTGTCTTAATAGTTAGGAATAAGAATATGTACCCCCACTCCTGCTAAGAACCTCCAATTTGACTAATATTTGTGGTCATTGGCTCCTTGATTTTTCCATTTTAACACCTATGTATGCGTCCTCCAATCACGTAATTAAAGTAGGTCTGACTGAGCTTCATGTTAACAGAGTCATGTGGTCTTGATTCTGTGGTTCCTTGCCCATATTAACTAAGTGAATGTAACTTGTGATGCTGTGCACCACTGTTGTTTCCTTTCTATGTAACCGTGTGGAATTTCTGCATGGTAGTTTTCTATGAATATAAAAACACATACGGATCCATTTCCCCTGGGGATCACTATTTGAGCTGCTTCCAGATTTGGGCTATTATGCAAAAAAACTTGCAGGAAGAAAATAACCCATTCTTTTACAAGGATCTTGGTACACATATGTGTCGGATTATTTAGGAAACGAGTGAAGGGTGGAACTTCTGGGCTGAAGGGCCGATATAGACCCAACAGCACAGAGTAATGCCAAGATGTTTTTCAGAATGAGTGTGGCACCAGCCGCAATGGGAATTTCAACTTCTCTGCATTTAGTCTTGTCAGTGAGGTGTGAGGGAGTGTTTATTGTGCTTATTTTCCTGTTTTTAAAAAGATATTTCTATTCTTATTTTGTCTATGTTTTCCTCAAGTGATGTTGATTAATTTTCTTCAGACATATAGCAATATCTGACTTTAGTCTCATGCCGGAAAATGTAAAGAACCCTGAGGTTAAGGCACAGCCTAGGTCTCTTCTCAGGGCCAACAAGACTTGCAACAAGTAATAAAGGTTTCCTGTGCTTTTCCATGCCCAGGTTCTAGTCAGTGTTCATCCAGGCAGGGGAGGGCCCGAGAGAGTATTTCATACCGGAGGCATTGTTTGAAGACTCCTGGTTCTTTGTGGCTATTTTCCCACAAATTAGTTTTAAGAAGGAACATGATACCAACATGAGCTTCATAATACTGTCCATGGCAGGTGGTGACTGTGTACAGAGATGTATGACAATGGGAGGTGACTGTGTTTGCAAGTATGAGTGACCATGGGAGGTGACTGTGTCTTCAGGAGGTAACAATGTTATAGAAGGTGGGTACGGCTATGAGAGGTGACTGTGCCCACAGTAAATATATTCGCAATAAATACATTCACTTCTGTCACTATGATAAAATATCCCAACCAAAATAACAACTTATGGGAGAAAAAGATTTATTTAGCTTGTAATTCTAAGTTACAGTCCATCCTTTCGGAGACGTCAACAGGAAATCAAGTGACTACATCACACCCGTAGTACAGAGCAAAGAGAATATAAACCCATCTTTGCTTGCTAGCTTGTTCTCAGATAACCTTCTCTTCTCATAATGTCCCGGCTTCCTGCCTAAGGAATGGTGCTACCCACAATAGGCTCCATCTTCCTTCACCAACTAAAAGTTAAGACAAACCCCCACAGATATGCTCACAGGTAAATCTGATACTTCATTAAGACTCTCTTTGCGGGTGATTCTAGTCATCTCGAGTTGACAGTTAACCAGCATGGGTGGTGACTGGCCGTGGCTGACTACTGTGTCCACAGGAAGTGACCATGCACACAGGAGGTTACCAATTCATGGGTAGTGACTATATGTCTATCTGGGTTTTCTGATGATGCTTTTCAACTCATTGCCCTTCATGGGTTGAGATGGATGGATTAAGTCCTGACCTAGTGTCCTCTTTGGATGCTATGAGAATTTCTGATGGAAAAAACAACAAGAAATAGCCAATGATAGTTCAGATTATGAGCATCAGACAAATGTGGTTTCTGCCTTTGGTAGAAGCAGGAGAACAGTCCATCAAAAGCAGATGTTCAGGTTTGTGGCAATGGCAGTAGGCTAGCAGACCAACCTCTACCAGCGACTATCACAAAGCTTAGAAAAATCACATGGTCATGCTTTGAGGGCCCTGGAGAGAGCCTTCCAGCAGGCAGAAGACAGTAGACACCTACTCTTGAAATACAGGCACTAAACTTGGTGAAAATATCAAGCTCAGAACATTTTACAGTCATGGCTTAAGATAGGAGAAACCAACAGGGTTCCTGAGGGGAGTTTGCAATTGGCATATCATCTGAAAACCTAGAGAGATCTGACCAGGTCTGGCCAAAATCTGAAAAAATCTACACGCAAAACTCCTCAACTCAGTGTGTGACCCTTAAGCCATACCTTGGGTGTGAAAGGGGGGGAGGCGAGTGAAGGGCCTAATCTAGAAGCTGCTGCCCACTGCAGAGTGGGAGTTGAGTCCCAAGTCAGCTGCTAAAAGAAGAGTCCTTCAAAGGTGCAAGAGTCCGGGGCCCCCAGTGGCTCATTCATAGTGATTTGTGCTTACTATCACTACTGGCAAACAATTGTTTGTGGGAGAAAGAAGAAAACGTGTGTCCTATTCAGGAAAGAAGAAGCTGTTGGTAACAGCAGAGGCTTCTAGGAGCAGAGTCTTACAGCGGCCAGTCCGCATGTGTGAACACAACATTCACGAAAAGAGTTGTGCAGACTCAAGTCCAGATGGATCAAAGACCTCAACCTAAAGCCGGCCACAATGAACATTATAGAAGAGAAAGTGGGAAGTACACTTGAACACATTACACAGGAGACCACTTCCTAAATATAACCCCAGTAGCACAAACACTGAGAAAAACAATTAATAAATGAAACCTCCTGAAACTGAAAAGCTTCTGTAAAGCAAAGGACCCAGTCAACAAGGCAAAACAGCAGCCTGCAAAATGGAAAAAGATCTTCACCAACCCCACATCAGACAGAGGGCTGATCTCCAAAATATACAAAGAACTCAAGAAATTGTTCATCAAAAGAACAAATAACCCAATAAAAAACTGGAGTACAGACCTAAACAGAGAACTCCCAACAGAGAAATATAAAATGGCTGAAAGACACTTAAGAAAATGTTCAACATCCTTAGTCATCAGAGAAGTGCAAATCAAAACAATTCTGAGATTCTATCTTACACCTGTAAGAATGGCCAAGATCAAAAACACTGATGACAACTTATGCTGGAGAGGATTTGGGGTAAAGGGAACACTTCTGCATTGCTGATGGGAATGCAAGCTGGTCCAGCCCCTTTGGATGTCAGTGTGGTGATTTCTTAGAAAATTAGTAAACAACCTTCCTCAAGACCCAGTAATACCACTTTGGGGTATATACCCAAAGGATGCTCAATTTAACCACAAAGACATGTGTTCAGCTATGTTCATAGCAGCATTATTTGTCATAGCCAGAAACTGGAAACAACCTAAATGCCCCTCGACCGAAGAATGGATAAGGCAAATTTACACAATGGAGTACTACACAGCAGAAAAAATAATGACATCTTGAAATTTGTAGGCAAATGGATGGATCTAGAAAACATCATATTGAGTGAAGTAACCCAGACCCAGAA
The DNA here is from genome assembly GCF_982192425.1 of Myodes glareolus. Taxonomy (NCBI): domain Eukaryota; kingdom Metazoa; phylum Chordata; class Mammalia; order Rodentia; family Cricetidae; genus Myodes; species Myodes glareolus. The sequence continues at coordinate 117,314,983 of NC_142031.1, read as the reverse complement.
AGACAAATATCATGTGTATTCACTCCTTAGTGGATTTTAGACATAAAACAAAGAAAAGCCAGCCTACAGTTCACAATCCCAGAGAATTTAGACAACAATGAGGATCCTACGAGAAACATACATGGATCTAATATAAATGGAAGTAGAAAAAGACAAGATTTTCTGAGTAAATTGGGAACAAGGGGACCGTGGGAGGAGGTTGAAGGGGAGGGGAGAGGAGGGAGGGAACAGAGAAAAAAATATAGCTCAATAAAATCAATAAAAAAAAGAACTCAGGAAGAACTCCTGGGTGCTGATCTAAGACAGACAAGCAAGGCTATTCCCCCTTTTCCATGGCTACAAGTTTGGATGTGATCGCCACCTTATTCTGGGTATAGTTTGAGGGACTCCCTATGAGAGATCCTTCACTCTCAGCCTGCAGGGGTCGTGAGTCAGGGCTGTCTGCCTCTGTTGAGACTGCCTAATTGTTGGGATAGTCTGCTTGATAACATCCTTGTGTTGTGTTTTTAAACCACTTGTGCTGACTAGTTTTATGTCGACTTGACATAAGCTAGGGTTATGTGACAGGAAGGAGCCTTAATTGAAAAAAAATGCTTCCATAAGATCTTGTAGGGCATTTTCTTAATTAGTGATTGATTGGGAGAGGGCCCAGTCTATTGTGGTTAGTGCTATTCCTGGGCTGGTGCTGGGTTCTATAAGAAGGCAGACTGAGCAAGTCATGAGGAGCAAACCAGTAAGCAGCATCCCTCTATGGCCTCTGCATCAGCTCCTGCCTCCAGGATCCTGCCCTGTTTGCATTCCTGTCCTGACTTCATTCAGTGATGAACAGTGCTGTAGAAGTGTAAGCCAAATGAACCCTTTCCTCCCCCCCAAATGAAAGGAGTTATGCATAGAAGATTAGATGGAACCATAATTTTAGACGTGAACTGTGGATCTGGGGAAGAGGGGAGGTGGTGGGGGACTGGAAGGAGTAGAGAGAGGGGAAGCTCTGGTTGAAATATAATATATGAGAGAAGAATAAAAAAGTGACCTGTAGTTTATGTGAAGTGGTACAACATTGAAAACACATTATAATAGATTATAGGTATATATTTTAATTATTAGAGAAGTCCCTGAAATTTTAGAAATATGTAGCTAAAAAGTTAGTACCAAAATATACCTAAAGTTTTTGGTTCACCAAACTTTTTGGTTTCAACCAAAAAGGGACAATGTAGGAAAGCCAGAGAGACAAGAAACAAGTAGTCAGATGATAGCTCTTGAACTTTGCCTTATTAATGACTAGGAGAAATATAAAAGGATTAAAATAGCAATTAGAACTGGCTACATATGTTTGCATACAGCTGAACCAACAGTGATGGGCAGAGAGAACAGTAAGGGTTGGGGTGTGCCTAGTGGTAGAGTATTGCCTGGGATGTGGGAGGCTATGGTTTTAATTGTGGCATCAAATCCAAATTTTAAAAACAGGTCCTAAAAAAAATCAAGATAACAACAAACCCAACAAAACTAAACAAAGTAGAATATATGATAAAGCATGCTGCCAAAGGGAAAGTTAGACACTCCATCAGTAGAAAGTAACAATCACACTTCTGTGTCAGCTTAGTAACAAATACATCAGCCAAGAATGGGGGAATAGATACTGCACTACTCTTTAATCCTATTCTCAATACTTGTTATAAAACTACAATACAAAAATCAATAAACACTAGTTATATATATGCAAAGTTAAAATTTAATCTAAATTACAGAATCTAAATGGTTTATCTGGCAGTTAAGGGGATGCCTGCAACAGTTGTCCATGTGTGTTTCCATGTGTCTCCATGACCTGTGTTTCTTCTGACCACAGAGGAGCAGCACTGAAGTCAGCATTGGTGGGGACTCCAGGAAAAGCCTCAGCCATTCTTCATGTTATATGAACTTCTGTAAGTCATGCATATCAAAGCAGGATGTTTAGTGGGAAAAATCATGTCAAACTGAATAAAAATGAAAATACACATAAAATTTTATGACTAAAAATCATGTTTTGAAGAATATATTTCATTCTGCAATGATTATTTTACATGACTTAAAGCAATGATCTGAGAAATTTCAGAGTTGTCCATTAGATGCAAAGGAGGTGGCAGGAAGGGCTGGCGGGGATCACAGGTAAGTGCACAAACAGGAGGCAGCACACGCAAATGAGGACAGGCAACATCCAGCCTGGCCTTCTGACTAACACCGTGCCTCAGCCCTTCCCAAGAATAATTCAGAAGAAACACAGAAAACAGAAAACTGATAGTGCTGCTAAAAACGATTTTAGATTGGACCAACATTAAAAGTAAAACAAAATATAACAGCTTTAATGAAATGCACACTCATTTATTGATAATTCATTAGTTAATAAAAACTGACAAATGAAAATGGAAAAATCTCAAAAAAATCTACTTGTTAAAAAATGATACATGATAAAAGCCAAGTACCAAATACTAAGCTTTCTATAAAAATAACTTCCCCAAAGAAGAAATCATAGCAATTATATAATTTTCTTTTCTAAAAACAGAAAAAGAATATTTCCTAATGCATATTAAGAGGTTGTCAAGATCAGACAAAGGAACCAGAAAAACCAAACTGGACATAGACACTGGCATCTGTAATAAAACCTTAGCCCACTGAGCCCAGTCACACAGAAAATGATAATACATTACAGCCTGTATCCTATGAAGTTGATTTAATACTTGAAAACCAACATGGTCCACTAAAGCAACTGGATAAAGTAGAAAGCTATCTGTTCACCTCAGTGAGAAAGTGTTTGACAGATATTTAAACTCGTTCAAGATAGAAGCTCTTAAGAAATTAGGAACAGAGGAGAATTGCACTCCCTTGGTGCGATAAAAGAACCTTCTTGTGACACAGTACTTAATGTTGAGAGATCGAACACTTGTCCCTCAGCCTGGGAGCAGGGCAAAGGTCTCTCTATCATCACTTCCGTTTGACATCGGACTGGATAGCCCAACTAGTGTGTAAAGACGAGAAAAAAAGAAAAGGCATGCATAGTAGATACCAAGAAGCAAAGTTGTCCTGTTTGCACAGGAGACCCCAAATATTGACAAGACAATAAAACAAGGCAATGGAAAAACTTTATCAGAGAAAATATGTGCATTTAACAAGATTTCAAAATGCAAAACACCTGGATTTTAATTTATTAATCAGCCACAAAAATAAAAAATAAGATCAGTTCATTTGAAATAACCTCAAAAAAGCATGAACCACTTAGAAATAGAGATAATGAAAAATGTGGAGCCCATCTACATTGAAAACTATAACACTGCTGAGAGAAATGAAGGATGTCCAAAGGAATGAAGAGGTGCACTGTGTGCATGAACGCTGGCAACCATTTCTGATATAAACTGTGTATCCTATACGTCACAATTATAATCCCATAAAAGTTTAAATAGCTGATCCTAACATTGGTATTAATAGAAGGACAAAATGGACAATAGTTTAGTTTAAAAAGTGGGTAAATCCACGTGCTAACTTCATGTGTAAGGAGATACAGGGGCCAGACTGCTCTTGGAGCACTGAGCCCACACTAATGAGAGTCCTTAACTTATAACCAAGTCACCTAAGACATTTAACAAGAATAAGTATAGGCGTGTGTGACCAGGATATTGTGATACCCATGCACAAAACAAGCAAAAACCCAAGCGACTCAGTAAAACCCAGCCTAACTCACATCATGACAAGTTGTTTTGGATCATAGGCATCAAAGTAAAAACCGAATTATGAAGATTTTGTAAGCAGCCACTGGGGACCGTTTCCATAACTTGGGTATAGGTAATTGTCTGCTAGGGCACATAAAGCAATAGCCACAAGAGAGAAAACAGAACCAGTCAAGCCGCACAGAAGCCTTCTGTTCTTCAAGAGATGGTTTAAAAAGAAAACGGATGGGTTCACTTAGGAGGAGACAGTCCAAATGTGCATCGATGATCAGGAGTGCACTAACAGTATGATCTGCCTACTAGCCAATAAGAAGAAAACAAGTTTTTCTAGGTAATGGGGGAAGGATCTCAGTAGTCGGGGTCATAATGGAGGTTATGCAGTGGCAACATGAGCCCTAAAGACTCACCCAGTGTCATGATAACCAGGAAGGCGGCAATGAGATCATGAGCCTACACTGCTACACATCCACTAGCTGCACTAAGATGGTGAAAAGGTCACATTTCTGAAGGGCATTTAAGTAGTAGTATCCCTTAATACTACTACTTAATCAATATAATCAATAATCAAAAATATCAGTTTTTAATAAAGATTAAACACATACTGACTCTTTGTTACAACAGTGGCATTTCTTTGTTTCTTATGAGTAAGCAAGCAAACAGAACAGAGGAGAGCCCACACGTGGCATGTCTGCATCTTTACCCTTGATGTCTAGTGCCAGAAGGAACTCAGTGGCTCCCAGTGGGTGAAAGATGAATAGACTGGTGTAGTTACCCATGCCCAGAATACTACCAGCCTATTGGTAGTGTCAGCTGTGGTCAGTCACGGAAGTTGGTGGAGGGCATTGCAAAGCTGGGGGATGGTTCCCAAGAGCTCCTTAGAGCCCAATGCCAGGTCTGTGTATCTCAACAGGAGGCCGCGTCATCTCTGACTTCTCATACTAGGTTTCTCAGTTACTACATCTTGCTGCTCTTGGGCAGGTGTCAAGAACTGTCCCTCTGGAAGCAGAATGCAGGACCACAGAGGCCTGTGTATGTGCAAGACAGGGTGTTGAGGGAGAGAAGCCAGGGCAGAGCCAAGCAGGGCTGAGTACCTGAGGAATGTTCATGCAGTCTTGCTCCCCTCCCCCCACAGGGCTCTGGGCTGCTGTGAGGATCTCAGTGTAGATGAGGACTCAAGAAAAGGCAGGATATGTATCATGTGACAGGGTTTCAGGAACTCCCCTGCATCCAATTCATGCAAAAGAAAAACAAATCAGTCATAGGACAGTGGGTTTGGGGGCAGCAGGACTCGTCTGTGTTCAGATTATAGACCTGGACCAGGAGAAGTGAGCATCTGACAGACTGGAAATTTTGTTATTGTTGTTGGTGCTGAGTATGAAACCCAAGGCCTTGTTGTGCATGCTAGTCAAATCTCCTACTTTCTATGATTGAGCTTCATATGCAGCCCTCCCTCTCTTCTTTTCCCCCTCCCTTCCTCCCTGCCCCCCCTCCTCTCTGCTTATGGGTATGGGTGCACATTGCCATGGCATACATGTGGCAGTCAGAAGACAACATACAGGAGTGGGACTTCGTCTCCTTCCGCCATATATGTATTATAGGGATCAAACTCAGGCTGTCAGGCTTGGTGGCAAACACTTTTATAATCAAGTCATTCTACTGCCTTCAGACCATGATTTTTTGACACAAGGTCTCATGATGTATCTCAGGCTGGCCTCTACCTTCCAATCCCCTACCCTTTACCCCAATGTTAGATTTATAAGCAGGTGTAACCACATCTGGATAGTCAAACCATTCGACTTCTTAATCAGAGAAGTGGGTTTGTCAAAGCCCATTCCTGCTGCCAAGGGAGGGGCGCTCTCCCCATTCTGACTTACAAAATTCTGGGGGTGCTGGCAAGGCAGTGTTGTAGAATGTTGTTGGGTCTCTGCCCATCTGTTCATCAGGCAATCGGGTTCTCTTGTGCTGTGTTCAGTTTCTGTCATCACCCCTAGTAGCTACTAGCTAGTGATTGCTTCCTTGAGCCTTTCTGTTTACTAAAGCAGTTTTTGTAACATGATCAGGTCCTGCTTGTTTGTGTTTTCTGCCCTGCCCAGTTCCCCACAGCCTGCAAGCCCCAAAGAAAACCACACAGAGATCTCTATAAGTTATAAAGATGATTGGCCCATTAGGTCAGGCTACATATTAGCTCTTGTAGCTTATATTAACCCATTGTTCTGATCTATGTTAGCCATGTGGCTCAGTACATTTTTCAGTAGGGCATATCACATCCTGCTGCTTCGGTGATCTGGGCAGGAGTGGGAAGAATCAACTTCCTCCTTCCCAGAATTCTACTGTTCTCACTGTATCATTTCTACTTCCTGTCTGGTTTGCCCGCCTATACTTCCTGCCTGGCCAATCAACGTTTATTTAAAACATGATTGACAGAATACAGACAATTCTCCCGCACCAAGTTTTCCATTGTCAAGGATATTAAAGTGGGGATGGAGTGGGGGGGGGCCACACATATTCCAGAAGCAGATCCCAGGGCATCTTATTTTCATGAACTCTAATTTGGCACTTTATACTTCTCCTTAGAACTATTTCATGCCTCAGCTCAAGTTTGTTTTTATTTGCCTCCCAAACAAGTTCAACCTTGTCACAGCCATCTTTAGATGGGAACTCAAATTCTGTTCCTGTCAGAGATGTCCCTGGTAATCCATGTAAGAGAACAAATCTGAATGAAGGAAGGCTGTAGTAGTGCTTAGCCATGTGGGCTAACACCCACTGCCCTACTACCTGCTGGGTGATCATCCCTCTGCTTAGAGGGACTGGACATGTCTCAACAGAGATAGGAAGAGTCAAATGTCTCCAGCCTCTCATTCTACCCTGTCAGTCAGGATCTGTATGGTGAAATGCTTATGACCCCCATCCTTGTCAGGACAGGAAATCTCTAAATGCCTTATTCCCATAGCTATTGAGCACTGGGTCTGCGAACAAGGAGCTCCGTCTGAGGTGGGGCAAGCCCAAGGTAAAGCCATGGTATGGCCATCTTACTTCCTCTTGTAGAAGAGAGCCAGGGAAGGATCTGACAGCTAGAGAGTAAGGAAGACGCCCTAATGTAGCCCTAGGACTACAGAGCTGTGGTCCTAGGTGGGGAGCACATGTTAGACATCAGTCACAGGGATCACTCCACCATCCTGTGTGAAGCCCAGAGGAACCTATATCACATTCAAGATGACCAGCCAAGAGATGTGGTGCCAGATGGCAGGTTGCCAAGCCTTACTGATGGTCTCTGCAAGGGAAAGAGAATCTAGATATTCCTTGGACACTGCTGAAAAGCTACAGATGTACCTGATAGCCTGTGTGTAAGCAGAGAGGCTAGGTACTTCAGGTCTGCGACCCCGAGTGGCATCATGTCCCATTCTTGTTGCTCTGGGACCATAGAACCACATACCCATTGGCTCTTACCCACATGTAAGGAACTCTGTTGGCTTGCCATGCTTAGTTGGTGGGCCCACTGCACTTGTCCCAACCTTTCTGGCAGAGGGTTTAGGATTCTAGAAGTATCAGACTTTCTAATATGGATGCATGTCTCAGCAATTAATACAGATGAGTTGATTGAAAGAATGTTCAGGAATGATGACAAGTACTCATAACTGAAGTGTGCTCAGCGTCAGATCCACCCACTCTCAGCAGCTGGTCCCCACATCTCAGAAGTGATGTGGACCCTGTGGAACTGTGTGGCTCAGCCTTCATTCATCTCACAGTGAATCAATGATGCTGATGGGAAATGTATCTCTTCTCAGTTTCATTAAACAGCTGATTTACTTAAATACACTTAGATTAATTGTCTTCTAAGAACATCTCTAAAACTGTTTTTGAAGTACAAGGTGACTTCTTTTTTCTTTTTACAGGAGAAGCCATTTTATTGAAATACTGAGAAACCCTGTCTCAAAACACAAGGTGGATGGTTCCTGAATAAAGACACCTGAATTATTATCTGACCTTCACATGTGAAGCACATACAGAGAAAGCTAAAACAAGAAAAAAAAATGCAAACAAGCAAAGCTAGCAACAGTGAGGCGGAAGGCTCCTGTGGGATATCCAAGGTTAACTTATGGCTTCCACATGCATATGTGTACACATCCACACACCCACACAAATAGAAAAAAAAGGGAACAAAACATTTTCAGAGTTTTTGGATACAACTAGAAGATCACTAATATGGGATCTGGGGGTATAGCTCAGTTAATAGAATGCTAACCAAACAATGGCTAAGCCTGGGTTTGATGGGGCACCACATCAGCTGGGTATGTGGGCACACATCTGTAATTCTAGCTCTTGGGAACTAGAGACAGGACGATCAGGAGTTCAAGAGAATCTTTAACTACCTAAAGAGTTTAAGGCCAACTTTTAAAGCAACGTAAGACCTAGCCCAGAAAAAAAGTACCCAATATACTCCTCCCTCTTTTTTTTCTTAAAGCCTTCAGCATTTGCCCTTTGCCCCAGGGTGGGGAGTAGGCATGTGGCATGTTGACTCAGCTCTGGGGTACCTGGTATGAGGGCCTGCTCCCCATATGACCTCAGTCTCAGACTGTTCATGAAGGTAGGCATGCTGAATGTATGGATGCTGTTAAGTTTACCTGTCCATATTCTCCACATGCTAGCTGGACAGTAGACTCAGAAACCTGCATCTTCAGGCTGAGAACAGCCTAGTGCTAAGCACCTGTTTTCCAGCCACACAGACTGACCAGCCAGCCAGCCTGGGATCCATCCCACCACCTCTCATTGACAGCAAACCTCCAGAGAAAGAGGCAAAATGTTTGGAATTTGTTGTGCTGAGCAAAAACTATCCCTTTAAAAACGTATTTGCAGCTGTGCCCAGTGATGATGGATTTATCGCATAAACCGGGGATTAGTAAACAGCTTGTACCCTGTAGAGAGCCCAACAAGTCCTTGCTCATCAGAGCACTTAATTGCGGTGGTTATATCAAAGCCACGTAACACTTAATCGCCAGCCACAAGCCAGCCGCTGTGTTTTACATAGGTGCCTCTGCCGTTGTTTTCCCACCTGCTAAAATGAAAGATTCTTGGAATATCAGGGTATGTAAAATGTGTTTATGATGCAAATAGAAAGATGTCCTTTCATCTCGGCAAGCTTTGATGTCGTGATATGAAGGTTTCGGTGTCCCTCCTTCCAAATCCATAGGGAGATGCTGTCTGGTTCCCCAGCCTGTGCTCCTGGTGTAAACAGTCAGGAGCCAGGGGTAGGGGCCTTGTTTTCGGGATTGGCTGAAGAATCTTCCCACTGCTGAATTAGTAGAAGGTTGGAAACTATCGATATATCCTCCTTGAAGGTTTAGAATAACGAGTTGTGTCCAGCTCAGGGAAGCCTGCTAAGTGGGAAGTTAAACAGGGGCTCACAGATGGTGTCTAGTCCGGGATGGGTCTTCCATGTCCTGGGAAGACCCAGCAGTACCCTAGACACACATGTAAGCCTCCTGATTCACATTGGTGAAGCTGGCCCAGAGCGCATCTTAACACAGTTCAGTTAAGAAGCTCAGTTACATCTTAATTTTGGTCAAGATTTCTCAAAGTTTTAGAAATATGGGTGCCTAGGGTGTGTCTTAGGCCACTTAAGGAATGGCAATTGGGATGCTCTCTGTGTGGACTGGGAAAGTCTATCTGGAAATCTCTAGGGCCCCAAGACTGTGGAATACGCTTATAACCATGAGGATACTGAATTGCATTATGCTATAATGCTATTTGTTAAAAAATATACTCGTTAGTTGGAGATTTCTGAACCTATATGTTTTTTTTTTAAAAAAAACAACTTAAAACTCCTAAAAGAATAAACAGAAACCACAACTGATTTTTTGTTCATTACATTTTAATGAATAAATTTAAAGTTATTTAAAAGCTGCATAGAAATACTAAAATTTAAATTTTGTCCACTTCAGTCTGTAGGCTTGTGTGTGTGGTCAAGGGGAGGTCTACAAAGCAAGCGGAGCTCTGAGAGTGGGGAACTGAAATACATTACAAATTTACTTGGGAAGCATCTTCTCATTCATTTTAAAACTCTCAAATTATATTGTTTAAATTATCCTATTTCTAGAATTAAAATATGGAGTCCATTTAACCAATTACTGGTTCTGCTGTGGCATGTTGTGTAACACTGGGTTTCAGAGAGATAGCTCCTGAATTTTGGGGGAGTTAGGAGAATATCAAGCCACTCTTAAAATCTCTGTCTCTTACAGAGTCCCCCACATCAAAGAAGGCCTGCCTGTGGGGTGTAGCACTGCCAGGATGGGTCTTGGAGATTACTTTTGAGAGATGCAGCAATTCTATAGTTTGGGTGTGAGCTCTCGCAAAGGATGTCTTGTGCGCATATGATCTTCTCACTGACCAGAATGTTTAATTCATCAGAGCACCTCGTCTCACCATCTCCTGCATAATGGCAGTTTACTCTACAGCTGTTTTTGTAGCTGGAACAGAAAAAAAAAAGCCACTCGCGGTGATGAGGGCCTAAATCTGCTGATTGTAGTCATGAGGAATTCACAATATCCCATCAGTCACGAGGGGGGCAGACAAGCTAATTGACCCACTTAACAGATAGAGCTCCCCAAAGAGGGCTGTCTTTCATGGCTTAAGTCCCATTAATCAACAAATACTCATTGGGCTCCTGCTGTGCCCCTCATGTGGATGCTGGAGGTGCCTGGGGAGCATGACATCAATCAAGACCTATGGCCCACAGCATCCTTCGATTCTCTTGGGAACCAGATGGCGTGTGATGCTGCTGGGTTCCTCAGGTTCCTCGAGGAAGACAGCACCCAGAGCCTATCAGGACTTACACTTTTGCTCTGGTTTCATTTGCAAACTCCAAATGCCAACATCCATGTCAGAATACAACTTGAAGTGACAATTTGCTCCACATAAGGAGGCCCTGACTCCCAAGAAAGTCCTATTTCTGGCAATGCTATGGGCAAGTGAGCTTTCTTATCTTTTTCACACTTGGAAGTCTCAGAATAAAGTCAAAACAATGACTTGTCTTTATTTGCACACTCACCACTATGGAGCCCTGCTTACTCTGAGGTGTAGCAGTAGCATGTACAGGCACACACACATGTCAGGCTTACATGTGCATGTGACATGTATCTTTCTACCTTCTTACTCCTCCATTTCTTCCATCCTCCAGCCCCTTTCTGTGACACCTTGCGCTTTCCAGGCCTCAAGAGCAGCAGCGAGGACACTCATGGTTTGGGAGTCCTAGGAATATCCCTTTGTCTGTTGATACTCTGAAAAAAATTTTAGAAAAAAAAGGTTTTGTGAAGAAATTCTGGTTGGATATGCACATGTGGGATGTGAAGTACTGGGTACAGAGTTTGGTATACACGCTTCAAACTCCGTCGAAGGGTAGGGGAGTTGGAGCAAGTGAGGAGAATGGGGGTTGGAGAATGTAGGTAGGGAGGAGGAGAATGGAGTTAGAGGAGATAGGGAGGAGGATGGGGGAGTTGGAGCATGTGGGGAAGTGGTGGGTGAGTTGGAGCAGGTAGAAGGAGGGAGGGGAACTTGGTCCAAGTGGGAAGAAGGGTGGGTAAGTTAGAGCTAGTGGGGAGGAGGTGGAGGAGTTGGCACATGTGGGGGGAGGGCAGCTCTGCACTTGCCAGTATGTTCGGGTCAGTGGGCCCCACTTTCTCCCACAGCGCGAGTGGGAGCTGAGCAGATCTCAGGACAATCTCGAAGGTCGGGATAAAGGTAATATGAGGCCGAGACTATTTCCAACAACACTTGATAGTCTGCAGAGGAGCTTTTGCTGGAGGGAAACTGTTCTGCCAAAAAGTGATTAGTTCACTCCAAGAGTCTCTCATTTTAAAATTCAGCACCAAAACGCAATCTGCCTCTCTTCTTTGGTTTCACCCCACTTACCTCTCCCACTCGGTCTCTCTGCGTGTTATTTTGATTTGATTTACAAATTTGCTATTGGATTTTGGAGGCATTAAGGGCCCTAGGCTGGCGCCAGCACAGCTCTATGTTAAGCCCCCGGTCTTCCTCTGACTTTCACGTGTCACCTTATATTCCTGTTGGGACACACCAGAACACTCTCTCATAGCATCACTTGCAGGGGCTTAAATAGCAGCAAGCAAGATTGGAGTTAGACCTGGGAAGTTCAGGGAGGTATTCTATTTTAGATACCCTGAGTCCCTTAGCTCATGCTATTAGGGATGACCTGGAGTGACATTTGATAACCTTCCCCATCAGCCTAGGAATTTTGCATGCAATCCTGTCTGTAATCTTGTTATGCCTAGAAGTCATCAAATAGGACCAAGAACATTGACAAGGTATTGTTGCTTAAACAGAGCCAATTCTAAAAATTAAATTATAAAAACTGTCATTAAATAGATTTTTAAATTTTCAAAATTTATCTTGTATCCTCGCAGTGTTTCATAGAAAATTTCTTTCGGTAAAAGAAAATGATACTTCTTAGAAACATTTATTTTTACAAAATCCATTAAAAGAAAAAGAAAAGGACGAGTGGGCTCTGAGGCTAGAAAGATGGGTCAGTGGTTGCATAAACTGCACTCCAGAGGACCCACGTCTTGTTCCTGGTACCCACACTGGGCAGGTCATTGTAGCCTGTACCTCCTCCAGCTTTAAGGAATCTGATGCTCTCCTCTGGCTTTTGAAGGCACTGCACTCATGTGCATATCTACATGCAGATGTACACTTTGACAAAGGGGGCCAGACAGCAGGTGCTATTTGTAAGGTGATAGCAAACAGCATAGCCCGTAGAAGCACTGGGCCCACTTTCACAGTGGAGCAGGTCTGGAGTCTTTTGACTCTTCTTGAAGTCAACTGGCAGCTTGGGTGGGATTGGGTGAGCACCCACACTCCCTTTGGTGTGTCCTTGGCCTATCCTATGAATGAGTGGGCATGTGTGAGAAGCTACATCTGGCTCACCAATGTGATCAACTTTGAGAAAACAGATTGTCCTAGCCACACCTCTCTAAACTCTTCACTTAGTATCTTCTTGGGTTTCTGCCTTTGGTGTCCTCCCATGCCCCTTTGCCCCCCAGCATCTGAAGGGAACACTGTGCCACCCATCAGAGCCTTCCAGTCCCTATCCCCACCATACCTGGCTTCATGACTCAGTTATCCCTGACAGAACGCTGGTTGGGGCTGCACAGAATCCTTCTCTCCTCCCCTACTGCTTCCTTGCCTCCCTAGTCCTACAAACTGCGGGACTGACAATCTTTGCATCTTTACTGTTGAAACCACGTTGTTTGGGGATGTTCCAAACCAGGCTTAACATTTGTATTTTACGATGACTGGAGAAACACTCTATCTGGCTGGTCTCTCAGTGTCCTTGTTCCAGGTCACACTCATGGAATCTGTTTGCCCTGCCTCTTGAGACTCAGCTGCCACTGTGAGAGATACAGCCTGTGTTGTGGTTTGAATAAGAATGCCCCCATAGATTTGAAAGGATTAAAAAGATTAGGAGGTGGAGCCTTGTTGGAGGAAGTGTGTCACTGTGGGTGGGCTTTGAGGTTTCAAAAGCCCATGTCAAGCCCAGAGTCTTTTTCTCTAGTTATGAACCAGGATGTTGTTCTCAGCTACTGCTCCAGCAGCTGCCTGCATGCCGTCATGTTTCCTGCCATGATGATAATAGACTAAGCCCCTGAAACTGTACGCAAGCCCCATTTAAATGTTTCCTTTTATAATAGTTGTCTTGATCATGGTGTCTCTTTAAAGCATTAGACAAGTGACTAAGACAGCTTGGATTCTTCTATGAGTCAAGCTGCTGCATTCGAATCAGCTTTCTTCCCTGTCTGTTTGATGCATCTCCCACCCATTCCTCCACCTGCCTTTCTTCAGCCCTTTAGCTCACTGTGGATTCTGGAAGACCCTACCCAGACCCCAAGGGTGTTAGCTGTATATATTTACTGTAGAAAAACTCCACTACAAAAGATAAGACCATGTTTATAATTAATGGTCAAATCTTTTTTCCCCTTTCCCTTTTCTTCCTCTCCCTTCTTTTTCCCTTCCCCCTTCTCTATCATCTCCTTTCTCTCCTTCCTTCCTTCTTTGTAGTGATGAGGCAAGCAGGACTGCTTTACATCCCACCTGGCTCCCACAGGGCTAGCTTTACACCCAAAATAATCACACAGACACTGTATTCTTTTGAACACTGCCTGGCCCATTACCTCCTTATTGGCTAACTCTCACATCTTGACTAACCCATATCTAGTAATCTGTATGCCACCCCGAGGTTGTGGCTTACTGGGAGGATTCTAACCTACATCCATCTCGGGTCAGAGAGCCATGGCATCTGCTTGACTCTGCTTCTTTCTCCCAGCATTCTGTTTTGTCTACTCTGCCTATCTAAGCTGCTGTCCTATCAAAAGCCAAGGCAGTTTCTTTATTAACCAATGAAAGTAACACATAGACGGATGACCCTCCTACATCACTTCTTTCCCTCGCTCCCTTTCTCCTCTTCATCTATACTAGAAATACTACTTCTGCCCCCAAACATGTCCTTGCCACCTCCCCAAGGGCTTGAGTACTTCTCCATAGAGTGATACGACCTCTTTGTATGGATGGAGCAGAACTTAGTTGCCCTTTCTGCAGAGTGCTCAGAGCTAGGATCATGACTCTGCTGGCTTGGAACAATCAAGTGAAGCTCACACTTCCACACCCTTAATAGAATGGATGATGTTTTGGAAGTTCTGACCACCATTTTGTTTCCAGGCTGGCCTTTGGAAGGCTCCACTGCCTCCATTTCTCCTAACACTAGTCAGAGAAAGGGGCGTCTGCATTGCTGCCTTAAATCTTTTGAGTGCCAGTGGGCTAAGTATGTCTCTCTAGCATCTGCCTGATACCATGTCTGTTTCCTTGCTACTTTATCTCTATGCAGTTGTTAGTTTTTGTAGCAGTCTTAATGTTTCTAATTTTACACTTTTTTTTAAACCTGCTGGTAATGGGTTGAAATTTGTATTTAAATCACACAGGTCTTTTATTCATTGTGTTTATAATATTTTTAAATTTGAAGACATGATTTTTTGAAAACTGCAGGTTACTGGGACAAGCTAGGAATGGGAGGGGTCAGTTGGGGTTCCTGCCTTATCATGGCTTGATTCTTTCTCCTTACAGCCACATTCACTGTGAAGCCTTCATTGGTTCACTGATCGTAGAGAGTCCTGGTGCTGTATTGTGCCATTTCACCTTTGTACACACAGAAAATCACTTCTGCCTGTTGCATGGTTGTTATTGTAAATGACAGTTTATTGTTCTCTTTTGTCTTTTTGAAACAGGGTTTCTTTGTATAGCCTTAGATATCCTAGAACTTGCTCTGTAGACTAGGTTGGCCTTGAACTCACAGAGATCCGCCTGCCTCTGCCTCTCAAGTGCTGGGATTCAAGGCATGTACCACCACTTCCTGGCTGTAAATGACATTTTGATAGGCATATCCTGCCTCATGCTCTCTGTGTCTGCTGGATCCATCTCCCCCCATCCTCACCCCCAATGACACCTTACTTCACTGATGGGGTTTTTGGTGATCAGAAGTTATTAAGCACAATGAAGCTCATTCTGTCAGAACGTCATGATTAATGTCTTAGTCTCAGGAAGGTATTTCCCTACATCACCTTCAGTGGTCTCTCCTGGTTTTGAATTTTTCCTGTTAGTTCTACAATCTTTGTAAAATTAATTTATGGGTACAATGTGGCATAGTAATCATGTCTTCTTTATGAATAGCACACTTTATCTAATTGTCTGGAATCTTTATTGGGAGTAACATCTCCTCCTCTTTGTGGTTTACAAGGCATTTCTTCTGGCTGCAGGTTCTGTTAGCCTATCATCTGTCTGTCACCTATGTGAGTTGTTTCCTTCATGGCCATAGTGGGACACCTGATAAAGGAAGGGAGGTTCAGTTTGGCTCCAAGTAGGAGGGAGCAGTCCCACATGGTAGAGAAGGTGTGGCTAGTGGAGTTTGCAGCAGCTGGTCACATTGTGTCTGCAGTCACAAAGAGAAGGAGATGAACGCTGGTGCTCAGCTCCTTCTTTCCTGTTTATTCAGTCCAGGATCCAGACCACAGGATGCTGCCACCTACACTCAGGGTGGTCTTTTCCCCTTACTTAAACCTCTCTGAAAACTGTCTCAATGCATGCCTAGGGGCTTGTCTCCATTGTGATTCTAAGTCCTGTCAAATTGACAATCAGGATGAATTAGTCATCACTCGCTTTAATTGATCCCATATCATGTTCACTGCAACTTTAAAGTAGCTGAGTATTTTATCCATCGTTCATGTGGAATTGTTCAAGAGTTTGCAAGATTCTTTGCTCTT
This sequence comes from Myodes glareolus, assembly GCF_982192425.1. Classification (NCBI taxonomy): domain Eukaryota; kingdom Metazoa; phylum Chordata; class Mammalia; order Rodentia; family Cricetidae; genus Myodes; species Myodes glareolus. The sequence goes on along the minus strand of NC_142031.1, from coordinate 117,298,968 downwards.
TGGATTTTTTGTAAAATTTTAGGATCAGCTTGCCAAGTGTCTCCCCCCCAAGCCTTGTTTTTGTTGGAATTACATTTAGAATGTAGATCGATTTGGAGCAAGTTAAGATCGTCACCATATGTCCTGGAATGCACCACATCCTTTCATTCACTCAGTTCTTTAAAGTCTCCTGGGAACATCTCCTTTGCGATCTACTTGCAGGCTGAATTCACCTAGGGTGGTGAGAATAGGCTCTGTGTGTTCTCAAAAGAGGAGCCCAGGACAGTGGGTCAGAGAGAGAGAGGTCACACCCTCCAGTGCTTGAGGGCTGCCCATGGAGCTCTAACGGACCTGACTTCTGAGAACCCCCTTATGCAGTCAAGAGTGAACACCATGGCTTGAATCAGTGCTATAGTCCAGAAGTAGCGACCCCTCCATGAGGGAGGCTGCTGAGTGTGGAGCTGTCCACCCAAGCTGTGCTGAAGTCACGGGAGGAGGGAGTGCAGGCACCCTGGCTGCTGCTCTCATTAGATGGGTATCCTTCAGACTTTTTATGTTGGCCAGCAAGTCTAATAATTATCTATTGATTCCTTTGGAGCTTAACTTACCTAGCTAAATCACCTCGAATAGTGATGTTTCTATTGTGTTCCGAGCCTCATACCTTTTATTTCAATTTCTTGCTTGATGAAGGAAAATGGTAAAGACTGGTGATCTCCTCTATTTCAGAAAGCTTTTACACTCCCCAATTAAAGCACTACATTGACTGTGATTTCATGACTACACCTGGTTTGGGGTTCCATCTCTTTTTTATTTTTATTTTTATTTTTTGGATCTATCTCTTCAACTCACAGGAGTTTTCTGAGCACAACCAGACATTTAATTTTACCTTTTGTTTTCTGTCACAATGCTTCAGCTCACTTTTCCTTTCTTGTGGTGACTTACACAGGAACAGCTGCTCAGTTGTAGTAAGGTTACTTGCAGGAAACCTCACTGATGTCCATCAGCATATGAATGGACCAAGAAAATGTGACATGCATGCACAGTGGAGTGTTAGCCCCATAAAGACAGAAGGAATGTCTCCTCTATTGGGAGAGGGATATAACCGGGAGTTTTCCCATTAATCAAAATAAGACAGACTCAGAAAAACAAGTACTGTATGTTTTCTCTCATAGAAATATAAAGTCATTTCTATGTGAATTGAAAGCAGAAAGAAGGCTGGGGTAAGGAAGACTAGTGGGAGAGGTAAAAGGATATGGAGTGGCAAGTATGGTGAAAAAATATACAATATATTTAAGAAAAATGGTATTTTTCAAAGCCAGCATTACAGTCAAGGACTACAAACTAATAAGGAATTTTTGAGAAAAGAAAAGTCAACTGGAGGAGAAATCTATGGAGGGTTCCCTTCGTCCATTG